>NC_051319.1:99617113-99923125 GCF_015220235.1 Choloepus didactylus
CAGGAGCACAAGTTGGCAGTGCCATCTCAGCACCATGCCGAGGATGGGAGCCCTGGTTCATGGGTTTGGGGGATCATGCCTTGTGATGGTTTGGATATATTATGTCCCCCAAAATACCATATTTTTAATGCAATCTTGTGGGGGCAGACATATTAGTGTTGATTAAGTTGGAATCTTTGGATTAGGTTGTTTCCATGGAGATGTGACCCACCCAACTGTGGGTAATACCTTTGATTAAATTGTTTCCATGGAAGTGTGGCCCCACCCATTCAGTATGGGTCTGAATCATTATTTAAATCACCAGAGTCCTACAAGAGCGCACAGACAGAAGGAGCTCACTGCTGCAGCTTACAGAGACATTTTGGAGATGGCCGTTGAAAGCAGACTTTTGCTCCGGAGAAGCTAAGAGAGGACAAACGGTCCAGGAGTAACATTTTGAAGAATGCACAGGAGCTGAGAGAGGGGCTGGAACACAACCCAGGATCAGCAGACGCCAGCACGTGCCTTCCCAGCTGACACAGGTGTTCAAGATGCCACTGAACTTCCTTCAGTGAAGGTGCCTTAATTTGAACATTTTCACGGTCTTCAGACCGGAAATTTGTAATCAAATAAACCCCGTTTATAAAAGCCAATCCATTTCTGGTCTTCTGCAGAACAGCAGCATTAGCAAGCGGAACATGCCCACAGCCAAGTTGGGGGCCAGCACAGGATGGGGGTGCTCAGCGAGGGATGTGGTCCACATGGGATGGGGGGCTCAGTGTGGGACAGGGGATGGGACCCAGTGCGCAATGGGGCACAGTTGAGGTTGGGGTTCTGTATGGGACAGGGGTTCAGCATAGAATGGAGGTGCTCATCGTGCAAGGAGGCCCAGTGTGGGAGGGAAACCTGCATGGGATGAGGTCCAGCATGGATGTGAGGGATGGGGTCCTGGCATGGGACAAGGGGGATGGGGGGCCCCAGCATGGGAAGGGGGTGCTCAGTGGCAGACAGGGCTCAGTGTGGACTGGGATGCTCAGCATGGGGCTGCCTCTGCCGAAGCCAGTTGACCTGTGGGTTCCTGCTCCTCTGCTTCAGCTCCAGCTTGAGTCTGTGCCCACAAGGCCACCTTCCAAGGGCAGGGCTCTACCAAAGTCCTGGCTACCCGGTGAACAAGTGGGGGTCATCCGGGTCAGGGGGGCAGCTTCAGGCCATCAGCCTTCGGGACAGAGTGGTTTGGCCCAGCATGAAAAGAAAAAAGGAATCAGTTGCCAACCAATTCCACACAATTCATAAGATTTTCATCTCTTGAAAACGTAGGGAACCTGCAGGGCCACAGTAGCAGGACTGTGTTATGGCTGCCCCTTCCAGATGGAGTGGGTTGGCCCAAATCGCCCCAAAGGACCTGCCTGGCCCGGGGGCATCTGGTATGGCCCACGTGGCCCATTTCTCTCACCACAGATGCAGGCACTGGTGTCTGCAGTCTATTTTCATGTGGTTCTGCTTAGAAAGGGGATGCCTGGCTCCTGGCCCACATCTCTCAGGCGTTGTCAGTGAGTGTGTCTCTGGCCCTGCACACCCAAGAGGCCCTGGCTCTACCCTGTCCACCCACCAGACAACCCTCTGCTGATGTCCACCAGGGCATAGCAAAGAGCTCAGGGCACAGGGCTGCCAGACCAGCCTGGGAAGAGGGAAATGCACTCTCATATTCTAAGCATATATGACCTCATTTAACCCCACAAAAATCCTGCAATGAAAGCACTGCAGCCCAATTTACAGATGAGGAAAACTGAGGCTCCGAGAGGCCAAGTGTCTCAACCAGGGTCACAAACTCATAAATAATGGAGAATGGATTCAAGTGCAGTGAGTTCTGCCCACTGAGCAAAGAGTCAGGGCAGCTGGCTGCATTTTCCAGGGGAGCCTGTGGTCAGTCCTCAGAAGGACTTGCAAAGTGGAAGAGCATTCTGGAAGGTTGCCCAGGTCCACCACCATGCAGCACTTTACCCTGAAGATTTGGAGATGCTTTTTCCATACCACGAACGTGCTCTTTAACACAGAAAAACATCAAAACAGGCCACCTCTCACCAGGGTCTCCTAGTGTTCTCAAGGGACATTCTGGTTAAATTCTATAAGTTGGTGGCTCCTTGTATGAAAGGGTGAGCAGAGAGAAGATCTAGTGAGGAATCACCAAAATCAACAGTGGTGCAGCACCAGCAAGGCAGGATAGCACCAAGTTGAAGAGCCCGAGTTCTGAAATCTCAGACCCAGAGTTCAAGTCCCAGGCCTGCTCTTCTAGCTGTGATCCCTGGGACCAGTCAGTTTCCAGCTTGGAGCCTGGGTCTCTTGTTTCAAAAATGAATTAATATATAGAATATAGGGTACCTAGAGATAGACAGAAGCTACAGAAGGGGGAGCAGTTACCTAATATGTACAGAATTGTTATCAAGGTTGAACTTAAATGTTTGGGAATGGATAGAGGTGGTGGTAGCTTGTTATTGGGATTATAAGTAACAGTGCCATATTGTAGGTGAATTTGATTGAAAGGGGTTGTTTAAAGTCATGTATGTCACCGATTAACACTACAAATACAAATAAATTCTTGCATGAACTACTAGAAATGTATGACACTTGTATAAAGAGTTAGTAATAGAGTGGTATATGGGAGGAAATTACCTACTGCAAGCTACAGATTTTATTTAACAGTAATACCCTAATATTCTTTCATCAGCAGTAACAAGTGGACCACACCAATACTAGGGCTCAATAATAGGGGGGGAATAAGGGCTATGGGGTGTTTTGGGTTTTCCTTTTTTGTGTGTCTGTTATTTTTCTCTTTGGAGCAGTGAAAATTGCCTAAAATTGAGTGTGATGATGATTGCACAACTAAGTGACAATACTGTGAGACACTGATTGTATACTTTGTGGACTATGTCAAATGTGAATCTACCTCAATAAAATCTGCAGATTCAAAAAAATGAATGAAAAGTGTGACTATAAAGGGGTAGCATGAGAGGTTTTTGGGGGGTGATGGAACTGTGCTGCATTCCATTGTGGTGGTGTGACATGATACACATATATTTAAATTCTTAGAAGAGTACACCCCAAAACAGTCAATTTTCTATGTTAATTTAAACAATAAAGAAAATAAATTAATAATAACAGTATCGACCTCACAAGGCTGGAGTCACTTTTAAACCCAAGAACTTGCCTCGCACAGAACTCAACACACTAATAAGAAGAGTATTCTTATTAGAGAATAAGAGACCCAAGGCCACTGTTCAAAGACCCAGGCCAAAATGCAAGAATGAGAAGCTAACATTATGTAGGGGCTGCTGCAACACCAGAATCCAATGTTTCAGATGTGACTACATTTAGGTGAAACAGCAGCCAGGCCTCTCATCTCAAATAGGCTTTCAACCTTTTGAACATTTAGTCTGTTTCATACGGATCTTTCCTCCTGTCCAGCCATGGGCTGCTGGCAGGTTCCAGGAGGAAGGCCAGTGGTGGGGTCGGGGTGGGGGGGAGAGGGTCACACTGTCAGGTGCACACCAGGCCCCAGGGGCCCCCTGCTGCACCAGCTGTGTGGCCCAGCATCTCTGAGTGCGGATTTCTCTGGAGGCAAAAATGGGAGCAATCATGCCCACCTTGGAGGATGGGAGATATTTGTAAAGCATCCTATGTACCCCCTGGCTCATGGCAGTGTGGGGAGCCCTGAGTTCCTTCTGCCTCTCCAAGGGGTCAAGATTTTTTAAAAGGAATACCTAGCAGTGTTGGAGCTTTTTTTACAATCCTGTCCTTTTCCTGCACAACCAACGTAATTAAGTTAACAGACCTAAATGGTAAAGTTGACACAGACAATTAGGCTAATCACCACTTCCTTAAGGATCAATTAGAGAGGGCTGTGTTTCCCAAACTGTTCTGAGAAAGATGGTAACAGACGCTGCTCAATGAACAAAAAAGTGTGTACCAGCTCATAAATATTATGTCCCCCCAAAAAAGCCATGTTCTTTAATGCAGTCTCGTGGGGGCGGATGTATTAGTGTTGATTAAGTTGGAACCTTTCGATTAGGTTGTTTCTATGGAGATGTGACCCACCCAATTGTAGGTGATAGCTCTGATTAGATAATTTCCATGGAGGTGTGGCCCTGCCCATTTAGCATGGGCCTTGATTAGTTCACTAGAGCTCTATAAAAGTTCAGACAGAAGAAGCTCACTGCTAGAGCAACTGAGAGTGACATTTTGAAGAGGAGCTGCAGCTAAGAGAGGACAAAACACCCCAGGAGCAACATTTTGGAGAACATTTTGAAATGCAACCTGGGAGCAAGCAGATGCCAGCCACATGCCTTCACAGCTAACAGAGGTTTTCGGGACGCTGATGGCCTTTCTCCAGTGAAGGTACCCTTTGTTGATGACTTAGGACACTTTATGGCCTTAAGATTGTAACTGTATAACCAAATAAACCCCCTTTTATAAAAGCCAATCCACTTCTGGTGTTTTGCAAAAGGGCAGCATTAGCAAACCGGAACAGGGTGCCTTAGACATTACATTTGGCGACAGTTGGGCTGAACCAGGTGACACTGGTTTCATTCGTGCAGGACTTCTCAGAGCCTTTAGGAAGCCAAGGTGCTGTGGCTCTCTAAGAGGGAGCAACACAGACTGGAAGAGGCTGAATCAAATTTCATCATACAGAGCAGGGCTTTGAAAACTTTGACATGCATCCTAATCACCTGGGCATCTTGTTAAACTTCAGATTCAGATTCAGGGTGGGGACTGACAGTCTGCATTTCCAACAAGCTCCCCAGGGATGCTGAAGCTGCTTGTCATGGCACCTTACTTTGAACAGCAAGGATATAAACTGAAATGTACCATCCCTTATCAATCACTTTACAGGTGGGGTGGCACTGTACCAGAGCAGGGAATGGGCTTATTGAAGGTCACAGAGGAATGTTAGATGTGACCAGAATTCTGCTCTTCAGTTTCCATCTCCAAGGCTGTATTCCACCAGCCAGCTTTCCTGGGGATCTCAGCCTTGCTTGCTATAGGTTCTCCCAACTTAGAGCATGGTTCCCAGCCTGGACTGTGTACTGGACTCACAAAGAGGCTTTAAAAAATATGCATGTCTGGCTCCCACCCCAAGACCCTGATTATTTGGTCTGGGGTGGAACCTGGGTTTGGGGAATTCTTAAAAACCCTCAAGCAATTCCAATGTACAGCCAAGGGAAGGATCACTGATTTCGAGATCCTAGGAAAGCCTCGCCCCAAATGCCCTCCTTGCGTCCTCCCTGCTTATGAAAGAGCCACCCCAGCTGCCTCTCCAATGCCGAGGAAAATCACCTACGAGCAACTCCAAAATAAAATATGAAAGACTTAACAGATGGGAGATGGAACTTAACAAGGCCACAGCTGGCTAAGGGCCTGTCTCAAGCTCAGTACAGTATTACAGCCAGGAATCTAAACCAACCTGGGAGGAGAGATTTTCCATTTCCTCCCATGCCCAAATGAGGAGCAGGTAACATATGTTCCATACTCTGAAGCCCCAATGGCCAGAGTGGGAAAAAACCTGGACGCTCCAGGGCAAGATGCTGAGAGCTGGAGGGAAGAGGGGGGCATTGTCTTCTGTAAGAGATGATGCTGATGATTTCGGAAGAAAGTGGCAGAGTACGCACGAGTCTAGTAAGACAAGGTTGATGACTTGAGCTTCTTAATGAGCACAGCTGGGAAAGGCTTAGTGATGAGAAGGCCAATGAATACAATTAGAAGCGGTTTGAGTTCTACCGGAACTTAGGGAAGGGAGAGGAAAGAGCTGGACAGCTGGGTCGAGGGGATACAAGTACAGCCCTGTATGGCGAGTGTGCACACCCTGACTCCTTCTGCTGACCTGCCACGATCCTGAACTTTGTGGCACCTCGATTTTCTCCTCTGTAAAGAGGAGTAACAGCAGGGCCTGCCTTACAAGACTGTTGGTGGATTTCATGGGTTGATATGTGTAAGATGCTGTTACAGATTGAACTGAGTTCAAGCCCCTCTCCCATGACCATATTTGGAGATAGGGTCTTTGAAGACGTGGTTAGTTAAGATGAGGCCAAGCGGGATTAGGGTGGGCCCTAATCCAATATGATTAGTGTCCTTAAAAGAGGGAGATTTGGACACAGAGACAGAAAAGGGGACAAAATCATGTGAAGATGAGGCAGAGATTGGGGTGACGTGTCTTCAAGCCAAGAAACACAAAGGATTACCAGTGAATACTGGAAGCTGAAAGACACAAGGAAAGATTCTCCCCAACAGGTTTCAGAAGGAGCGTGGCCCTGCCAACACCTTTATTTTGAACTTCTAGCCTCCAAAACTTTGAGACAATCCATCTCTAATGTTTTAAGTCACCCAGTTTAGGGTACTTCCTTAAGGCGGCTCTAGGAGACCAATACAGATGCTTCCAACATGTCCTGGCATAGTAAGTGTTCAATAAACACGAAATCTGGCTTGATCTGCACCTAATTCAGCCCCTGGTCTAATCTTTATTTCCCTTTTGCCGTGATTTTTAAGTCTATTTGTATATTTTAAAACTTATTGTGAAGTATGTATTCTTGCCAGCTTCCCGAGTTCCTTCTGGAATGAGGCAGGGTGGCAATTCAACACTCTCGTTCATTACTGTGTGTAGAGGATTAAATATGCTCAGAGCCCTCGCTGTGGCTCCGACTGGTGTAGGGAGCAAGGAGATTCCCAGGGGATGCTGGGGCCCCACTGGGCAAGGCCATGGGAGGGTCACTTAGAGCACTGGGACCCACAGTGGGGCTGAAGCCAGGGTATGAAAAAATCAGGGCAACTTTGGAAAGCTCGCTCAGGGGTCCCAGGGAGGCCTGGGGTAGTAGCCTGGGGGTGGGGATTGGGAGAGAAACCAGCTGGAAGGCCAGGATGAGGGGTGATGGAGGCCCAAGCAAGACACTAGAGCAAAGCCAGCTTTGCAGGCATTCCACCCAGATGAGGCACGGAGCCCCAGCTCAGCTTAGTGCTCCACTATCGCCACTTTGAAATTCTGAAATATTCCGTGGGCAAGGGGCTCTACGTTTTCATTTTGCACCAGGCCCTGCAGATTATGTAACTGGTCTAACATGGCAGGGATATCTCTCACAAAGATTACTCTACTCCCTCTTTAAAGTGAAAAAACTGGGGCTCCAAGAGGATAAGTCAGCTGTCTTGGGCCACATCTTGGGCAGAAGCACACCCCAGACCTTGGGGTTTCAGCTCAAGGACCACCCTTGCTGGGGAGCCCCCACCTCCATCACCCTGAAAGCGGGGCTCAGCAGGTACCCTTGGCCCCAGGCCAGCTGGAACTGGGTAAAGTCTGTGCGAGCACCCACAGATCTGGGGCACAAGACCAGCTTCCAAAACAGCAGCATCTGGCTATCAATGAAACAGTTCACAAGAGCAAAGCAAACACACGTAATCATTTAAGGTCCTGGGGCCCTCCTCTGCTCCCGGCCTCCTCCCCATCCCCAAGGACAATCCAGAGAGCAAATTCAAGGAAGAAGGCGGGTGGGGATTCTCCACCAAGAGCTGAAAATCTGCCCATCAAGGAAGACTTGGCATGTCAAATCACATCATGAATTTGCCCTCTCTAAGATACGCAGAGGCATTTTGGAGGGGACGCGCGTTGGGCCCAGGCATTGTTCTAGTGCTGGGGAGACAATCACAAATCAAACATAAAAATCCTGGCCCTGGGGTAGCTCAACAGTCTAATGGGAGGGAGAAAGAGGCCAAGCACATAATAATTAAGTGAATTATATAGTATAGTAGGAGGTGATGGATGCTTAAATGAAAAGAACACTAATAACGAAAACAGCGGCGACAATTTGTTGAGCACTCACTGTAAGTGCCTTACACACCGTCTCGTTGAATCCTCTTAATAACCCTACTTTGGTGGGTTCTGCCATCACACCCATTTCACAGACAGGAAAGATACACAGAGGCAAAGCCAACTGCCCCAGGTCTTATAGGCAGTAAGAAAAAAACAAGGAGCATCAACAGGACTGGGCAAGAGAGGGCGATTTTTTTTCCCCTCCTGCCTTTTAATTTTAAGGAGAGTAACAGAAGCAGGAAAACTGGTTTTCTTCCTGGCCCCAAACTGGGAAAGGGTATCTGATCACAGTGTGCCCGTCCCAGATCCCCATAGATCTTAAGAGACCTGTAAGGCTGTGAGATCCTCCCAGACCTCCCTTTGCCCCCAGAGCTAAGGTTTTGGAGCTAAGAGTCCCAAGTTCGAATCCCAGCTCCACCAGCTCGCCCACGTACAGCCCTGGGCAAGCTGCTTCCTCTGGGGGAAGTCTCCCTTCCTTTGATTTAAAATGAAGATCAAAACTCCCCCTCCCAGGTGACAAGGGGATGGATGTCAAGTCTGCACCCCACGCTGTTTTCCAGCAGTGGATGCTACCAGATCACGCACACCCCGAATCCTGAGACCCAGGGTTGCCCTGGAAGCATCCCAGCCCACTCCTGCCTCACCCCAGCTTCTGCCTCCTCTCTCTTCTCTCTTGGAGGGGCAGAGGCAACATGTCACCCACCTCCACTCCATGGGGCACTTGGCAGAGGCTTGAGCATGGGGCGGACGCAGTTCAATTAATGTTTGCTGAACTAACAAGGAAGGAAGGCATGTAGCAGCAGTACATCCTGGAGGCTTATAGTTAACTGAGCTTCACAAATGGCACATCCCCCAAGGTGCAAATGGGAGGTGCCCAATGCATCCTCACTATTCCTGGTGAGCCCAAGACTTCAGGGAACTTACTAAAACACCTCATTATGTCGGGGCTGCGGGCATTCCAGGAGCACTCCAGGGCCAGAGAATGCACAGGAACCCCAGGGTGGCCAGCCTCCCGGAACTAAATATCAATGCCTACACAGGGCTAGTGCACACAGTGAACGCAGCCAAAGTCTAGAGCCAGCCACGCCTGTTTCCCTCACTTCACCTTACCCGCACCACCAACCTTCAACCTACGCCCACCCTTCCCATCTGGCACCTCAGCCCTGGAGACTCAACTTCCCCTCTGCAAGATGGGTTGTAAGGTGCAGCATGAAAGGATTAAATGACCAAAAGCAGTGATTTCCCCAACATGGTCAAAATTGCCAAAAATCTACTGAACCATGTGGGGAGTGGGGGAAGGAGGGCAGGGACCTTTATTTTTATCCCTGAAAAGGGGAGACTTGTGGAACCAGGAATCAGTGTGTCCACTGCACGTCTCCTGGCCTAGATGTCGTCTAAGGCTGCCATCTCTCTGTTCAAAACTGGCCGGATCTATAAGCATTTGTCTTGGAGATGCTGATACCTCCCTCAGGGCTGCCTAAAAGGGGCCAGGGGCTGGCAAATGTTTGCTCGATGGCCCTGGTGCTGAGGACAGGCTGGAGGCTCTCCAGGCCTAACCCCCTTATGTACCCACATGCCATGGGATCACTACCAGCCTAAGGGCTCTTCTAGGCTGTCACTTCATTCACACCTGTAAGGGGGGAGGGGAAGATGAGAGGGAGAATGCACTCCTGTTAAGTAAGCATCAGAATCCCTACTTTATTGATGGCAAAAACACCTCGTGGAGAAGCCCCTCGTTCATTCCTGCCCCACTTGTGAACTCAAACTGCCAGGCTCTGTGTTAAGTGCTTCATGGGAGGGGATCTTATTTTTTAGCCCCATTTGGCAGATGGTGAAACCAAAATACAGAGAGGATTTAGACACTTGCTCAAGTCATCCAGCTGAGCAGGAAGGGAGATCTGAACCCAGAGCTGTGTCCCTTAAACTTCTAGAATATAACAAGCTGCTCAGTGGAAGGAGGTAGAGGCAGGATTCAAATCCAGCTCCTCCCCATGCAGAAGCCCTGAAATTTTCCAGGCCAGGCACCCAGGCCAGGGCATCCCCCAGGGAACCCATACCTCACGGCAAGATCTGGTGGAGTCCCCCCTCCCCGGCCGGCTTCCAGAAGGCCGTGCCAGAACGACCTGGGCCATGAGGCAGCTGTGCCCCCACAAAGGGCCCATTGTGGTGACTGCAGAAAGCCAGGGCCAGACCTGGGCCTGCCCCTCTGCAGAGCCCTCTCCACAGCTTCCCTGTCCCCTCCCCTTCCCCTGGCGCCCCCAGACTCAGAGCACAGCACCAGAGCTGGCTGGAGGACAGGCTTCCATCCATCCCTACAAGCCTCCTGATCTCCCCAGTCTGGGGAGCCTCGGGCTATGGAAACCTAAAATCCTCCAGCTGTCGCCAGGCAAAGTGGGGCTGCAGGCCCCTGCAGATCCCTCAGGGCACTGGAGGTACCTCGGAGGTGCCCTGGACCCACCTGTCAGCTGGGGTGGGGTCCACCAACGGGCTCAGCAGAAGGGGAGGAGGGGGATGCTCATATGCGAGATGCGGGTGGGGAGGAAATCTGTCTGTTTCCCACTTTAGAGGAAGAGGGTGCGGGTAAGCGACGTGTACAGGCACGCACTAGACGAGGCTCGGCGGATGGAGGAGGTGGGGCGGCCTCGGGAGGTGGGTGGGTTTGTCTCCCGCTGCACGAGGGGGCCCTCCGCGGCCCTGGCTGGCTTTGTGTGTAGCAGGGGAGCCGCCCGGGTCCCACCCCCGAGGGCCTGCCGAGGTGCGCACCGAGCTGGGGGCCGCTTTTGCGTGCACGGCAGGTGGGGTCCGCGGCGTGCCGGGACACCCTCTAAGCCCGCGGAGGGGGCTGCCCCGTGGCGGGGGTCTCCACACTCACCTCCTGAAGTCAAAGGGCATCGTGCCGCCGCTGTCGCAGCCGCCGCCGCGGGAGGTGGACGCGCTGCAGGCCAGGAGGGCCGCGGCGCCGCGTGGGTCCGAGCCGGGTGCCACCGCCCCCGCCGGCCGCCCCCCGACACTCGCCACTCGCCACTCGCCTCCCGCCGGCGGGAAGTGACGCTCCGCGCAGCCCATTGGGCGCCGTCCACCGCCCCCCGCCGCCCCTTCCGCCGCCCGGTTAAAGGGGCCCCGCGGGCCGGGAGGGGGTGGGGCGGACGTTTTGGGGCGCGGTGGCGGCGATCGAGGCTGTCGGAGGGGAAAGGAGCTCCCCCAAAGACTCGTGCATTCGTTCATTCATTCTTTCAGCCCCTCGCTTTGTTTTCCTTCACGTTCTCTCTGTGGTACATCGAATAAATCTTTTAGAACCCCCGTTTTTCTGCACTCGTAAAACAGTTTCAATGAATTGTGAAGATTAAATACTCCAGGTGTTGGATGAGCAGCGTGTCTAGCTCTTAATAAAGGCCCACTACTGTGATTTGGGAAGGGAGGAGGTAAAGCGTTTCTAGATTTGTAACGTGAACCCACCCCTTCCCTGCTGTGCCTCTCTGGGAAAGTCACTTGTTTTCTCTGAGCCTCCTTTCTACATCTACACAAAGAAGATGGTGACACCTACCTCAAGAGGCTTTTTCTAGGGATCCAGTGAGAGAATTGGGAGAACAACTCAGAGCGGTGCCTGGCACCTACTGATGTGTCAAGCACCCCAAGCCATTGTGGTTGGCATGGTAGCTGTTGGCTTGCATCTCCCACTTGTGGTTCATTCCAATGAGTGTTCATTGAGCACCTACTGTGAACCAGGTCCAGAACCCAGCAGGGTTGTCTGAGAGGCAGACTGGGGTCTACACTGTGAGTTGGCCCAGGGGAGACTATGCCAATTGCCCCCTGCCCCAGACCAGCCTCAGTTTCCTCCTCTGAATTACAGAGTTATTGGAAGCTCTGTTTGCTATTGCTAATAGGGTTAAAGGAGACCCTATTAGGGAAACTCAGAAACTGGGCCTCTGGATGAAGACCCAGGCTTGGGATGATGGTCAGGGCCTGGAGAGACCCCATTCTGAACTTCCTTAGACTTTCTTGCCACTGCTCACATACCCCCAAGGTGCAGTGACATAGTGTTTGAAAAATCCCAGGGGAGGAAGTTGGGACTTGTATTCAAAAAAAGCGGAGCCAGTGGGCAGTTTCTGCATCTATAAATAGAGGGACAGTACCTGTAGCTCTGGGAGGATTGGAGGAGGCCCCAAATGAACAGCTCCAGCAAAGGGTCTGGCGTGGCATGAGCCAAATGCTTCCCAGGGACATGCACCATGGCCTGACCAGTTGCCTCTTCTTCCCTCTGACCCCCACGTTCCCTTTTCACTCATTCATTCATTCCCCCAGCAAGTGTTCAGTGAGGACTCACTGTGCCTTGCATTTACGGGAGAAGGAAGGAAATTCATTCTGAACTGGAAACCTGGAGGCAGCAGGAAAGGTGAACGGGCCTTGACATCAGACATTGACCACAGGTCCTTCCTCCCCAAAATGTGGTCCACAGCCCAGCAGCTTGGGCATCACCCAGACCAGACCTGCTGAATCAGGTGTGCATTAACTTGATCTCTAAGAGATTCATTTGCACATTCCAGTTTAAGAGGCATTACTATGAAGGAACTTGCTGGAGGTGGGAGGGGTTGCATTTGCTTGGCTTTTGCTGGGAGTAGCCTCTTATCTTCTACCCTGTTTTATGGGCAGAAAATGCTCATGTCTCCCAGCATCCATTCCCTCCTTCCTCAAACTTACTAAGAGCCCAGACTCTGGATCCAAATTGCATGGGTTCACCTCCCAGCTTGTCCCCTACTAACTTATTTCATTTCTCCATATCTCAGTTTCCTCATCTGTAAAATGGGGATAATAATACGTTCCTCATAAGCTTGTTGTGAGAATGAAATGAGAACAGTGCCTGGCAATGGAGTAAATGCAATACAGCATTGACTATTGTTGATAATTGTGCATGGTGATGGAGCTCCCAGTTTTTGACTGGGCGTACAGGTGCCCAGAATGAAAGCAGCATTTCCCAACATCCCTTGCAGCTAGACGTGGTAATGCGACTGCGTTCTGGCCACTGATCTGTAAGGGTAAGTGGCTCATGGTGGCTTCAGAAATAGTTAGCATATGCCCTTGGCCCACTGTGTCCCTTCCTCCATCTGGCTGCCCAGAATGTAGGGGTCATGGTTCTGGACATGAGGTGGAAGCCACACAGAACAGAGCAACAAGATAGAAGAAGCCTGGGTCCCCATCACCGAATGGTACCATATCTGTTCTCGGGCTCCTACCTAGACTTCTGTGCAAGAAAGAAATAAACATCTCTCATGTTTAAGCTACTGCTACTTTGGATTTTCAGACACTCACACCTGAACCTAATGCTAATACACCTGCCAACCTAGTTAACTACTTGATGGCTCAGATAGCACAATGTGGGATAAGCCAGGTCCCCCATGGTATCCTTGCATGGCATTTGGAAATTTTCCTTGGGAACACTTGGTTACAACTGATGATTAGATTATTACTTGTTGACTAATGCCTACCTCCCTGTCTTGATTGGAAGCTCTCAGAGGGAGGGTGAGGTGTCTGTTTGTTTACCACTGTATCCCAGCATCCAACCAGAGCCTGCACATGGTGGGACCCAATAACTAAGTATGGAAGGCTGAATGAAGGCAGGCCTTCCCCCAGAACAGAGAGGATGGGGCTGGGGGGCTGTGACAGGGTGAGGGGAGCCACATCAGTAAGGGTCACAGATGGAAACAGTAGGAGACAGAGCTAAGGAAATCAGATTGTATGCTGCAGTAAACAGAGGGCTCTGGCTAACTTTGACCAGGGAAGTATTTAATAAAAGTTGACTTTTAGGGTTATGAATCTTGTGGGATCCTGTGATAGCCAGTCTCCAAAATGGCCCCCATTGATACTCACCTCCTGGTATTCCCATGCCCTTGTGTAATCTCCTCCCACAATGAATCCTGTGTAACCAACCAGTATCACAGTGTATGACATCTGGGTTAGGTCATAGAAGATATTACATGTCTTAAGTCATAGTCATGCCTTGGGCTCTCTAGGGGCAAGCCAGCTGCCATGTGATAAAGGCACTCAGGCAGCATTATAGAGAGGTCCATGTGGCAAGGAAGTGAAGCCTCCTGCCAATAGACATGTGTGTGCCATCTTGAAAGTGGTTCCTCTGCCCCAGTCAAGCCTTCAGTGGCTACAAGCCCTAGCCCACAGCTTAACTACAGTCTTATGACAGACCCTGAGCTAGAACCACTCAACTAAATTGTTCCCAAATTCCTGACCCATAGAAACCATAAGATAATAAATGTTTATAGTTTTATACCACTAAATTGTGGGATTATTTGTTACACAGCAGTAAATAACTAATACAGACCCTACACACACACACACACACACACACACATTGTGTTTTTTTTTTTCTCCCTGCATCTTCTCCCTGATTTCCTCCACCTCCCTCCAAAAGGTCTCAGGAAATAGAAAACCACTTCAGAGTCAGACGACTTTCTAGCTAGGTGACCTGGATGAGTTGCTTAACTTGCTAGGCATCTGTCTGCATATAAAATGGACGATTATATTACCTTACCTGTGGTAGACAGCCTCTAAGATTTCACCCAATTAATCTAGCCTCCCTTGGGTATAGGCTGGACTTCCGGACTCACTTCTAATGAACAGACTATGGCAAGCATGATGGGATGTCACTTGTGAGGTTAGGTTATAAAAATATGGTAGCTTCTGTCTGAGACACTCTCACTGTCCCTTGGACTGAATACCCTGGAGAACCCAGCAACTGTGTTCTAGGGAAGCCCGTGCATGTGCATGAGCTTGCATGTGAATCTTCTGAGGCTGCACGAATGAGCTTGGCAATATCCTTCAGCCCTAGTTGAGCCTGGAGACAGCTGCAAGCCTGGCCGACCGCTTTACCACAACCTCCTGGGAGACGTTGAACCAGAGACATCCAGCTAAGCTATGCCTGGATTCCTGTGAGATCGTAACTGTTCGTTATTTGAAGCCACTAAGTTTGGGGTAATTTGTTATGCAGTGACAGGTAACTAATACATTATACCGAATGCTTGTTATGAAGGTTAAGGTACTATACAAGTGTCTGGCACATAGTAGGTGCTAATTAAGTGCTATTGAATGAATCAGTCAACAAACAAATGAATGTTCTATAATGGAGAATGTTCCCTGCAACCAAATACTCATTCTTTCCCGTCCCCTCTTGCCAAACGCATCACTGAAAGTTGTTTTAAGCAGGGGAATGGTCAGATCAGATTTGTTTTTCTGTAATGGGAGAATGGATTGTGTTTCGTGGGTGTGGCTGATTCAGCCATGGTCTGGATGAAGGGAGATTAAAAAATAATAATCCTCCATCAGCACAGAGGAGACTTGAGTGTAATGTAGGCCTCCTACCAAGGTCTCCGAACAAACTACTTTCCTTTCTCTATTAAAATCCCTTGACGTCCTAGCAGACACTCGTTCATCCACTCATTCATTCAATCATTCATTCTGCAAATATTCACTGAACACCTCTTTACGATAGGTAAATGTTCTGATGTTCAAACGAACATGATATGTCTCTGCTTTCAAGAAGTAGGGGAGGAAGTACACAACATTGTGGCACCATTATACAGCGTCAGGGGAAGAAGCACCAATTTCTTGTGCTGATGCAGTTTTGCAAATAAGGGCAGCGGCAGAGGGTCTGGGAGTCTCTAATCCCACCCATAGCGATGAATTGGTCTGAACTTTTCAAGCTGAAGATAACAGAAATCATCTCAAATCAACTCAAATTGGCTTGGGCAAACTAATGAAAAGTCCAGAGGTAGATCTGGGTTTCAGGCACAGTTGAATCCAGATGCTTAACCAATCGCACCAGGAATCTATCTCTCCTTGTACCTAGGCATGCATCTTTCTTCTGGCTTCCTTCCCCCTTGTGCTGACAAAAATGGTCCCCAGTAGCTCCAGGCTGCTGTTTTCCCACTTAGCAACTCCCACAGAGAGTGCCTCTTTCAGGATAACTCCCATCCAGGCCCCTGGGCTGACCCTCAAGGGCCTGGTTTAGGTCACAGCCATGAACTGTGGCTCCAGGGGAGTGGAGAGTCTTAATATGCAAGGTCTAGGCTGAATGCCAGGCCTTAAAGCCAGGAGTAGGTCATCCTCTCCTATTCACACAGACTCAGAGAGAAGAAGGGTGGTTCCTTACAGAAAAGTCAGGGTAATGTTGATGAAAGAGGATGGAGAGGCTACTGGATGGCTTAACCATCAGATATCTTCTGCAGCAAATCAGGGAAGGCTTTCTGGAGGAGGAAGAGTCTGAGCTGAGAACTGAAGAACAAGTAGGAGTTAGGAGGAATAAGGCACAATTAGTACACTAGTTATCTATTGCTGCGCTTGCTAGTTTGGATATATTATATCCCCCAAGAAAAAGCCATGATGTTTTAATCCAATCTCGTGGGATATTGGGATTAAGTCGTTTCCATGGAGATGTGACCCACCCAACTGTGAGTGACACTTTGGTTAGGGTGTGACCTCTGATTGAACATTTCCATGGAGGTGTGGCCCCGCCCATTCAGCGTGGGTCTTGATTTGTTCACTGGAGCACTATAAAAGCTGACAAACAGAAGGACCTGAGAGAAGCTACAGCCAAGAGGGACATTTTGAAGACGGCCATTGAAAACTGACAATGACATTTTGGAGAACTCCATTCTGAAACGCAACCTAGGAGCAAGCAGATGCCAGGCATGTGCCTTCCCAGCTAACAGAGGTTTTCTGGATGCCAATGGCCTTTCTCTGGTGAAGGTACCCTATTGTTGATGCCTTACCTTGGACACTTTTTGGCCTTAAGACTGTATTTTTGTAACCATATAAACCCCCTTTATAAAAGCCAATCCATTTCTGATATTTTGCATTCCAGCACATTAGCAGACCGAAACACTGAGTTAACAAATTACCGAAAGCTCAGAACTTTAAAACACCATTTATCATCTCGAAGTTTCTGAGGGTCAGGAATTCAGCAGCAGCTTAGCTGGGTGGTTCTGGCTCAGGGTCTAATGAGGTTGCAGTGAAGCTGTCAGCCAGGGCTGTGTCCCCAAAGACTCTACTAGAGCTGGAGGATCCAATTCCAAGCCCACGCACGTGGCTGTTGGCAGGAGGCTTCCATTGGTCCCTACTCGCACCTCTCTATAATGGTGCCCCCAGAGGGAGAGATACAGAGGGAGAGATCCAGAGAGAGAGTCACCCTTTATTGAAGTTGTTTCCAAGACACCCACTGCCACTTCCACCTTATTCTATTCATTAGAGACAAATTGCTAAGTCCAGCCTGCATTCAAAGAGAAGGGATCACACAGGGTATGTATACCAGGAGGTGGACTCGTGGAAGATCATCCTGAAAGCTAGCTAAAAACTAGGCAAGTGTACAAAAGCACAGATACGAGAGAGGAAAAACTAAAACCGTGTTTGCAGGACAGTAAAACTGCATCCTGGAGTAAAATCAAACTGGAGAGCTAAATAGGCCAGTGCTGGATTTTGAAAGACGTTGAGTGTCCTGTTAAGAAGCTGAACTTCCTTGGGGTGAAGAATGCACAACTATATGATGGTACTGTGAACAGTTGAGTGTACATCATGGATAATTGTATGGTATGTGAATATACCTCAATAAAACTGAATTTTTAAAAAAAGACAGATTATCAGTATGTCTCAAAAAGCAAGACCTAAGTGTTTGTTGTCTCTCTAAAAAACTCACTTTCAATGTAAAGTTGCACATAGGTGGAACTGTCACCCATAGCATCCTTTGAAATTGGTTCTAAAGCTACTTGTTAAATTGTAATTTGAAAGCTATCACATTTTTGTATATATATCGTACTTCTCAATAAGGAAATAAATGAAACTATGGTAATATAACTCATAACAACTTTGGAAATTTCCTATATAACTTGTTAAATCTTACTTTGAAAGAGATTATCTTTTTGTATATATGTTATATTTCACAATAAGGAAATAACAGAAGCTGTGGAATTGTAACACATAATATTCTTTGAAATTTGCTCTCTAACTACTTGTTAAATTGCATTTGGAAAGTTATCACTTCCATGTATATATGTTATAGTCTACAGTAAAAAATATGATTGAAAAAAAAAAAAGCTGAACTTTCTTCTGTAGGCAAATTAGGGTCCTGAAACATTTTTTTTTTTTTTTTTTTTTGCTTTTTTTTTTTTTTTTAAATCATCATTTTATTGAGATATATTCACATACCACGCAGTCATACAAAACAAATTGTACTTTCGATTGTTTACAGTACCATTACATAGTTGTACATTCATCACCTAAATCAATCCCTGACACCTTCATTAGCACACACACAAAAATAACAAGAATAATAATTAGAGTGAAAAAGAGCAATTGAAGTAAAAAAGAACACTGGGTACCTTTGTCTGTTTGTTTCCTTCCCCTACTTTTCTACCCATCCATCCATAAACTAGACAAAGTGGTGTTTGGTCCTTATGGCTTTCCCAATCCCATTGTCACCCCTCATAAGCTACATTTTTATACAACTGTCTTCGAGATTCATGGGTTCTGGGTTGTAGTTTGATAGTTTCAGGTATCCACCACCAGCTACCCCAATTCTTTAGAACCTAAAAAGGGTTGTCTAAAGTGTGCATAAGAGTGCCCACCAGAGTGACCTCTCGGCTCCTTTTGGAATCTCTCTGCCACTGAAGCTTATTTCATTTCCTTTCACATCCCCCTTTTGGTCAAGAAGATGTTCTCCGTCCCACGGTGCCAGGTCTACATTCCTCCCTGGGAGTCATATTCCACGTTGCCAGGGATATTCACTTCCCTGGGTGTCTGATCCCACGTAGGGGGGAGGGCAGTGATTTCACCTTTCAAGTTGGCTTAGCCAGAGAGAGAGGGCCACATCTGAGCAACAAAGAGGCATTCAGGAGGAGACTCTTAGGCACAAATACAGGGAGGCCTAGCCTCTCCTTTGCAGCAACCGTCTTCCCAAGGGTAAAACTTATGGTAGAGGGCTCAACCCATCAAACCACCAGTCCCCTATGTCTGTGGTCATGTTAGCAACCATGGAGGTGGGGTAGGCGAATACCCCTGCATTCTCCACAGGCTCCTCAAGGGGGCACTACATCTTTTTTTTTTTTTTTTCCCCTTGTCTTTTTTCTTTTTTTTTTTTTTTTTTTTTTTTTTTAACTTTCCCTTCTTTTTTCAAATCACCTGTATGAAAAAAAAAGTTAAAAAGAAAACAAACATACAATAAAAGAGCATTTCAAAGAGACCATAGCAAGGGAGTAAGAAAAAGACAACTAACCTAAGATAACTGCTTAACTTCCAACATGTTCCTACTTTACCCCAAGAAAGTTACATAATATAGCAACATTTCAGTGAACTTGTTCCTACTACAACCATCAGAAATTAACAGACCATAGTCATTTCTGGGCATCCCCAGAACGTTAAATAGCTTATCTGTTCTTCCTGGATTATTGTTCCCCCTTCCTTAATTGCTCTCTACTGCTAGTTCCCCTACATTCTACATTATAAACCATTTGTTTTACATTTTTCAAAGTTCACATTAGTGGTAGCATATAATATTTCTCTTTTTGTGCCTGGCTTATTTCGCTCAGCATTATGTCTTCAAGGTTCATCCATGTTGTCATATGTTTCACCAGATCGTTCCTTCTTACTGCCGCGTAGTATTCCATCGTGTGTATATACCACATTTTATTTATCCACTCATCTGTTGAAGGACATTTGGGTTGTTTCCATCTCTTGGCAATTGTGAATAATGCTGCTATGAACATTGGCGTGCAGATATCTGTTCGTGTCACTGCTTTCCGATCTTCCGGGTATATACCGAGGAGTGCAATCGCTGGATCGAATGGTAGCTCTATATCTAGTTTTCTAAGGAACTGCCAGACTGACTTCCAGAGTGGCTGAACCATTATACAGTCCCACCAACAATGAATAAGAGTTCCAATTTCTCCACATCCCCTCCAGCATTTGTAGTTTCCTGTTTGTTTAATGGCAGCCATTCTAACCGGTGTTAGATGGTATCTCATTGTGGTCTTAATTTGCATCTCTCTAATAGCTAGTGAAGCTGAACATTTTTTCATGTGTTTCTTGGTCATTTGTATTTCCTCTTCAGAGAACTGTCTTTTCATATCTTTTGCCCATTTTATAATTGGGCTGTCTGTACTATTGTCATTGAGTTGTAGGATTTCTTTGTATATGCAAGATATCAGTCTTTTGTCAGATACATGGTTTCCAAAAATTTTTTCCCATTGAGTTGGCTGCCTCTTTACCTTTTTGAGAAATTCCTTTGAGGTGCAGAAACTTCTAAGCTTGAGGAGTTCCCATTTATCTATTTTCTCTTTTGTTGCTTGTGCTTTGGGTGTAAAGTCTAGGAAGTGGCCTCCTAATACAAGGTCTTGAAGATGTTTTCCTACATTATCTTCTAGGAGTTTTATGGTACTTTCTTTTATATTGAGATCTTTGGTCCATTTTGAGTTAATTTTTGTGTAGGGGGTGAGGTAGGGGTCCTCTTTCATTCTTTTGGATATGGATATCCAACTCTCCCAGCCCCATTTGTTGAAAAGACCATTATGGCTCAGTTCGGTGACTTTGGGGGCCTTATCAAAGATCAGTCGGCCATAGATCTGAGGGTCTATCTCTGAATTCTCAATTCGATTCCATTGATCTATATGTCTATCTTTGTGCCAGTACCATGCTGTCTTGGCAACTGTGGCTTTATAATAAGCTTCAAAGTCAGGGAGTGTAAGTCCTCCCACTTCGTTTTTCTTTTTTAGAGTGTCTTTAGCAATTCGAGGCATCTTCCCTTTCCAAATAAATTTGATAACTAGCTTTTCCAAGTCTGCAAAGTAGGTTGTTGGAATTTTGATTGGGATTGCATTGAATCTGTAGATGAGTTTGGGTAGAATTGACATCTTAATGACATTTAGCCTTCCTATCCATGAACATGGAATATTTTTCCATCTTTTAAGGTCCCCTTCTATTTCTTTTAGTAGAGTTATGTAGTTTTCTTTGTATAGGTCTTTTACATCTTTGGTTAAGTTGATTCCTAGGTACTTGATTTTTTTAGTTGCTATTGAAAATGGTATCTTTTTCTTGAGTGTCTCTTCAGTTTGTTCATTTCTAGCATATAGAAACATTACTGACTTATGTGCATTAATCTTGTATCCCGCTACTTTGCTAAATTTGTTTATTAGCTCTAGTAGGTGTATCGTTGATTTCTCAGGGTTTTCTAGATATAAGATCATATCATCTGCAAACAATGACAGTTTTACTTCTTCTTTTCCAATTTGGATGCCTTTTATTTCTTTGTCTTGCCGGATTGCCCTGGCTAGCACTTCCAGCACAATGTTGAATAACAGTGGTGACAGCGGGCATCCTTGTCTTGTTCCTGATCTTAGAGGGAAGGCTTTCAGTCTCTCACCATTGAGTACTATGCTGGCTGTGGGTTTTTCATATATGCTCTTTATCATGTTGAGGAAGTTTCCTTCAATTCCTACCTTTTGAAGTGTTTTTATCAAAAAGGGATGTTGGATTTTGTCAAATGCTTTTTCAGCATCTATTGAGATGATCAATTGATTTTTCCCTTTCGAGTTTTTAATGTGTTGTAATACATTGATTGTTTTTCTGATGTTGAACCATCCTTGCATGCCTGGAATGAACCCCACTTGGTCATGGTGTATGATTTTTTTAATGTGTCTTTGGATTCGATTTGCAAGTATTTTGTTGAGGATTTTTGCATCTATATTCATTAGGGAGATTGGCCGGTAGTTTTCCTTTTTTGTAGCATCTTTGCCTGGTTTTGGTATTAGATTGATGTTAGCTTCATAAAATGAGTTAGGTAGTGTTCCATTTTTTTCAATGTTTTGAAAGAGTTTGAGTAAGATTGGTGTCAGTTCTTTCTGGAAAGTTTGGTAGAATTCCCCTGTGAAGCCATCTGGCCCTGGGCATTTATTTGTGGGAAGATTTTTGATGACTGATTGGATCTCTTTGCTTGTGATGGGTTGGTTGAGGTCTTCTATTTCTTCTCTGGTCAGTCTAGGTTGTTCATATGTTTCCAGGAAATTGTCCATTTCTTCTACATTATCCAGTTTGTTGCCATACAGTTGTTCATAATATCCTCTTATAATTTTTTTAATTTCTTCAGGATCTGCAGTTATGTCACCTTTTTCATTCATTATTTTGTTTATATGGGTCTTCTCTCTTTTTGATTTTGTCAGTCTAGCTAGGGGCTTGTCAATCTTGTTGATCTTCTCAAAGAACCAACTTTTGGTGATATTTATCCTTTCTATTGTTTTTTTGTTCTCTATGTCATTTATTTCTGCTTTAATCCTTGTTATTTCTTTTCTTCTACTTGGTTTAGGATTGGTTTGCTGTTCATTTTCTAGCTTCTTCAGTTGATCCATTAGTTCTTTGATTTTGGCTCTTTCTTCCTTTTTAATATATGCGTTTAGTGCTATAAATTTCCCCCTTAGCACTGCTTTTGCTGCATCCCATAGGTTTTGGTATGTTGTGTTCTCATTTTCATTCGTCTCTATATATTTAGCAATTTCTCTTGCTATTTCTTCTTTAACCCACTGATTGTTTAGGAGTGTGTTGTTTAACCTCCAGGTATTTGTGAATTTTCTAAGTCTCTGATGGTTATTGACTTCTAATTGTATTCCATTGTGGTCAGAGAATGTGCTTTGAATGATTTCAATCTTTTTAAATTTATTGAGGCTTGTTTTATGTCCCAGCATATGATCTATTCTGGAGAAAGTTCCGTGAGCACTAGAAAAGTATGTGTATCCTGGTGATTTGGGATGTAATGTCCTGTAGATGTCTGTTAAATCTAATTCATTTATCAGATTGTTTAGGTTTTCAATTTCCTTATTGGTCTTCTGTCTGGTTGATCTATCTATAGGAGAGAGTGATGTGTTGAAGTCTCCCACAATTATTGTGGAAACATCAATTGCTTCCTTTAGTTTTGCCAATGTTTCTCTCATGTATTTTGTGGCACCTTGATTGGGTGCATAGACATTTACGATTGTTATTTCTTCTTGCTGAATTGCCCCTTTTATTAGTATGTAGTGGCCTTCTTTGTCTCTCAAAACATCCCTGCATTTGAAGTCTATTTTATCTGAGATTAATATTGCTACACCTGCTTTCTTTTGGCTGTAG
Organism: Choloepus didactylus; assembly: GCF_015220235.1. Taxonomy (NCBI): domain Eukaryota; kingdom Metazoa; phylum Chordata; class Mammalia; order Pilosa; family Megalonychidae; genus Choloepus; species Choloepus didactylus. The sequence continues at coordinate 99,640,092 of NC_051319.1, forward strand.
CTTGCATGAAATATTTTTTTCCATCCTTTCACTTTCAATTTCTTTGTGTCCCTGTGTCTAAGATGAGTCTCTTGTATGCAACATATTGATGGTTCATTTTTTTTGTTCCATTCTGCGAATCTATATCTTTTAATTGGGGAGTTTAATCCATTTACATTCAACGTTAAAACCGTGAAGGCATTTCTTGAATCGGCCATCTTATCCTTTGGATTATGTTTGCCATATTTTTCCCTCTCTCTATTAATATCCTTTATTGTACCCATACCGAATCTCTTTAGTACTGAACCTTTCTCCAAGTCTCTCTGTCCTGTCTTTGTTTCTCTGTCTGTAGGGCTCCCTTTAGTATCTCCAGTAGGGCAGGTCTCTTGTTAGCAAATTCTCTCAGCATTTGTTTGTCTGTGAAAAATTTAAGCTCTCCCTCAAATTTGAAGGAGAGCTTTGCTGGATAAAGTATTCTTGGCTGGAAATTCCTCTCTCTCAGAATTTTAAATATATCGTGCCATTGCCTTCTCGCCTCCATGGTGGCTGCTGAGTAGTCACTACTTAGTCTTATGCTGTTTCCTTTGTATGTGGTGAATTGCTTTTCTCTTGCTGCTTTCAGAACTTGCTCCTTCTCTTCTATGTTTGACAGTGTGATCAGTATATGTCTCGGAGTGGGTTTTTTTGGATTTATTCTATTTGGAGTTCGCTGAGCATTTATGATTTGTGTATTTATGTTGTTTAGAAGATTTGGGAAGTTTTCCCCAACAATTTCTTTGAATACTCTTCCTAGACCTTTACCCTTTTCTTCCCCTTCTGGGACACCAATGAGTCTTATATTCGGACGCTTCATATTATCTATCATATCCCTGAGGTCCATTTCGAGTTTTTCAATTTTTTTTCCCCATTCTTTCTTTTATGCTTTCATTTTCCATTCTGTCATCTTCCAGGTCACTGATTCGTTGTTCAACTTCCTCTAGTCTTGTACTATGAGTGTCCAGAATCTTTTTAATTTGGTCAACAGTTTCTTTAATTTCCATAAGATCATCCATTTTTTATTTAGTCTTGCAATGTCTTCTTTATGCTCTTCTAGGGTCTTCTTGATTTCCTTCATATCCCGTACTAGGGTCTCATTGTTCATCTTTAGTTCTTTGAGTAGCTGCTCTAGGTGTGTCTCTTCTGGTCTTTTGATTTGGGTGCTTGGGCTTGGGTTATCCATATCGTCTGGTTTTTTCATATGCTTTATAATTTTCTGTTGTTTTTGGCCTCGTGGCATTTGCTGTCCTTGATAGGGTTCTTTTAGGGTTTGTAGACCAGTTGAAGTCCTTATCTCTAATTTATCAGATCTACAGCTTCGTGGAGTACACTTTCTCTAACTAACCAGCAGGTGGCGTCCACGAGCCACCTGTTCTCCACAAGCCAGATCTCCCCTGCTTAGCCTTTTTGGTGAGTGGGGGAGTGAGTCTTGTGGGGCCCAATTGGTGTCCCAAGCTTGCGTGTGTAGTTGGTGTTGCCTGCCCTGTATGTGGGGCGTGTTTCTGGGCAGTCGGGGAGGGGGGGTGGCCCTAACAATCAAATCTCCCTGATGATCCTAGAGTTTTAAAGCTACTGCAATAGTCTAATCCTTCAGTTCAGTCCTGCCACAGTTTGTCTCTGCCACTGACCCACAAGTCTTTGGTATTGGCGTATGGCTCCTGAGACTTGCAAGTGGGCCCCTCTTCCAGGCTGTGCACCCCGGGTCCTCTGTTGAGGGATGACTGTGCTATGTCACAGGTGAGTGCCGTCCCCCCAGGGCAGTTCTGGGCTGCTGGGCTGTGTTGGGAGGCTCCCAGTCTGCTCAAATGATGGCTGAATGGGGCTCTGTTAATTCACACTGCTCCCCCTTCCCAGCTCTGGGACATTCAGCTGAGGTTGCCGGGAAGGCTAATGTCCACGCCCAGTTTTGTGGCGTGTGCCTGTTATTTGAAGCACTTCCGTCACACTGGGCTGTCTGGGGCAGCTCTGGGCCACGGGGCTGGCGATGGGCAGGAGTGTTTCCTGTCCACCAGGATGGTGGCTGTGAGCGGACACCCCCCTTTTCTTGGGAAGTTGTGTTGTTTAGTGAATTTTCTCAGCCACTGGATTATTGCCTTTGTCTCAGAGCTCTCTTATTTCTGCTCTTGACTTGACGTGCCCAAATTTCAATTCTTTGAAGCTTTCTGTATTGAGCTTCTTAGAGTAATTGTTTTAGAAAAAGCAAAAAGGATTTAAAAAAAAAAAAAAAAAAAACGGCCCTCCTCAGAGATCTAATGGGTTATTGAAATGCTAATAGACAAAGCAACCAGGGCCATTAAGGAAAGGTGCCCTGGGCAGAGAGATCAGCCTTGCTTCGGGATTTGCATATGCGCCTCAAGGCCTGATCTCCGCCCTTCCCCTTTCTGTGTTCACCAGAACTCCAAAAATCCTCTGCTTTTACTTTGGAGCTTCTCGTGTTGTTTTCCTTCTATGCCCGTCTCCTCTCTGCTGGGCTGGCTGCTCTCAGAGTCTCTGGTGTCTGGCCTCAGTCTATCTATGGTTGGAGTTTGAATCAGTAGAATGAGTTTCCGATGAGAGCAGCCACTGCAATTCTCCCTTCTCCTTCCTGGAGCTGACAGCCCCTCCTCCCCCGGGACTGAGCCTGGCAGGGAGGGGCGCGGGTCCCCTGGCCGCAAAAACTTACAGATTTCGCTGATCTCAGCAGTTCCACGTTTTCATGAGTGTTGTATGAAGTATGCCCAAAGACAGATTGCTCTGTGGTGTCCAGTCCACGCAGTTCCTGGCTTTTTACCTACTTTCCTGGAGGAGTAACTAAAACATACAGCTCACCAGTCTGCCATCTTGCCCCGCCTCCCCTGAAACATTTTAAGTTGCAATATTTTGAGTTTGAAGTTTGAGGGAGCCCAATGTATAGCACTTTCTTTCTTGTCTGGTTCTGAACAAATGTGACTACTATCTGCAGAGCAGTTTCCTAATGGTGGACCTCAGAATTCAGCAGATGAACCAACTCAGACACAGGAAGAGAAGAGAAAGCTCTGGCCTGTGAGAGAGCCAAGCAGAGCACAGCTCCCTGGAGGCAGCCTGACCCCACAGGAAAAAGAGAGGAAGAGCTGGGCACCATAGCCTTGGACCCCAATCCCAAACTCTCCAGTTGGAATTCACCCATCCCCCTCAACCTAATAAAGGGTATCTACAAAAAAATCCACAACTGATGTCATACTTAATGGTGAAAAATTGAAAGCTTTGCCCCTGAGATCAGGAGAAAAAGATGTCTGCTCTTGTGACTTTCATTCAGTATTGTACTGGAAGTTCTAGCCAAGGAATGGAGTTAATGCCTCACTGGTATAGAATTTCTGTTTGGGGTGACGGAAAATTTTTGGCAATGGATAGGGATAATGGTAGCACATTGTGAATGCAATTAACATTACTGAATTGTATTTCTGAATGTGGTTAAAGGGGGAAATTTTAGGTTGTGCATGTTACTAAAATAAAAATTTTTTAAATTAGAACTAATAAACAAGGTCAGCAAGGTTGCAGGATACAAGATAAATGTAAAAATCTTTGGGCTGAAAAATTGGGTCTGAAAAAATATCTATAAAACAGTTTTAAATCAAGCCCTAACTTGAGGCTTGCTCTTGTGAAATTTAGATTGTAAATGGGAGGCTGAGCCCTCCTATAATTGTGTCTAAGAGGCACCTTCAGGGAACCTCTTTTGTTGCTCAGATGTGGCCTTTCTCTCTCTGAGCCCAACTCAGCAAATGAATTCATCAACCACCCCTCATCCCCCCATGAGGGATATGACTCCCAGGGGAATGAATCTCCCTGGCGACGTGGGATATGACTCCCAGGAATTAACCCAGCCCTAGCAGCAAGGGATTGAAAATGCCTACTTGACCAAAAGGGGAAAAAAAGAAAGGTAACAGGCTGAGGTCACAGTGGCTGAGAGATTCCAAATAAAGTGAAGAGGCTATCCTGGAGGTTTCTCTTATGCAAGCTCCAGCTAGACATCCCAAATGGCCACAGTATGCCATTCCCTTGCCAAAAGTAATCCCCAAATACCTAGGTCCCTACTTGAGATTCTATAAAAGATTCACTCACTAAGTTTTTTCTCTTAGAAACTTAAATCCACCAGAGTGTTCCCATGCCAGACAAGTCCTAAAACCCAGAGGCAATGACCTCTTTAAGATCAACAATTAGATACAGCCCCCTTCCCCATACTGTCGACACCCCCTTTGAAGACGTTAAGGTGCTCACTGCCTAGACACCCCTGAAGATGCAGAAAGAGATTAAGTGACAGGAAGGGGTAGTAACAAACAAGATAAGATTTAACAAAGGTCTATGAATACTGAAACTTTATATAAATATATATATTTATTTGGATGCTGGGGTGTTGGAATAGCTGGAAGGAGGTAGATGACAATGTGGAAGTGTACCCTATGGCATCCTTTGAAATTTGCTCTATAGCTACTCATTGAATTGTGCTTTGAAAGTCTTCACCTTTCTGTATATATTTTATATTGCATAGTAAGGAAAGAACTGAAACTGTGGAACTGTAACCCATAACAATTTTTGAAATTACCTATGTAACTGCTTATTGAGCTGTGCATCAAAAGTTAACACCTTTCTGTATGTATGTTATGTTTTACAATAATGGAAATAGCTGAAGTTGTGGAACTGTGACCCATGACATTCTTTGAAATTTGTTCTCTAACTACTTGTTGAATCGTACTTTGACAGTTACCATTGTTATGTACATATGTTAAAGTTCACAATAAAAAATGCATAAAAATAGTTTTAGACCTGGGGTGATTTTTTTATTCCTTTCACTGAGGACCTGGGGAAACCAGCATTCTGAGATCACCTTAATTCAAATTCAGGCCTTGGGATTCACTAGATGATTTGAAGCTGGGTTCAGCCTGTTCAAGAGCTAGTCTACTTTCATTTCACCCCATTCCTAGGGTGCAGTCTGCCAGGCTCACAGCCCAAGCTTGGGGGGAAGTGGTTTTTAGGGTCACCAACTTTGGAAGACTCTGGTCTCTGGAATTTTTAATCTGAGCACTTTTAACCACTTCACATGACTATATCTTGATGAAACTGCATCATTTCTTACCTGGATCATGCATTGCTACACAACTGTTTTCCTGCTTTCATTCTGGTCGCCTACAGCCTATTTCCAATACAGCAGCCAGAGAAAACCTTTTAAATCCTAAATCAGACCATGTCCCTCCTCTGCTCAGAACCCTCCAGATGCTCCCATCTCACTCAGAGTAAAAGGCAAAGTCCTTTCCAGAGTAATTTGGGCAGAAAGTAAAAAAAGTATTGCAAGTTCCCTTGGAGGACTGGAGAAAAAAATGTGGACCCATTAAACTTCCCCACATGGGGAATTTCTGATATTCTCTCAGGCACTAGGGACTCACAATTTAGTAAGCCAAGCCTTCAATCTGGAGGCTTGCCCTTATGAAACTTACTTTTGCAGTGGTGAAACTTGGCATGCATGTAATTATGCCTAAGAGTCACCCCCAGAGAGACCCTCTTTTGTTGCTCAGATGTGGCCCCTCTCTTTAAGCCAACTCTGCAAATAAACCCACTACCCACACCCCTACATGGGACATGAATCCCAGGGGTATAAGTCTCTTTGGCATTGTGGGACATGACTCCCAGCAGTGTAACTCTCCCTGGCAACATGGGACATGACACCCAGGGTGACCCTGACATCGTGGGATTGAGAAAGCCTTCTTGACCAAAAGGGGAAAGGAAATGGAACAAAATAACGTTTGAGTGGCTAAGAGATTACAAATAGAGTCAAGAGGTCATTCTGGAGGTTACTCTTACGCAAGCTTTAGCCAGATATTGCAAACTACCACAGTATGCCAAGCCCTAACCAACAGTATTCCTGAAAATCCTAGGGAGTACACTGGGATCTAATCTTTATAAAAGTTTTTCTTAGTAAGCTTATTTTTTCAGAAATTTAACAGATTGATCCTATGCCAGATAAACCGGAAACCCAGAGGTACCAGTCTCTCCAAGAACATCAACCAGTTTCATTCCTCTATCCCATAAGGTCAACACCTTTTTTTATTAAGAAGAAGTTAAAATGGTCATTGCCCAGATATCCCTGAAGATTGAGAGAATGATCAGATGAGAGGAAGTGTAGCTGAGAAATTTGGATTTAACAAATGACTGTCACCACGGACTCATTATATAGATATTTCTTTATAGTGTCTGGTGTTTTTCAATAGCCAGAAGGAAATAACTGAAATTGTTGAACTGTAATCCAGTAGCCGTCATCTTTGATAATGATTGTATACAGAAAAAAAAGTGGGTTATCCGTGTTTGCATGGATCCACTTCTGGATGTTTTGTTCTGTTCCACTGATCTATATATCTATCTCTTACGGTACTACCCTCTCTTAGTTAACCTACCTCTATTAAAAGTCTTAAAATTGGATCGAGTGCAATTCCAGAGGCCAAAAAGAGGGATGGTAAGGGGTATGCAATGTTTGTGGTCTTCTTTTTTCTTTTTATTTCTTTTTCTGGAGTAATGCAAGTATTCTAAAATGGTCATGGTGATGAATATGCAAATATGTATGATACTGTGAACCATATACTTTGGATGGATTGTATGGTGTGTGAATATATCTCAATAAAATTACATTAAAAAAAAGAGGCAAAGTCCAATCAATGGTCTAGGAATTTGCCCCTGCTACATATCTGACTGCTATACCTAATATCTATCCCTTTACTCACTCTGCTCCAGCCTCTGTGGATTTTTCTATACCCTGAATACAACAGGAATGTGTCTGCCATAGGTTCTTTGCCCTCTTGGCCATCTGTCTGGATTGCCCTTCCTCAGATGCCTAATTGCTCAGCTCCTTCCCTGTATTGGTTTCCTATTGCTACTGTTAACAAGATATCACAAGTAGGGTGGCTGAAAACAACACAACTGTGTTATCATATGGTTCTGGATATTAGAAGTCCCAAATCAGTGTCACTGGGCTAGAGCCAAGAAGGGCTGCCTTCCTTCTAGAGGCTCTAGGGGGAAATCTGTTTTCTTGCCTCATCCAGCTTCTAGAAGCCTCCAGCATTCCTTGGCTCGTGGCCTCTTCCTCTATCTTCAAAGACAGCATAGAGTCATCACATCTCCTTCCCTAACTCCCACCCTCCCTCTTTCTCTTACAACTGTGATCACATTGGGCTCACCCAGATAATCGAGGATAATCTCCACATCGCAAGATCCTTAACTTAATCACACTGGCTGTCTTCATTTCCTGGATGCTAAAATAAAAACCACACAATGGGCTGGTTTAATAATAGGAATTTATTGGCTCACACTTTCAGAAACTAGAAGGCATGCTTCCTGCTGGTGTATCTTCTGGCTCACCTGCCATCCTGGGGGATTCTCGGCTTTTCCATCCCATGGTGATAGCCTCTCCTCTCCTGCCGGCTTCCACTGACTTCCAGCTTCTGGCTCCCTACCATGGCTTTCCCTCTGCACCCTTCTTCTCTATAAGGCATCCAGTAATAGGATTAAGACCCATCCTGATTCTGTTGCCCATACCTTAACTAAAAATAACATCTTCAAAAGGTCCTAATTACAATGGAGTCACATCCACAGGAAGGTATTAAGATTAAGAACATGTTTTTCTGGAATATATAATTCAACCGATCACATCTGCAAAGTCTCTTTTGCCATGTAAGTTAATACAGTCACAGGTTCCAGGGATTAGGACATGGACATTTGGGGAAGAAAATTATTCATCCTACCACACTCATCTTCAAGTCTTTGCTAAAAAAAAAAAAATTTTTTTTTTTGCTTCTCATTGAAGCTTTTCTGGCTTCCGTATTTAAAGTTACATGCTTCCCCCAACACTTCTGATCCCTCTTTTACCCTACCCTGTTTTTTTTTTTCCATAGCACTAATCACCTCCTAGCATACTTGTTTGTTTTGTTTGTTTATTTATCACTTAATTATTTTGTTGGCTGTCTCTCTCCCCCACTGGAATGTAGCTCAGTAATGATAGGGATTTCTCTCTCTCTCATTCTCTCTCTCTCTCTCTCTCTCTCTCTCTTTCTCTCTCTCTGTGTGTGTGTGTGTGTGTGTATGTCCTTGGCTCACTGCTCTGTCTCAGAGTCTAGAATAGTGACTGGCACATACATAGTAGGTGATCAATGAATATTCGTTGAATGAATTAATGTAAATCAGAGTGAAGCGATGACCAGGCTGAGGGAATCTCAGCTTGCGTGGCCAATGTGTTCAGCAGGGCTGGAGCGAGGAGAGCCAAAAAAGGAGAAGAACTACATGAAGGGAGATTATCATATATGGGTGAACTGGGCAAATATGTGTATATATTAAGCATAATGGGAGTTAGGTTTTCACTGTTGGAGAAGAGACATACAAATATAGAAAGGGGAAGACTAAAATAAACTCTATAGTTTTGGAATTGGAATTGAAGATAAGGTGTGAATACATGGATTTATATATACGTAAAGACAGAGATGTGTGTGTGTGTGTGTGTGTGTGTGTGTTTGAATATACACATCTTTTTCCTAGTCTGTCATTTGGGAAGTGCCCAGATCTTGGATTCACCATTCTTCACAAACTGCAACCAGGACTACTTGGAGAAATAGTTGATTCTAGGCCTAGGGCAGTGAAAGTACAAGATGAGTCTGAAACATCTTTTGGCATTGGAAATATTAAGGACATGCCCAAAGAATGATGGTGACATGTCAAGAGCACCTAAGAACCAGCTTGAAGGGGCTCTCATTGGCCGAATCTGAGACAATTCAAGAATTAAAATTGATGATGATTATAATGGATTATTACACTCTGAATAAAATAAGAATCCATGAGTATACTGATATAAAAAATCAATCAAATAAATAAAAATGGGGGGGGTGAGAAACAGCTCTTCTTCACAATAAGATGCCAACTAATAAACGTAGTTTATTTATTGACAACCATCAATGATTCACACAAGAATCACCAATGGTTGCTTAAGTTAGTGGGTAAAAATCTGGTAAGAAACAGAGGATTTATGTCATTTCAAAGTACTTCCCCACCTGTACCACACTCTTAGACCCATACAAGTGGGGCTCTTGCACAGCCTGCATCTCAGGAAGTCTTGTTCTTTAGAATGCCTTTCATGAAATTCTCTGTTGCCTAGGACTGGCTGGGGTCTGCTGTGTCATCTAAACAAGGACCCTAATCCCCATTTATCTTCTTCAGGGTACTTTCAGGACACCCCCTCCCAACCCCAGTTCCCTTCCAGTATGGGGTTGACCAGATATCCTAAGAAGTCAGGACTTGTACCAATGGGTCTAGGCTGCAGCTGGGCCCCTATTCTAGAAAGGTGGCCTGGTGAGAAGATGGCAGCATCTATTTTGCAGAATTGCAGAATATTGGGCTGTCAGAATAGTGTTGACAAGCTGATTTGCAGTGACTTAAACTGTTTATACAGGCAGGAACCCTTCAAAAAATATTTACCTGGGGATTTGCACTCCCTAGGGGAAGCCCTGCTCTCCACAGAATACTTATTAGTTACCTCTACAGTGGAGAAATCTGGCACACACTACCATAACCCAATGATAACAACTAACATCACCAATAATGGGACAAATCGGCATCACGAGCTTTCTGATATGATGCATTGAGAAGATGCAGGATCATTTCTGTAATATTCTTGCCCAAAGGGAAACATTAGACAACCCGAAATTGAGGGACATTCTATGAAGTAACTGGCCTGACATCCAAAAATGTCAAGAGCATGAAAGACCAGAAAATACTGAGGTGGTTTTCCAGACTACAGGAGACCAAGGAGATGTGACAAGGTAGATGCAGTGTATGATCCTGGATTTGGTTCTTGTTGCCAAAGGGAAGGGAGAAAACAGAAGAAATTTGTTTGTCTTGATATAAAGGATATTACTGGGACCATCTGTGACATTGAGTGGACTGTGTGGATTTGATGTTAGTATTGTATCAGTGCTAATTTCCCAATCTGGGCAAGTATACTGGGGTATGTAAGAGAAAATGCTTTTTCATAGAAAATACACACTGAAGCATTTAGGGGCAAAGACGCACCATGTCTGCATATATGACAAAACAATATTTGAGGAACCTGGGTGAAGAATATGCAGAACTTCTTTCTAAAAGTCTGCAATTTCTTCAAACAAACATGTAAAAATAATGAGAGTGAGGTGGGCAGGCTGAGGATGGTGACAACCTGGAGGCCCGGGACCAGCTCTGCCATTTGGGAACGTGGGACCTAGCTTCTTGTGCTTCCAATGCTTTCCAAATCCAGAAACCAGGATTTTTATGTGAACTCCCTGGATTTTTCAAAGTTAGCAACTGATATTCAAACAGCGTGAATGCGACCCAAACAAAACATATGTTCCGCATTGGTCAGAGTGTGACCTCCAAGGTGCATGTATGCTGTTTCAGTTGTTGGTTACTGAGTAACCATCCCAGAACAATCATTTCCTTGTTTCTTAGAATTCTGTGGGTCAAGAACATGGAAGGGCTCAGCTGGGTGGTTGCGACAGATTCTCCTGCGTGGCTGCAATCAGGTGGTGGTTAGAGCTGAAGGGGCTGGCCAGGCATCTCCCTGTCTCCATGTGGTCTCTCCGTGTCAACAGGTCTGGGCTTCCTCATGATTCAGCTGCCTCCAGGCTATCTCAGGGCAATCAAACTACTTACGTGGCGACAGGAGACTTCAAGTGTTCTGGAAAGCAAGGTGGAAGCTGCATTGCTTTCTATGACCAGCCTTGGAAGTCACGTCACATCACTTCACCATACTCTATTGGTGTAAACAGTCACAGAGTCCACCTGATTTCCAGGGCAAGTGACAAGGCCCCACCTCTCGATGGGAGGAGCATCAAAGAATGGGCCGACATGTTTTATGGCCACACATGTCTTTTGCTTGCTCCAATCCCAGACATCTAACAAGGGGCAGGTGCTGTTCTGAGGACATTCTTCACCTTTTCTCCCACACTCACCTGTGCTGTTCTCTTCCTGGAGCCTGGAATGATGACGACTCCCTTTGTAACACCCATGTCTGGGAAAGTGCTTACATGATGTTAATTGGACAAATAGATATAAATGTGGAGGGGGGTTGTGTGTCACCTCTTTTGCCTCAGCACCAACCTCTGTACCCCACACAGGCATGCATTTGGTCAAAGGACGCATGTGTGCACACAAGTGGTGTATGAGCATTTGTGTGCACAGTGTTCCCATTTTATATAAAGTGTCTTCACTCTGAATCCAGCTACATCTAGGAATGTCTAATTTGCCTTGCAAAGTACAACTCAGTCTTGGCTCTTGCTTGAGACCCACTTGCCCAACCCTTTTCCCCCACTGATGCCTTAACCACTCATTGGGACCTTGCTCTGTGAGACTATGTGACATAATAGTGAAAACACAGACTTCGGACTATGCTGGACCTGCCTTGCAACCTGGCTTCCCCTCAGCAGGTTGTGTGACTCTGGGCAAATTACTAAACCACTCTCTGCCTCCGTTTGCTCATTGGTAAAGTGGGGTACTAGTATTGTCCATATCATAATGTCGAATAACTCAATGTGGTCCAGAGTTTGGCATAGAATCTGGCCCATAATATATGCTCAATAAAATGGCAGTTTGCCCACCCCCTCCTCCTCTGAGAGGAACTCTAGGAAGGGGGTATGCAAACATGGTAGCACTTGTCGCACACAGGTAGTGGAGATTTGGTTCAAATAGATAGTGTATATCTGGTCTGACAGGACCTGAGTATTTCATCCATGTTTTTCAAGAGCTCTGAAGCTCACCAGTTTGTGATCTCTCACCCAGACGGTATCAGCTTCTGCCTCTAGAAGTCAGCTCACACAGGCTTGCAATGACTCAGCACCACCTGCTCACCTTTTTCCTCTCTTCCCAACCTGGAGTTCACCTGAACCTTTTCCTCCATTGTCTGTGGGGCAGGCGGGGCCCTGAATGGCTGGTTCCACCTCCATTCCAGAGACAGGTTTGGCTGCCCACCCCATCCCCACAGGTTCCTCCCCTTCATTCCCTCTCTTGGCTGGACCTGAGAGCTTGAGGAGCCCTTTGTGTGGCCCAAGTTTGAGTGTGTGTCATGGTGTGTGAGTGTCCCTGTGTTGACACCACTGACGTACAGAGGCAGGTGGGTCTGACCTCCTGGCTGATGACTGTGCCGAGCTTTCTCAGGGTGGGCCAGTGACACGCTGGTGTCCAACCGAGATGACTCTGAGGAGGAAACAGAGAAGGACTTTCTTCCCTGGGAGGAAAGGGAGACTCTGGCCCCAGAAAATTCCCATGTCGCTCAAGTAGTCACTAACCTCCCTGAGGCTCAGCTTCTTCCTTCATAAAATGGGGATAAAAATGTCTCCTCACAGGAACCATCAAGAATTAGGGTTTGTCTTGGTTTTCCAGGGCTGTCATGACAAATATGACAGGTTGGTTGGCTTAAACCACCAGAATTTATTGGCTCACAGTTTGGAGCCTAGAAGTCCCAAATCGAGGTATTGGCAGGCCATGCCACCTCCAAAAGTCTGTAGCATTCTGGTGGTAGCTTGCTGGCAATCAATCTCTGCATCCATCACATGGTGTTCAATCTCTTTCCGTCTCCTTCTGTGGCTTATACATCTGTGTCCAAATTTCCTTTGCTTATAAGGACTCCAGATTGTGGCCCACCCTGATTCAGTTTGGCTTCATCTTAATAGGATCTTCAAAGATTCTGTTTACAAGTGAGTTCATACCTGTGCCAGTTTGGATGTATTATGTCCCCCAAATGCCATGTTCTTTAATGCAATCTTGTGGGGGCAGATGTATTAGTGTTGATTAGTTTGGAATCTTTGGATTAGGTTGTTTCCATGGAGTTGTGACCCACCCAACTGTGGGCAAGAACTTTGATTAGATTATTTCCATGGAAATGTGGCCCCACCCATTCAGCATGGATCTTGATTTAATCATTGGAGTCCTATAAAGAACTCAGACACAAGGAGCTCACAGCTGCAGTTTAGACATTTTGGAGACGGCCTTTGAAAGCAGACTTTTGCTGACACTTTGCCCCAGAGAAACTAAGAGAGGGCAAATGCCCCAAGAGCAACATTTTGAAGAATGCACAGGAGCTGAGAGAGCAGCTGGAACACAACCTGGGATTAGCAGATGCCAGCCACGTGCCTTCCCAGCTAACAGAGGTTTTCCAGACGCCATTGGCCTTTCTTTAGTGAAGGTACTCTGTTGTTGATGCCTTTGTTTGGTCACTTTTATGGCCTTAGGACTATAACTTTGTAACCAAATAAACCCCCTTTATAAAAGCTGATCCATTTCTGGTGTTTTGCATACCGGCAGCATTAGCAAACTGGAACAATACCCGTAAGGCCAGAGCTCAGGCTTTGAACATGTCTTTGTGGGGGACATGATTTAATCCACCACAGAGGTTGTTTAGAGATTGAATCACGTCCTTCACAAAAGGCATGTTTGGGCCCCAACCCCTGGTCCTGGGGGCTTGAGCTCCTTTGTAAATAGAAACTTTGAAGATGTTATTAAAGTGTGTCCAAACTGAATAAAGGTGGGTCTTACTTCAATATGGCTGAAATACTTAGATGCAAAGGAAATTGTACGCACACAAAAAGATGCCATGCGGGAGCAGCCAGAAGCTGGAAGTCAAAGGAACCCAGAAGAAAAAGGAGACACCACCATGTGCATTGCCATGTGACAGAAAAGCCAAGGACCAAGGATTGCAGCCAGCCAGCCCCAGAATGCCAGTCTTTGGAGAGAAAGCATTGCTTTGCTGTTGCATCAGTTTTGGACTTCAAGCCTTAAAACTGTGAGCCAATAAATTACCATTGTTTAAGCCAACCCATTGTATGGTTTTTGTTCCAGCAGATAGGAAACTAAAGCAGAGGTCATTCAGTCATCCATTCACAAGTTGATGAAACTCTTTCCCTTCACATACAAGTTCTTAGTACTCCATAAATAATAATTAAGTACAGGCATACCGTGTTTTATCATGCTTTACTTTATTGTGCTTCACAGATACTGGTGTTTTACAAACTGAAGTTTTGTGGCAAGCCTGCATCACACAATTCTATCAGTGCCGTTTTTTGAACAGAATGTGCTCAGTTCGTGTCTCTGCATCACATTTTAATGAAGGTATGTACATTGAGTTTTTAGACATAATGCATAGCGTAAACATAACTTTTATATGTGATCACATAAAAAATTACCAAAAAAAAAAATCATTGCTTTTTTTGCTCTGCTCCAAAAATCATATATTCATCAACTACTCTAACTTGGCCTAAATCAATGCTATCAAAAGAGAATTCATTTTTGTGTGAAATTTACTTTTTGATTGTATCAACTAATTATTTAATTAAAGGAATATTGAGTCTTTCATTCGAAACTTAATGTATTAAAAAAGATATTCAAAGAAGAAAACAGTCCACATTGGAAAGTGAAGTCTCTCTTGCCACGCCTGCCAAGGGCAACCACTGCTGATGGTTTACTTCATTCAACTGGGCTTTTTGATGTGCGAGGGGTGACCTTGGGGTTTCTTTCAGAAGTTGATGATGACAGGCATAGCTCTGCTTTCCTAGCCAGGAGCGCTGAAGCTGGAAGGGAAAAGTGGGGGCTTTCCAAAGAGTTGAGATCCATCAGAAGGCTGTAGGGGAGAAGTGGAAGCTTTCCAAGGAGCTGAGATCCATCAGAAGGCTGGAGACATGGTAGTTTCCTTAGGGGCCCTTCTGAGTACAGAGTTCAGTCCCTCAGGCATTCTCCAAGGCACCAAAGCCTTGGGGTCAGGGGTCCTCCAAGAGAGACCTTTAACCTACTTCTGAGAAATGAACTGACCCTGTCAGGAAAGGTCTTCTACAAATATTTATTGAATGACTATGACAGGCCAGAAATAACCCTGGCTTCAGACTGGGGTTGGAATTAGGATGAATTAGGAAATGGAACTGGAAAGACACCAAATCTTACTTGTGTAGGAAAGGAGTAACATTTACTGGGCACATACCCTCTACCAAGAGCTTTTGTTAGGTTATTTGAAAATACACGACTAATGTAGAAATAGATTTTCCTTGTAAAAAAAATGAAAACTTTACCTATAAGGCTAAATCTCCCTTTGATCTCTAACTCCAGTCTTGATACGTTTGCGGAGTACAGGAATGCCTCAAAAAAGCAGAATAATTGAGTACAAAGATCTGTTCACTTGGAAGAGAAACCTAAGAACTTTTGAATTAAATTCACCCAAATGGCGATCGTACTATCTGGAACTATAGTGATTGGGTTGGCCATATTTTCTCAAACCGTCTCCCAGCTCAACTAATTTGCTTAATTCTGTTATGTTCTTCTTTTTCATCTCTTTCATCTGGTCTTTAAGGCTGTTAAAAGGGGCTTTCTGCCAAGGATTTCATAGGAAATCAATCCCACCAAGGGCTGTGTTATAGAACGAACTGTGTCCCCCTAAAAGATATGTTCAAGTCCTAGCTCCTGGTTCCATAAATGTGACCCTGTTTGGAAATAGGATCTTTGAAGAAATGATTAGGATGAGGCCAAACTGGATTACATTGGGCCCTAATCCGATACGACTAGTGTCCTTCTAAGAAGAGGAAATTTGGGCACAGAGACAGAAAAGAGAAAAACTTGGTTGGCTGGTGTTCCAGTTTGCTAATACTGCCATTAAGCAAAATACCAGAAATGGATTGGCTTTTATATAGGAGGTTTATTTAGTTACAAAGTTACAGTCTTAAGCCATAAAAAATGTCCAAGCTAAGGTGTCAACACAATAGGGTACCTTCACAGAAGAATGGCCAATGGTGTCTGGAATACCTCTGTTTTCTGGGAAGGCACATGGCTGGCGTCTTCTTCCTTCACTCCCAGGTTGTGTTTCAAACCTGGGAAAGGTTGGCTTTCTCCCAGGACTTTTCTCTCTAGGCGTCTGGAGGTATTCTCTTATTTTCTCTCAGGCAAACTCTGGAGTAGCAAAAGTCTACTTTCAATGATTGTCTTCAAAATGTCTCTCTTGGCTTCAGCGGCAAGCTCCTTCTGTCTGAGCTCTTATATATAGGACTCCAGTGATTAAATCAAGACCCATGCTGAATGGGTGGGGCCACACCTCCATGGAAATAATCCAATCAAAGGTGTTACCCACAATTGGGTGGTCACATCTCCATGGGAACACTCAATCAAAGGAATCCAACCTAATCAAGACTAAATACATCTACTTCCACAAGATTGCGTTAAAGAAAATGGCTTTTTCTGGGGACATATGTACAAACTGGCACAGGTGGCAAAGCACCAGAAGCTAAAAGAGGTACATGGAACAGATTCTTCTCTACAGATTTTGCTCAAAGCATGGCCCTGCCAAAGCCTTGATTTTGGACTTCTAGACTCCAAAACTGTGAGGTAATAAACTTCTGTTGTTTTAAACCAGCTAGTTTGTGGTACCTTTTTATGGTAGCCCCAGCAAACCAAGACAGGCTGGCTGAGTCCTGTGGCTTCATCTCCTTGGTTACATCTCTTTGTTTTAAAAGGGCGTCAAAACCCTCTGCCCACTCTTGAAACTGGCAAGGATTTCCTGAGAAGAGGCACTGGGGAATTTGCTTTTTGGAGGACTGTTCCCTTCTTCAAAATAATGGTCAAAATTCATTATCTCTTAAGGAGTGCTTTGCCTTAAAATTCCAATTTCACCCTCTGTCATTGGTAGAATTAGGGGAAGCCCAAAGCTTTCACCGGTTTCCTTTCACTTCCCTTTTCTCTGAAAAAATTTGAGGGCAAAGCTCCCTCCATTTCTTTCTTTTTTTTTTTCCTTTAAACTTTTATTTTGAAATAATTTCAAACTTAAAGGGCAGTTGCATAAAGTTACCGTAAGAGAAACTCCAACATACTTCTCATTCCCCCAATATTCAGATCCACCAGCTTGAACATTTTGCCGCATTTGCTTTATCATTGTCTGTCTGTCTGTCTGTCTATCTATCTATCTATTCATCCATCCACCCAATCACTTTTTTCAAAACCTTTGCGAGTAGGTTGTATACATCATGCTCCTTGAATACTTGATATTTCCATCTACATTTCCTAAGAACAAGGATATTCACTTATGAACCACTGTAAGGGTAGCTATCAAGTTCAAGAAATTTAACATTGATATAAAACCTACAGTCTACATTTTCAATTTTTCCCTATGTCCCAAAGTACTTTTGAGGCTTTTCTCCTCCATTATTAAATCCCGTCTAGAATCATGTATTGCATTTAATTGTCATTGTTTCTTTAGTTGCTCTCTCTCTTTTTTTAATTGCAGAAACATATATACAGCATACACTTTCCATCTCAGCCCCTCCCAAACATACCACTCAATGGGATTAATCATATTCACAATATTGAGGTTCCCTCACCACCCTCCATTATTAATGGCTCATTCCATCATTCCAAACAGAAACCCTACACTAATTCTGCATTAGCTCTCCATTCCCCTGTCCCCATCCCCATCCCTGTACACTGTAACCTGTCCTCTACTTTCTCTATGAGCTTGCATATTCTCTGATATCTTCTTTGTGGTTACCAAGGGGCTCAAACTCAACATTGTAAATACACAACAGTCTTGATTGGTTTGATATCAACTTAACTTCAGAGTGTATACAAGCTATGTTCCTGTACTCCTCTGTCCCTCCACCTCTATATAATTCTTTTCACAAATTACATATTTATACATTATGAGTCCAAAACCATGGGTTTATCATTATTTTGTGCATTTGCCTTCTAGATCCTGTAGAAAGTAAAAAGTGGAGTTATAAACCAAAAATACAATTGTTCTGGCATTTATATGTACCCACATTGTTACCTCTACCGGAGATCTTTACTTCTTCTTGATGCTCTGATCTATTGTTGAGTATTTCCTTCCTTTCAACCTGAAGAACTCCTTTTTGCCTGTCTTTTAGGGCTGGTCTAGTGGTAACAAACTCCCTCAGCTTTTGCTTATCTGGGAATATCTTAATTCCTCCCTCATTTTTGAAAGAAAGTTTTGTCAGATATAGATATAGATTTTCCTTTTCAGCAATTTAAATTTGTCATCCCACTGCCTTCTTGTTTCCAAGGTTTCCAATGAGAAATAATCATTAAATTTTATTGAGGCTCCCTTGAATGTGACACATTGCTTCTCTCTTGTAGCTTTCATAATTCTCTCCGTATCTTTAGCATTTGACAGTTTGATTATAATTGGCCGTCCTATGGGTCTATTTGGGTTTATCCTGTTTGAAGTTCACTGAGCATCTTGGATGTGTATATTCATGTCTTTCATTAAATTGTGGACATTTTCAGCCATTAATTCTTTGACTACTCTCTCCGCCTCTTTCTTCTTCTTCTGGGACTCTCACAATGTGTATGTTGGTACACTTGATGGTGTCCCACAGATTCTGTTCACTTTTCTTCATTTTCTTTTCTTTCTGCTCCTCAGACTGAATTATATCAATCATCTTATCTTCAAGTTCACTGATTCTTTCTTCTGCCAGCTCCAATCTGCTGTTGATCCCCTCAAGGGAATTTTTCATTTTTGACACTGTGATCTTTGTCTCTGTTTGATTCCTTTTCATAATTTATGTCTCTTTATTGATATTCTCTTTATATTCATCTATCAGTTTCTTAATGTTCGTAAGCCCTTTGTCCATGTTCTCCTTTAGCTCTCTGAGCACATTTAGGACCACTTTTTAAAAGTCTTTGCCTGATATATTCCAGGTCTGGTTCTCCTTGGTGATGGTTTCTAATGCTTTAATCTTCTCCTTGCCTGGGCCATCACTTACAGTTTCTTTGTATGTTTTGTCACCTTCTCTTGAAACCTGGACATTCTCATATTTTAATGCATTATTGCTGGAATTCAGACTCTGAGGATAAGTTTGTATCAGCTAGTGTTACGACAGAGATTTCCTTGAATACCAGGAGTTAACAAGGAAAAAAAAAAAAAAGAAGGAAAAAAAAAGAAAATACCTTTCCTAGTCTTTGCAGATTGTTTCGTGCAAGTGCTCTCCTTCAGAGTTCAGCCATAAAATGAATTTAGAGAATTTAGACGCTCGAGGCAAAAGCATAGGGTCCTCCTTGATCTTTCCCACACATGCCTCTTATCCTGGGCATGTGCACGAGACCTTAGGAATTCCCCCATTTACACAGATCTGAATGCCCCCTCTCTCTGGGAAGCAGTGCTTCCTCATGGTCACAGGCACTGTGTATGTCCCACCGCCAGCTGAACTTTGCTCCAGGCAACTGCAATTTAGCTGTCCTGTGGGGGACAGAACCCTGGAGTGTCTCACTCACCATCTTTATTGGGATGGGACCCATTTCTTTTCTTCTTAATATAAGTTAATGCTTCTTCGATTATAAAAGTACCCATGAAAGAATAGTTTAAAAGTACAGAAAAGTAGAAAATGAAAGAGCCCCACTACTGAGATACCAAAACACTTAGAATTCTTCTAGTCTTTTATATATATGTAATATCATATATATATATATATATATATATATGTGCATATAACACATACTTATAATTTAAAGAATCATAATAGAAGGTGTGATGGTTTGAAGTTGTATGTGCCCCCAGAAAAGCATGTTTTTAAAGCTAATCCATTCCTGTGAGTGTGGACACATTGTAAGTAGGATCTTTTCGTGAGTAGAATCTTAAGTTGAGATGTCACCCACCTCATTCAGAGTGGGTCTTAATCCCTTTACTGAGTCCTTTATAAGAGGATGAAATATAGAGAGAAAGACACAGAAACAGGCGGAAAGACGCAAAAGCTGAGAGAGAAGGGCACAGAAACGGAGAGAAGGCCACAGAAACAGAGGAAGTCACTGAAGCAAGAAGCTGAAAGCAAGAAGCCCAGAAGAGAACGTAGAGAGTAGGAGTTACTATCATGTATCTTGCCATGTGATAGAGGAGTCCCAGATTGCTGGTAGACAGTCTTTGGAAAGAAACCATCGCTTGTTGATACCCTAATTTGGATATTTTCATGGCCTCAGAACTGTAAGCTTGTATGTTAATAAATCCCCATTGTTAGAAGTCAACCCATTTTATGGTCTCTGCATTCCAGCAGCTTTAGCAAACTAAAACAGAGGGAATACACATGTGTGCATCGCCCAACTTAAGAAATATTGATCATCACCACTATTTTGAAGCCATATGTGCCCATCCTTAGTCATGAAACTCTCCCTCCTAAACCACCCAGAGATAACTACCATCTTGAAGTTTGTATGAATCATTCCTCCGCTTTTCTTTATAGTTCTACAATGTAGCATTTTTGAGCTTTATATAATTGGAACATATTTTTCATTTTGCAATTTGCCCTTTTCATTTATTATATTTTGTTAAATTTACCCATGTTGATGTGTGCAGGCACAGGTTATCTGTTTTCATTGCTGTATATAATAATAAAATATATGCAGATACTGTACTCCAATTTATTTCTCTGTTCTGCTAATGGATATGTGGGTGATTTCCAGGATCTTAAATAAACAAAACAGCTATGGCCATCCTGGCACATATGCAAGAGGTTTTCTGACTAAATAATTAGGAATGGGATAGAATTGCTGGGCCATAAGATATGTGTGTAATATTTTCCAAAGCAGTATAAAATGCACACTGTCATCAAGAGAAGTTGAGCATTCTAGTGGTTTCACACTCTAAGTAATACTTGGTATTGTCAGACTTCTGCCAATTTGGTGAGTGTGAAATATTTCAATGTGGTTTTATTTTGTGTTTCCATGAATAATAATGATGTAGACTATCTTGTCATATGTCCCTTGGTCATATTTGTTTCCTTTCATGTAAAATATCTGTGTAAGTCTTTTGCCCATTTTTTCTATTGGATTGTTTGTCTTGGTTTTATGGATTTATAAGACTTCTTTATCTTTCTGGATACTAATCATTTATTGATTATGCATTACAGATGGCTTCTCCAAATTTATGACTTGTCTTTTTGTCTCTGATGAATATAAATTATTCTAATTTAGTCAACTTATCAGTCTTTTTCTTTGTTGTTCTTGCTTAAGAAATCTGTCTCTATCCTGAGGTCATGAAGATATTCTTCTGTTTTTTCTTTTAAGAGTTTTAAGGTATTCCTTTCACATTTAGGGTCTAATCCACCTGGAAATTGATTTTTTGTATGCTAATGAGCTTTGTTTTTTCCTTTTGGATAACTAACTGTCCCAACTGTCATAAATCAGGCTTCCTAATATGTGTGGATCCATTTTGGGGACCATTTACTCTGTTTCATTCATCTCTTTGTCTATCAATTTCATGTTGTCTGAGTTGTGGCTGCTTTTTAATAAATATCGATATCTTATAGGTCAGTTCTGTGTCTAGAATTCTGCTTTGGGAGTTTCTTAGCCATTCTTGGCCCTTTGCTCTTCTGTATAAAATGTAAACTCTGCTTTCCAAAGTATGTGAAAAGCTGTATTGGACTTTCAGTTGAATACTGCTGAATCTCAAGAGCAATTTGAGAAGAATTGCCTTCCTATCCGTGGACATGTTATACATCTCCATTTACTTAGGTTTTCTTTAACATCATTCAATAAACATTTGTAATTTTCTTAAAAAGGCCGTGACAACTTATTTTAGATATTTTATATTTGCGTTTGCTTTTGTAAACTATTTATGTTACCTTGTGTCCATGCATAGGTTTTTTTGAAAATGTACTTGTAGTCACACTGTATATAATGTGCCTTTTTCATTTCTATCCCTAATACAATCCTTTTCTAGGGGTTACTGAATATTTATACAGAGGATTGACTATTTCACTATTATGGACACCTCAATTTCTGGTTTTCATTTGGCTACAGTCTCATTCGAGGTTTAGTTTTCCCCTAAAAACTTGAGTTTGGAGTCTGACAAGATGAGCTGCAGTCCCCCCTCTGTCCTCATGTCAGGCCATGTACTCAGCCTCTTTGTACTTGTGTTTCTCACCTGTAAAATGGAAGTAATGATGGTAACTGTGAGGATTAAATGAGATGAAGGGTACAGAACCCCTAGCATGGAGCCTAACACATAGTAAGAGCCCAATGAAAGTTAGCCATTATTATCATTACTCAACAAAAACTTTTACTCCCCTATTTTTCAAGGTATTGATTGTTCTAGCTGAAATCAGTGTTTGAAAAATTGGGAGACAAAAATCAGGATTGCTGTTTTCTCTCACCTCCTCTCCCTCTCCCACGCTATTCTTCCTTCTACCCCTCCCAACCAAGAGCTCAGGGTTAAATCTGGGTGGTTGGTACTGCCCAAGAGGGCTCTCAGATCCTCCAGTTGCCAGCGGAGTGGGGAGTAAGGACTCCTTCTCCCCTGAGGATGCCAAAGTGGGATACGATTTTAAAATAGATACAGGCTTATCTTATGGACTTCAAGATGGCCAAGAGTAGGGGGGCTCCTGACGGCCCATGAATGCCACCCCCAGGCTGGCTCTTCTGGCTCTTGACTCTGATCCCCTCTCCCAATTCTCCAGCCACTGCCTCAGTTCAGATCTCATAGCTGCTCACTGCCTCCTGCCTCTCCCCATCTTACCACCCAATCAAGACTTCCCACATCTAAACTCCATCACCTGAGGGTGCCACCCACTGTGTAGAGCCTTCCGTGGCTCCCCACTGCCCTCGGGGTGAAGTCCAAGCTCATTACCCTGCTTTTCAAAACCCTGCATGATCTGGCTTCCACCTAATTGCTGTCACTGGCTAAACTCTACTAGTCTTACATGTTATTGGTAATCAATGAGACTAAATTGCTGGTTAAGAATCATTCTTTCATTTAATAGATGAGGCCACTGAGGCTCAGGGAGGTGAAATGGCTCATCAGAGACCCCAAAACTAGGAACTTCAGATGCAAGATTTGAATCCAAGTCTCTGGCTCCCAGGCCAGCTTTATTTCCCACTGTACCTTGGTTCTCTCACAAGGGGTAAGGCTTCCCCCTCCTCAGCTCGATCCTGTTTAATATGCAGATGGCCCCGGGGATTGTAACACAGTGACTTGAGCTCATTCACCCTGATTCTGAGGGCTTAGCTGGGGGTGGAGGTGTGTAAAAGGGTCTGAAAAGGGTCAGAGAGCTGGTAAAGGTCAAAAGGGCAGTGAACGTAAAAGAGAAAGTATGCCAGGCTGACCTTTTGCACCCAAGGTTGAGCCCGGGGGGGTGGGGAGTGAGCCACGCAGGGGGGCCAGGGAGGGGTGGTGTGGCTCTTGGGCGAGGCAGGGCAGGGAGGGTGGTGGTGAAGTAAGGGCTGAGGTGGTGGTGACTGACGAGGGGAAGGAGGATGACTTAATGACGTAATGACGTAAGGTGGTGGTGGGGTGGAGGAAGTGATTAGAACCAGGAAATAAGGGTGCTGAAATCACCCTCGGAAGACTGGCAACGTATTCCCAGCACTGATTAGCATTTTAAAAATTAGTAATAATTACATTAAAAAAAATTTTGTGCCCCTCATTTGCCTGCCCATTCAATCATTCCAATAACCCTGAAAAGTGGTTATTACTATTCCCATTTTACAGAGAAGGAAACTGAGGCTCAGAGAGTGAAGGGGACTTCCTCAAAGGCCCTCACCTAGGAAGGGATAAAATCTAAAATGCACCTCAGGTCTGTCTGAGGACAAAGTCCTTCTGTTCACTGTGTGTGATCCGCTGTGTATAATTCTGCTGAGATCCAAATGGGATTGAATAATTTAGGGTGGCTACATAAAGGTAATGTGTTCTGCTAGTTGTAAAGTGTTCCAACAATATGGAAGAATGTGGAGGAGAAAGACACTGGTAATCCTCCCATTGCGTGGATACTGTACTTGCCCTCCTTCATCTGCTTCCCTGTCTAGACTATATTCTGAGTCCTGGGAGCCTAAATGTCCCGAGTCCCCTACCAGAGCCAGCATGGGCCCCTTTCCCCCTCCATCCTCTCGAGAATGGGCATGGGTCCAAGGAGCTGCTTTTGGGTGCTGGGGAATGGACAGAGCTTGGATCTGTGAGCTGGGGGTCCACACACAGCTACCCAGAGCCTGGATGAGAGGCAAGCTTGGTTCAGGGGTTTCCTTTTGCTCTCATCCTCTGGGCCCCATTGGATGGGTTCTATATATATACATAATATACAATCTCTCCTCCTCACAACCTCCAGGGGCCCTGCTTTCCTTCGGCCAACAGGCAAAGCCATACAATGATTCTCCGGTCCTATGTGATTGGCCCCTATTAATTCTCTGGGGTGGATTAAATTGTGTACCCCAGTTTGCACATGTTCTTGGCCCTGGTCCTCATTCTGATGGCTGTTGACCCATGGTAGATAGGATTTCTTCAAGACGTCACTCTAGTTAAGGTACAGCCCAAATGAATCAGGTTTGGATTTTAATTCAGATTACTGGAATCCTTTCAAGGCAGAGTAAAAGAAAAATGGAAAGAGAAGCAGGAAAGGCCGCCATGTGCATTGCCATGTAACAGAAAAGAAAAGCCAAGGACCAAGGGTCGCCAGCAGCCAGCTCTGGAATGCCTAGCCTTTGGGAAGAGAACATCGCCTTGCTGACCCCTCAATTTTGGACTTCTGCTAGCCTCAAAACCATGAGCCAATAAATTCGTATTGTTTAAGCCAACTCACTGTATGGTATTTGTTTTAGTAGCTGGGAAACTAGAACACTCTCTAACCTCATCCATTCCTCCTCTCTCATGCACGTCTCTCAGCCACACTAACCTCTGGGTGATTCTTCAGATAAACAAGGTCTTCTCCCACCCCACAGTCTGTTCTCTGTGCTTGGAACTCTCCCTTCTGTTCTTGAGGGCTTTACTCCAATGTCATGCTCTCCCCAGGCTCTGCCCTGGCTGTCCTATTTAAAATCACAACCTCTCTCCACCACAAGACCTCTTCAGCTCCCTCCCCTGCTTTGGTTTTCTCACAACACTTATCACCGTCTGACATCTTATGTATATTACTTATTAATCTGTTTATTCTCTGTCCTCCACCCCCACCCCTATTAGGATGCAAGCTCCATTAGGGCAGAGATTTTTGTCTGCTCTGTTTTTCCTGGAACCTAGAGCAGGACCTGGCACATCAGGGATGTTCACTAAATATTTGTTGAAATGAGTTGAATACAGAGGTTGATTTCTGTGGGTGGGTTTTGTATTTGCTTGTTGAAGAGGGAGAAGTGCTTCAACCATTGAACCATCCACCTTTGTGTTTTCCTGTTCTAGGTTGCATTGTTCTCTGATCAGCACTCTCCAAAGCTTCTCTTACATTTCATAATACTTAGTGCAGTTAACAATGGGAATGTATGCTATCTCACTGAATCCCCCAAGAGTAAACAGTAAAGGAAAAAAATTATTATTGTCAAGTTCTATATTGTCACCCCTGCATAAAACCCTACAATACATTTTAGGGCTCTGCCAAGGCCTGCCTACTTCTTGGACCACTCTTTTCCTCTCCAACAGTGCTCCAGCAATACTAGCTCCCTTCCATGTCCTCAGGGTCTTGGCACTTGCTATACCTGGAAAACTTTTCCTGGCTCTTCAAAGACCTGGTTCTTTCTTCTCCATTAGGTCTCAGCTCAGGTGTCACCACCTCCTAGAGGCCTTCCCTGATCAACCTCCGCAATCAGTCCCTCTCTATCATAACACCCTCCTGATATTTTCCTTTATAAACAATCTGTCATTACCATGTTTACTTAATGACTTATTTGTTTATTGACTGGCTTTGGGTGGGAGGTAGGAGGCTACCTTGTAGCATTGCCTGATTTCTGTGGTGTAACTACGCCAACACACCCACCATGGCTGATTTCAATCTACCAACAGGGCATCAGCAACAGCTTGCAAAATTTCTGAAAATCTTAAGCCTGCTCTTGCAAGTTGGTGGGAGCTGGCTCCAACTCCTTCCGCTTGAATAGCAACCCCATGGAGGGAAGGAGCCTGGATTTACTTCCTCATAGCAATAGCTCCAGGGTCTAGAACAAAGTCATCACTCAACAATTATTTGTCAAATGAATTACACTCTTTAACCCGACTCCAAGACCTTTCATGAGTCTTCCCTTTTGAACGCCCTAATGTCATCACTGGTCCCTTAATTCCCTGGCCCCCGTGATCCCTAGGGCCTCACTTGTGCGTCCCCGGTGATGTTGAGGTCCCTCAAAGGCCACATGTCACCCGGCCCAGAGAGCCCTAGCCGTGGCTGACTTCTCCTAGCCTTCTGGACGTGGCCGTAAGTGCTAACTCCTGCAGGCAGTGGTCCTCTCGCTGCTGCCGGGTTACGTGAGCTCTGGGCTTCCCCAGTCCCCCTGTGCTCCCAGGCCCCTATCCATCACCTCCCACCACTGAGTTCTGCCTCCCCCTCTGCCTCTCTGCGAGCTGCCGACCCACAGCAGGGCTCACATAAGGGTCCTGAGCAGCGAGAAACTTGCCTACGGCACCATCTGGCCAATGGTTGCTCTTGGCCTTGACCCGATAGTGAAAGAATGGAGACACAAATGAGCAATTAAATGCCTGAGTCCAGAGTAATGATGATTAAGGAATGTCGGGAAAGGACATTATTACTAGGCTCTGAAAGCATTTGAAAGCTGTTAAGAGTTCGGGAGAGTGGTTTGGGGGCGGGTGGGGCCTGACGGTTATCAGAAGCCACTGCCAGACCCTTCATTCTTGCCCCACTAGGTCACTGGGAGCCTGGAGCAAGGAGAGAGGTCATTGTTTGCACTCCACCTTAGCTCAGAAAAGGACCTCCCTCTTGCAAGACAATGTAATCTGAAGACGAGGAGGATGGTGGGACCATCTCGGGAAGGGGGTTCCTGGCAGAGGGTAAACTGGGACTCATGATAATTCCATCAAATGACTGAGTGGATTAAATGGGACAGTCCTGTCCTGGACTTGGGATGGGACCCAGCATACAGTAGACACTCCATTTATCCCCCAGAACGTCAGCTCCAGGAGGCAGGGGCTCTGTGTCGATCCCTGCTACCTCCCAGGGCCTGGAAACAGTACGTGGCAAACAGTGGGCACCCAATACATGCTTACTGAACACAACAGTACATTTGGAATCCTCTGGGTGCCGTCGAATTACGTAACCACCCTCTGGTAACAGACACCGGGAAGGCAGCTCCCAGCCCCAAGCGCTTGGTTCCCACCGTTTGGTGCCGCAATCTGCCCATTTCCCCACTCACCCCACAAGGTCCTGACAGGCAGTGACCACGCAGGGCTGATGACTCGGTGGCGTACTTCTCTAAATGCACCCCAGGGCGGGCGGAATCCCCAGGGGCTGGGCTCGGCGGTGCAAGCAGATGACTTGGGGCCCAGGACGTCTCACCTTCCCGTTAGCCGAGCACGGTCAGCAGGCCCGGCAGACCCTGAGGTTCTGCTTGGGGATGGGAACAGACCGTGTAATCCCAAGGAGTGGGGGCGTGGCAAAGCCCCTTCAAGGAGGAAATGAGCCCCGGCCTGTGCCACACCACAGCCTCTCTCTTGTCTGAAGCTCACTTCTCTGCCTCCTCTGACCCCGAGCCCCCTGGGAGGTGATTGGGCTCTCCATGGTGAATCTTAGGCAAACCACCCAACCTCTGGGAGTCAAGTTTGAGGACGACCAGACAGTAATTGTGGCCACAACTTTTATTGCACACTTACTCAGGGCCAGATCCTGTGCTGGAAAATGAAAATAACTTTGCTTCAATTATTCTAAAAGAGTCACTCATCTATTCCCCAAACACTCAGTTCTTTGATGTAGCTGCGCTTTGGCATAGGCTGCTCCTCCATCTCAAATGCCCTTCCAGGGTTTATCCACCTGGTGAACTGCTCATCCTGCAGCACCCAGCTCTTCTGTCACTTCTTCCAGGAAGCCTTCCTGGCTTGTCTGAGATAATAAGATTGCAGACCCCTAGTGGAGGCCCTCAGAGCTGTCGCTTGGGTTTGTGTGTCTGTCTGCCCTTGAGGTGTGGCCCCTGCAAAGACCCAGACTGGGCCTCATCACCTCCTCATCCTGCACATCTGCCTTGGTGCCCACATCTAGTAGAGGTGCTGAAAACATTGGTTTCTCTCTTCTCAATTCCGTGGCACTTCATCTCTGTCTCTTGCATACCCCTCATCCTTTCTGTCTTCATGTTCTTCATCTTTATTCCAAGAGCAATACTCTTCACATCATAGGTATTTATAAATATAAGTTGGATGACACAATGAGTCACTGACCTTAATGGCAGGGCATGGTTACCCCAGGAAGAAATCATCAGGACAGATAGGGAAGGGGAGTGTGAGGTCAGAAGACAGGAGAGAAGGGAAGAAGGGGGCTGGAACTAACACTTTCTGGCCACCTGTGTGTTCCAGGTATTATGTTTCATTTATTCTGCACCTTAATCCTATGAAGTGGGTATTATGATCCCCCCTTTTATAGATGAAAATGAAGGCACAGAGAGGTGAAGTGACTCACTCAAGATCACACAGCAAGGAAGTGGCAGAGCTGGGATTTGAGCCCCATCTGCCTGGTTCCACCACAATTCCACAGTTGGATGGAGTAGGCTAAATGGGGCCCATAGTATGAGGAAGTGGGGAGAAGCAAGCAGGGACAGCCTGACACTGGTGGAGAAGGAATCGGGAATGTCTGCCTCTGGATCCAGACCCAGACCACTGCCTTCCAGATGTCCTGGTCATATTTCCTCAGGACAGATGTTTGCTGGCTGGTGGATCCACCCTAAACTCCTCCCAACACATGTAACCATCAATCACCTCTCGAGTGTATTCTGCTTTTCAGGTAGCTTCTTTCTTTTTTTTTTTTCAAAGATCAATCCTGTCTAAACCCTTCCCTTGTATACCCCGGATCAGGATTTGGGTAACCACGACCCCAGAGGATTGTGCAACACCCACCAAAGGCTCCAGGAACCCGCAACTTCTCAATAATGCTGAACTGGGTGAAATTTCCCAGTAACCACCTCCTCTGCCTGACTAACGCTTTCTTAGCTTGGCAATGCAATGTCCTATTTTTAAGGAACCCAGTCATTGGGTTTAGATTCTTTATTTGTTTTATTTTAATGACCTTCTGAATCATTCATTTTTCTTCTTTTGAACTGATTCATTCCTCGCCACTTCCTTGTATAGAAATCCAACCCTTCCTTTAAGGCTTGGGGCCAACATCCACCTTCTCCAGTAAGCTATCATCACCCATGCCACCCCCTCCCCAGGAAGAAGTGCCCCCCACCACTCCATACCATCCATCTGGTATTTATTATGTTATCATCATCATTATCATAATGATCATACTAATAACCTGTCAATCATTTGAGCTATTTCTTTTAATTTCCACAATAACCCTAGGAAGAAAGTAATTATCACTTCTGTTTTATAGATAATGAAACAGCCTCAGGGAACTTAAACATCTTGCTCAAGGCCATACAATGAAAATGATGAAGTTGACATGCTAAGCCGGCCCAGGGGGGATGCCAAAGAAATTGTCTTGAAGAGGGAGCCCAGCTCTGTGCTTGTCTTTTCCTGTGATACTGGACTTGATGTCTCTTACCCTTCTAGATTGCAAGCTCTGTGACGTGCCTTGTTCCCTGTTGTACTGTACACAAACATCTGGGAACAAATAGCTGATGTTCCATAGCTGTTGACCTATGGCTGACTTCCTGTTCCTTCTGTAGTGTTAACCCCTGAAGCTTTTCAGTTTTGTATTTCTTACAACATCAAGCGCTTGGTAACAATCTCCAGTCAATACACATTGAGTGAATGAATGAATATTCCAGGGGCAGGTATGGGGTATTCCTGTGGATGTTTTTCCTAGCTAATCTTCAATAGGAAAGTTACCAAAAAAATGGTCTCTGTAGCTCGGGATGCATGGTGCTAGGCAAGACTCCCTTGTCACTTTTTTCAGGTGGAGCTGACAAAATCTTAATTAAAGTACATTCACCACTTTGCTTCGTGGGCTGGCTGTGCGTGGGTAGGCTGGTGCTGGAGATGGCCACATGGGCAATGAACCGGGTGGAGGTTCTTTGGGTGTCCACCCTCCCTCCTATTCCTTCTCAGTGCCCTGAGAGCAGGCAAACGTGGGGCCTTGGGGACAGGCAGAGGAGGCAAGTGGCCTAGGCAGGAAAGATCTCAACAGGCCAACAACCTTCAAGAAATGACCAGAAGCAGTGAAGGGAAGCCTGGAGGAGGTCTGGCTCATCACTCAAGGAATGTGAAGAGAACGGGTCATTGGACCATGAAGTGACAACAGAAGAATTCGGTGAGGTCTGGGAAAGGTAATGAAAACAAGAAGCCAGTCGTGGGTGGCACATGGAGGCAGAGAGACTTAAATGTCCCCTTCTCATTCAATTGAATGCTGTTTTGTCTGGCATCAGTATCGCTAGCCCTGCTTTCTTACTGTTTGTCTTTTCCTGACACTCTTTTGCCCCCAGCCTTTTGCTGGTAACCACACAGGGCTACTTTGCCACAAGCGGGTCTTCTCCAACCAGCGTCTCATTGGCTTTGTGATTTGGGGAATTTGGGCCCAAATTAAAGTTGCTACCTGGAAAGTAGTAGAACCCAGTGATTCTACCTGGTCTCTGGAGCCAGGTTTCCCAGGCTGGAGGAGCTGCCAACACCTGCCAACATTTACAGAGTGCTCAATCCACACCTAGCTCTCCCTCTCCTGTGTTCCACCCAAGGATAAGGAAGAACATCCCTATTTCACAGATGGGGAAACTGAGGCCCAGAGACATGACATTAATTGTTCAAGGTCAGAGGACAGAGAACACTCTGCCCTGTGACCTTGACTTACACCTTTGGGATGTGCCAACTGACTCTCTTTAACTCAAGAGCTTCTCAGTCTTGGATTTTGTTGGAAGGGCAGGGAGCCCTGTCTAGCTGCTTCTCATGGGTAAGAATGAGACTCAGACATGTTGATGGCAAAGCAATAATAAGAGTAGCAATACTGATAGCAAACACTTATTCAGAGCTCACTACGTGCCCAACACCATGCTTATGTGATTTGAGTGCTTCACCTTGTTTACGTTTTTCAGCTTAACAATTAATAAGTGTGGACCTTGGCTCTGCCACTTATTGGTTGTGTGAACTTGGGCAAGTTGATTTACCTCTCTGGGCCTCAGTTTCCTCAGTTATAGAATGGGACCTATAATAACACCAAATAATAGGTCCCTAGTACAGAGTAAATGCTATATGAATATTACTATCCCATTTCAAAACATCTAAGATCAGCTTCCTGTTTCTTACAAAAAATAAAAAGGTAAAAGGTGAGTGTATAAAAGAGAATTCTAATCAGAGGGAACCATTCCTTTTTTTCAGAGTTGTCAGCAAAAGGAAAGAGACTTTTTCAGTAACAAAGACATCAGAGCTGACAGCTGTGGTCTCCATCACAAAAGGGGAAACCGAGGATCAGAGAGGGTAACCAAGTTGCCTGAAATCACACAGCCAACAAGTAGCAGAAGGGAACTTGAGCCCAGGCCTGCTTGACGTCACAGCTCATGTCCTTAATCCCGACGCCATATGGCCAGTCCTGACGGTCATGGAAATATCTGTTGCCTGGCTCTGCCTTGAAAATGGAAGTATGAGTCACCGGCCCTCCCTGGGGATGGCTGGGGAGTGAGAGGAGCTGAAGTATGGGGCAGAATGTTCCGCCAGATGCTGAGGTGCGGCTGTCAGCTCCACTCCTTCTTTTTCATGCTGAGGAAAGGGAGGAGGAGAACATGGGGGGAATAGAGGCCATGGGCCAGCAGAGCGCAGCCTGGAATGGGGCCATGGCTTGGGGAGTGACATCAGGCTCACACATCTGGCTTCTGGAATGCGGAGGCCCCAGAGGACAGGCCTACATTTCTGCGTTGTCTTGGGGCAGGCTCCTCGTCTGTAATAACCCAGGCTGCTTCACTGAGAAAACCCTTGGACTTTCTAGGCTCTCCTGGATCAATCCAGGTAGTCCATGTAAAAGGG
Organism: Choloepus didactylus; assembly: GCF_015220235.1. Classification (NCBI taxonomy): domain Eukaryota; kingdom Metazoa; phylum Chordata; class Mammalia; order Pilosa; family Megalonychidae; genus Choloepus; species Choloepus didactylus. The sequence continues at coordinate 99,671,950 of NC_051319.1, forward strand.
GCCTTCAGTGCCCACCAAGGAAAACCAGGTCTCTAAACAAAGTGGCAAAACCATCTGTCACATGCCCAATCTTCCTTTTCTGATCCCACTTTGTTCCAAGGAGAATGAGGTCCGGTCTGGCCTCTTCCCAGCCCCAAGCCGAGGGTGAAGAGTGAGGAGACGTTTGGCCTGCCTGCCTGTGTTTGTGCCCATTGATCACCTCCCAACCCCCCTGCCGATTCATTTTCGATTCTTGCGGTGGTTCTACCCGGGAAAGTTTGGGACAGGCCAGTGTGACTTGGTGAGATTGGTGATTCATTTTGGTTCTAGTGGGAACAAAAGCCCAGGTCTTCCCGAGGCCCGCTCCACTCTGGCTAGCCTCGTCCTTCGCTCAGGGAATGAGTCACCCTCCTCCTTATGGGTGCTCCTGTTTTCGCTTTGCCTTCAGAAAATCAAGCAGCAGCTTCCTCTTTCTCTGCCTCTTGGTGGGAGAAAATAAGTGAGTATATTGAAGGGAGGACTGAAAAGAGGAACCAAGTCATCATTCCATGGCGGTCACTGGAAGGGAATGGCCCACCCCAGGTAGAAGGCATTTGAAGCATCAGCAAAGCACCTCATTGTGTTCTCCTGTTCCACCTGGCTGAGGGCCGGACTTTTCAGCCTGCAGTCCAAATTCCCTCCCTGACAGTGGAAAAAACAACCCACCCTCTACAATCTGTTGAAATTTTATATATAAATATATCCTTGACAAAATAATTAGCCTGGGGCACCCTTGATTCCCTGCCTGGGTAAACCATACAACCTCAATTTCCTTATCTGGACAATGAAAGTCCTCATGCCTGGCTGGCAATTTGTCATGATGAGCATGAAGCAAGGAGCCTGCTGTCCTGGGGTGGGGTGGGGAAATGGGATGGGGTAAGCGGTCAGTGCCTGCTCCAAGCTTCAGTGAGGAACTGGGCAGTGGCTGAGGTGTGATTGTCCGTGAATTGTGTCTTTGCTCCCACATTAGGGCTGACTTATCTGGAAGTCGGACCTCCAGCCAAGCACTGGCCCCTTGGGTACCTGAAGTCCCCTGGTGAGCCCTGAGCAAATGGGCATGAGTTTTGGGTAGTGATGGAGAATCACGAAGCCCAAGCACATTTCTCTAACGCCCTGGCTGGGACCATCAGGACAGAACAAGGTAGAGTAAGAGCAGGGTATTCTCAGGAGGACATCATCTCGAACCTGTGACGTGAGCTGAGTCACTTCCCTTCTTTGGGCCACAGGTTTTTTTTGTGGTTTTGATTTGCTTTCATCAGTACGATGGAGATACCAATCCCCACCTCACAGGGCTGTAGCCATTCCATGGGCAGGGCATAGTGACAGAGAGCCCAGCTTTTGGGTTCAGCCCCCAGCTCAGCAGCTGACAAGCAGAATGAGGCTATCTCGTCCTACGAACCCAGTTTACTCATCCAGAGAGTGAGGGTGATAGAATTGTGCACTCAGAGGGTTGCTGATTAAATGAGATAATTGTGTAAAGCTCTTGTGCCTTGTGAGTCGGATGCATTTGATAACTGGCAGCTCTTAGTAGGTGAATGACGGAGCTTGGTCTCTGGCATATACCAAGTGCTCAATAGACGCTCGCTATTGTGAGAATGATGATGCCATTGACAGAGAGAACAAAATTAGAAATGCAGAGCGTCAGCCGTCAGAGATGGTGGACATCACCATCTTATTTTAGATCAACTCCCCTTATTTTACCGAGGCAGGGTGTAGAGTCCTCAGATTTCTCATCCAGGGCCCTTGGCTGACCCTATTCACCCAATAGACCAGGGCCAACTAGAGTAAGGACACTCAAGGGCCTCAGTTTCTCCCTAGGGATCGCTGCGTGACCATCCAGGGCGGAAACGAAGGGGCTTCGGGCTCTCTGGAATCATCCAGAAAAGGCTGGAGGGAATTAACAATTGCAGCAGGGAAATGCCCGTGCCTTTTAGAAAGCTCTGCCCGAATGAGTCAAGGTGAAAGCCCTGCTTTGGGAAGCGATCCAGCTATCTGGGAAAGCCCACGTGCTTGCATGTGGGTGTTTGCAGGCATGCACGTGTGTGCACACGTTTATGTGTGCGTGTGTGGCTTGGAAACAAGTCTTCTAGATGATAGAGATGGCCCCTGCTTGGAGAGCACTGGCTGTGTGCCAGGCACTGTGCAAGTATGTGCCTCTCACTAATCCTCCGACTACCCTGGAGGTGAGTGCTCTCTTACCCCCCAGCAAACTGAGGCACAGAGAGGCCAAGTAACTGTCTCAAGGCCCCACAGCTAATCTGTGGTGGAACTAGAACTTGAGCCTGGGCAGTTTGGCCCAGAGACTGGGACCCTCCACACCGCCTGGCCACCCCAGATGGGCCAATCCCTGGGTCTGTGTCTTCTTCTTCCCCAAGTCCTACAGTTTTCTCCTCTGTGACCTCATGGCCTACTCATGCTCACCCTGTGAGGTGCAAAGGGTCTTAGTCGTGGGCCTTGCCGGTAGCAGTTTCATTCATTCAGCAGCTATTTCCGGGCCCTATCCCATGCTGGGGCCCGTGCCAAGTCAGAGTTGGAGCAGGAGTGAAATCAGGCTTGGGGTTGGTGACCGTGGGGCATGTGGCCTTGCCTAGCAGAAATCAACCTGCCTGCAGTCTGGACTACCCCACCCCCCCCACCCCCCAGGCACTGGAGGTGGGCAGGGCATCTCTGATAGAATGCTCAGGGTGGCGAGTGGCATAGGTAGTCACTGCTGATCTGCCCAGTCACCTCGGCCAGCCCCTGCCCTTACTAGGCCTTGGTTTTTCCCATCAGAACAATGAGGACCAGGCAGGTTGGATGGCCTGGAGGAGCTCATTCAGTGGCAGAGTCCCTGTGGCTGTGACTTGCCTGAGGACTACCTGCCCCCCCCCCAACCCCCGCAACTTGACTGGCGTCAGCCATGGGCTGGGTCTGTGAGTCCAAGGAGCAGCCCTCGACTGGGCCGTCTGGAACAGAGCGGGCAGTGGGCACCCAGACGGGCCCCCCTTGGTCTCAGGCTGGATCTTGGATCCTCAGTCAGCCCCATCACATGCTGGCTCACAGGGTGACACGGCCCGTCCCGCCCCTAAGCTGACAACCTCACACCTGCCTGCCGACCCAGGAAGTCTGTCTGCTTGTCTGTGCTCTCAGGGGAACCAACAGCAGCAAAAAACATTCAAACACTCATCCAGACGTAAAAAGGAATGAAGCTCTGATCCTGGCGACAACGTGGATGAACCTAGAAAACATTTTGCTAAGCGAAATAAGCCAGACACGGAAGGACAAATATTGTATGATTCCACTTAGAGGAACTATCTAGAACAGGCAAATTCCTAGAGATGGAAAGTAGATGAGAGGTTACAGGGGGGATGGGGAGTTAATGCTTGATGGGTGCGGAGTTTCTGTTTTGGGTGATGCAAAGGTTTTGGTAATGGATGGTGTTGATGGTAACAGGACCTTGTGAAGGTGATTAATGCCACTGAACCGTACACATCAAATGATTAAAATGGCAAATTTTATGGTATATATATGTTACCACACCCACAAAATTAATAATAAAAAATTCAAGTCCTTTGCAGACATTTTCTCATTTCTAATTAACAATAACAGGCACCATTTATGAAGTGTTGCAGGTAAAAGGGGCCTTTTTATATGCCTCGAATCCTCACAACGACTCTTCTGTGGTATTATTACCATGTTTTGCAGATGAAAAGACTGAGGGTCTCAGAGGTAGAGGCAATTGTGCAGGGTCCCAAGGGCTTGGATATGGCAGCACCAGCAAATGGGGCTGTTTTGCCTCCAAAGTGCTGTGTGTGGGCCCTTTACATTCATTCAGAGCAACTTCTCTGTGCCAGGCACCCCGTGAGGTGCTGGGATGTATGGTGAATGGGTGATGCTTGCTCCGTGCTTGGGCTGCACTGCACAAGAAGCTCCCGAGATGGTAGAAGTAGTCATCAGAGGCAAAACGAAAGACCCATTCACCAGCTGTGTGACCTTGAACAGTTACGTTCTCTCTCTGTGCTTCAGTTCCAGGGCTGTAAATCAGGGGACCTATTAATCTCTGCCTCACTGGGTTGTCATGAAGAATCAATTAGGCAAGGCACATCAAACAGTTATAACAAGGCTGCATAATAAGCAGTGAAGCCTAAATGGAGCCATCGAGGGTCCCAGATGCTGTTCTCTTCCCCATGAGCCCCTCAGGCATCTGTGCTCCCCCCTGGAGGTCAGCCCCCCAGGAACCAGAGGCCCAACTCAGGGTGGGAAACGAGGCTCCAGGAGAGGAGGGGTTAAGCAGTTTGCTGGCAGTGTGCAGGAATTTCAGGAAGTGCTGGCTGAGAGCTCTTCTAAGATACAGGGAGGCAGGAAGGACACCCTTCCCCCAGCTGAGGGCCAGGAGGTCAGCCTGGCACCCAGCCCGCAGGCTGGTCCTCAAGGGGTCCCTGGGCTCCAGCTCAGCTTGGCTCAGCCACAGCGTGTGGTCTTTGAGAGCCCAGCCACCACTGCCCCCATTAGATCCTCCTCCAGGGATGCTCCTCCCAGCCTTCCCTGGGGGGAATGAGCAACTGCAGGGCCTGGGGCAAGGTGACCAGGGCTGGGGAGAAAACCCTCTGCCCTCTTTCCCCTTCAGATACCCCAAGAGCACTGTGGGATGTGTCAGGGGTTTTGAGCTGCTGCCTGCCTCTCCCCTTTGGGTGGAACCCTGGTCATGTGACCAAATGGCTCTGTACCCCAGTTTTCTCATCTGTAAATGGGGTGATGATAGTCTTGGCACCCTGCAGGTAGGCGAGGCCATAATTTCTCTAAGCAGGTGGCGTGCAGCAGGTATCACAATAATGCCAGTCCCTGCTCTTCTAGGGAGGGAGACAATTGCTAGGCCCGTGCTTGGGGCATTCTTAGGGTTGGGAGTGAAGATTTCTCTGTGCCTGTTTTCTATGCTTTAGGTTTCCTGGAGGTCTTATTTAGGCCAAGACATTAACGGGGCCCCTGCACTGTGTCCAAGCAGGGGGACCCCCCAGGCAGAGTCTCTGGGGCAGTGTTGGGGTGGGGGGACTGTGGGGTCCTGAAATTCAGGGACGTGGGTTCCAACCCCTACTAGCTGTGGGGCTTTGGAGCAGCACCCATGCGCCCTTAGCCTCACTTCCGTGTCCTCCCCCACAGAGTAGAGATCCTACTATCGCCCCCACAGAGCTTTGCACAGCAGTTCTGGAAGATAATGCAGCCTTCGGGACCCTCTGGCCTGGAGTTTTCTCTGAAATAACCCAAGAGTCCCCTTCCCCAGCAGCAGGGCCGGGTAGCTGTGTCAGGGTGAGTTCAGTAGGGTGAACCGGCCCCATGACCCGTGACCCAGGAAAGCTCCAAGGATGAGCTCTGAGAACTGGCTGGCTCAGGATGGGGAGCCGGGACCCCAGCCCCCCGCCCCCAGCCCCAGGCCTGTTCCAGTAGCTGCTCCAGTAAGTCCAGGCTCCTCAGTCACCCCGAGGCACTCTCAGGGGCCGGTTTGCCAGCACGGAAAGGGCCCGGGGACTTTTGAAGGGGTTTTGGAGGCTTTAACTGGGCTGCTCAACCCTGACGGGTCCCAGCCCACTGAGTCAGCCCCCTGCACCTTGGCCTTTCCTTTCTACTACCTCTTTATGGGTGTTTCCTGTCCCTTGAATAGGTGAAGAAAAGGGAAGTGAAAGAAGCTCTATGGGTGGGTACTTTAACAGATGGCAAATAAATTTCTTTATTATTAATTTTATAAATAGTACATGTGTGGAGTAAAAAATGGCCATGCTAGACTGCGAGATTTCAAATGGAGTCGAGAGGTCACTCTGGTGTACATTCTTGTGCACTATACAGATGAGCCTTCTTAGCTATTAATGTTTTGGTATAACTGGAAGTAAATACCTGAAACTATCAAACTGCAACCCTTGATCTTGAAGACGATTGTATAGCAATGTAGATTACAGGGGGTGACAGTGTGATTGTGAAAACCTTGTGGATTCCACTCCCTTTATCCAGTGTATGGATCGATGAGTAGAAAAATGGGGACAAAAACTAAATGAAAAATAGGGTGGGAGGGGTGGATGATTTGGGTGTTCTTTTTTACTTTTATTTTTTATTCTTATTTTTACTTTTCCTGGTACAAGGAAAATGTTCAAAAACTAGATTGGGGTGATGAATGCACAACTATATGTTGGTGCTGTGAACAACTGATTGTACACTTTGGATGACTGTATGGTATGTGAATATATCTCAATAAAACTGAATTTTTAAAAAATGGCCATGCTAGAGAGGCACATACATTGGAAAGCGTAAGTGCCGCCCCCATCCCCCAACTCCATCCACCCTCCATAAGGACCTGGTACCTGGTTGACTGGGGACCTGGCCAGCTCTGCTCTGTTTGATTCCAGGTTCATGCACATAATGTAGCATATTTTAAAGAAAGAAGAGAAGCTAATCTTGCTATTTCAATCATTCAGCAAATGTTTATTGAGTGCCTACTATGTGCCACATCCTATGCAGATCCCTCAACTTGCTTTTTTCCCCCAACAACATATCCTGGACATTAATGATAATGCTTCAGGTCAGTAGTTTCCAGCCCTGGCTGCCCAATGGAACCCCTGGGAAGCTTTTAAAGGTTCCCAGGCCCAGGGCTCACCTCAGGCCAGCCATAGCAGAACCTGAAGGGATGGGGCCCGGGAGTCAAGATTTATGGTAGATCCCAGGAGGTTCCAGTGAGCAGCCAGGGGTGACAAATGTGACTCTGGGCCCCTCTCTCCCAAATGCCGGGAGCAGGAGCCAGGCCCCTCCATGTGCCATGTGGAGCGGGAGCTAATTTTGTCAGGAGTCTCTGGTTTTCAATCTGACAGTGGTGCTTTCCATGTCAGAAAACGGGGGGAGGTAGGAGGGGGAGGGGATGTTCTTAAAAAATCAGGGATATGTCCCTTATTTTAATCAGAGTGTCACATCCTCTGTCTTTCTCCTTGGGAAGTTTACTTAGCTGGGTGGGTTCTGGGTTTTTCCTTCTGTTAGTTAAAGAAATCTGTCAATAAGGGACAGGAAGAAGCCACTTAAAGGCACCCAATGATGGTTCATCCTGTAAAGAGCCTCACTCAGTTTATTAACTTTCAACAAGTAAGCCCAGGTGTCACCTATTTGGTACATTTCTATAGAAAGAATTTTATGATCCCCTCCATTCTGGAATTGGTGTTCTGGCAATTGGGTAGCTTATTAATGACATGTGTGTGTGTGTGTGTGTGTGTGTCTGTCTGTGTGTCTGTCTGTCTGTCTGTCTGTATGTATGTCTGGAGAAATGTGTTGCTCATCTCTGTTCCCTGGTGGCCTGACCTCTAGTGGGTGTCAAGAAATACCTTCTGAATAAAAAACCCCAAAGAAGGGGTTCCGTTTGTGAGGCGCCGACTCCATGAGCCGGGCTGGGAGTTTCACCGGCTCTGTCATTCCCCTCAGCGACCCACAGAGGGGGGTGTCGCTGCTAGTCTCCCACTCCCCAGTGAGAAATGCAGGTTCAGAGGCCAAGGAAGCTGAGGTGGCGGTGGGCGTGGTCACCCTCTACCCCGTTCTGCATTTTACTGCCCGGAGACTTTCTGCTCTTGGGGGGGGGGTCCGGGGGGCAGGGGCTTGCTTAGCCGGGCCCCCCATGGCCGCTAGACTAGAGGGAGCCCTTCTCCTCTCGGGGCCTGCAGTTATTAGGGGGATCAATAGCAATCATGATGCCAGCTAATAGGTTTGGGGCTTACCCTGAGTCACTCACTGTGGTGAGGACTTTGCACTGGTTAACTCACATTAACCTCACACTGCCACGTGAAGTGAGTGCTGTTCTTACCCTGTTAACGTATGAGCCTCCCCAGCTCCCGCCTCACTCTGAGTAGAACCCAAAGCAGGGCCTGACCCCATCAGCTCTCTGCACTTGTCTCCTCGCGCATTCTGTTCCAACTACACTGGCCTCCCTGCTGTTTTTCTCTCTCCCTTGCTCCCTCCTTCCCTCCCTCCCTCCTTCCCTCCCTCTCTAATAGAACAGATTTTTATCATCTAGATACATCAGATTCTCCAACCAAGATTTTTAATTTATCTACATTTTCTCTCCACTTACTTTTTATTCTCTGCCAGCCATTTTAGAGAAAGAGCAAATTGTCTGATCATTTCGACCATACTTTCTTCTTTTTGCCCAGCTTTCTGCGATTTAGAGGATAAAATCACATTATATCCAGATCCCTATCTGAGACTCTATAAAAGTTTCACTCACTAAGTTTATTTTTCAGAAATTTAGATCCTTCAAAGTGGTCTTATGTCAGCTAAGTCCCCAAACCCAGAGGCAACAGCCTTTTCAAGGACATCAGCTAGACCGTGTCCTCTTTTCCCATAATGTTGACACCCCTTTTCAACACGAATTAGTTAGGGTGGTCACTGCCTAGACATCCCTGAAGATCGGAAAAGTGATTAAACGAGAGGAAGGGGTAGCAACAGACAAGATGGAATTTAACAGAGGATTATGAATACTGAATCTCTACATAATTTTCTTTTTCTTAGTTGCTAAGGCACTAGAATAGCTAGACAGAAAGAACTGAAATGGTGGAACTGTAACCCATAGCATTCTTTGAAATTTGCTCTACAGCTACTTGTTAAATTGTAATTTGAAAGTTATCACCTTTCTATGTATATGTTGTATCTCACAATAAGGAAATAACTGAAACTGTGGAACTGTAACCCGTAACATTCTGTGAAATTTGCTAACTACTTGTTAAACTATACTTAGAAAGTTATCACTTCTATGTATATCTGTTATATTCCACAACAAAAAATATGATTATTTAAAAAATCACATTGTATCAAATATAAGATATTTACTATAATTATATGTTATTAATAATTATAATAATTAATTATATTCATAATTGTCAACATGTTAATATAATATGCATTTTGGCTATGTTAGTTATTTTTTTCTTTTTTGTTATTCTCATGCTAATACAAGTCTCAATAAAAGCCCTCCCTCATGAAATAAAATTCAAAAGTAGCATTCTCTTTCTACTTGGCTCTGGCTTTCCAATCACATTCATTCATTAATTTAGCCTTCACTGAGTCTGGTATGAGCTGGACTTTGTCCTAGGGTTCTGAGAAGGAAGACTGAGTATTTATCCTCAAGAAGTTTATACCAAAGTGGAGAACGAAATGCATCCATCAGTTCCATCCGTTCCGATACTACACGGGGGCATGTGCTGCGATGCTTTGACCAACGATGCCAAAGGGGGTTCGGTAACCCAGCTTGTTACAGCCAGAGGTGGTCTCCTGGGTGATGGGTAGACTGAATCTCAAACAGAATCTTTTTCTTTAGAAATAGCTTTGTCGAGCTCTGTTTCGAATGTCATAAAATTCACCCTGTTTTGTAGCTTTACCAAGTGGTGCATCCATCACACATTCTTGTGGTCCTCCAACAAGATCTCCATTTACAGGTAATCCCCCCTCCCACCTGAGCCCCAGGTAACCGTTAATTTTACTGTCTCTATGAATGTGACCTTTCCAAGCATCTCATATAAATGGAGCCATGAAACATGCAGTTTCTTGTGCCTGGCTTCTTTCACTTAGAATGATGTTTTTGAGGTTCATCCATGTGGTAGCAGGTGTTGGCAGTTTGTTCCTTTTTTTTCCTGTGTATAGATAGACCACATTTTGCCCAGCCATTTGCCAGTCGATGGACAATCAGGTTGTTTCCAGTTTGGGGTTATTATGAATAATATTGCTATGAATAGTCACACACAAGTCTTTGTGTGGACAAATGTTTTCATTGCTCTTGGGTAGATCCTAGGGGTGCCATTGCTGGGTCCTGTGGTAATTTTATGTTTAACTTTTTGAGGAACTGCCAGATCATTTCCCCAAGTGGCTCTGTCATTTTATATTTCCATCAGTAGTGTAGGAGGGTGATGATTTCTCCACATTTTCGCTGACATTTGTTATTGTCTGTCTTTTTGATTACAGCCATGCTAGTGGGTGTGAGGCAGTATCTCATTGTGGTTTGGGTTTGGGTTTCCCTAATGACTAATGATGTTGAGCCTGTGTTCACGTGCTTGTTAGTGATTAGTATATCTTCTTTGGAGAAATGTCTGTTCGTGTCTTGTATCCACTTTTTTGATTGTCTTGGTATTAAGTTGTAGATGTTCTTTGCAAATTCTGGATTCAAGTTCTTTATCATATTCAGTTTTGCAAATACTTTCTCCCAATTGGATGCCTATCTTTTCATTTTCTTAATGGTGTCATTTAAGTGCAAAGGTTTTGAATTTTGTTGAATTTCAATTTATCAGTTTTTTTTCTTTTATAAACCATGCTCTTGTATCCAACAAATCTTCGCCTCACCCAAGTTTCTGAAGATTTTCTTCTCTGTTTTCTTCTATAAGCTTTATTGTTTTAGTTTTTACATTGAAGTCAGTGATCTATTTGAGTTAATTTTCATGTTTGACGTGAGGTGAGGTTATAAGTTCATTGTTTTGCATGGGGATATCCAGTTGTCCCTGCACTTTCCCTATTGAAATGTCGTGGCTCCTCTGTCAAAAATCAACTCACCATAAATGTTAAGAGTTTATTTCCGGACTCTCAATTCTGTTCCAATGATCTATGTGTCATTTTGCCAGTATCACACTGTCTTGCTAAATGTAGCTTTGTAGTAAGTTTTGAAATCAGGAAGTGGAGACCCAACAATTTTGTTCTTTTTCAAATTGGTTTTGGCTATTCTAGGTGTTTTTCCTTTCCACATAAATTTTAGGATCACTTGTGAATGTCTGGGGGAAAAAAAGCCTGCTGGAATTTTGATAGTGATTGCATTGAATATATAGATCAATTTAGGAAGTCTTGCCATCTTAGCAGTATTAAATCTTCCAACCCATGAACATGGAATGTCTCTCTCCCTTTCCTTAGGTTTTCCTTAATTTCCCTTAGCAAAGTCTTTCAATTTTTAGTGTACAAGTCTTGCACTACTTTTTTTTTTTTTTTGCTTATTCAAACAGTTTATATATTTTACTTCACATATGAAATGCTAATGGTTGTTTATTTTTGTTGTTAAGTTTGTTAGGCTATTATTTAAAATTTTTATTTTTGTTCAAAGATTGAATATCAGGAAAACAATTGGAAAACACTGAGTTGATAAGATGACAGCAAACTTTGGTAAGTATAATCCTGTACCTGCCATGGAAACATTTTTCAGTGATTTGGTAAATTAAAGAGGCACTTTACTGTCAAGCAAGTCTATTAAATGAATATATAAGCTATACCCTAAAACATATAGGATCTATTGAATGATGTTTTATCCATCGAGAAATCAAGTTATTTCATTGCATTAATTTTTTTAAATTTATTTTTTATTGAGATTGTTCGGATACAATACAACTATCCAAAGATCCAAAGTGTACAATCAATTTGCCCACGGCACCACCATACAGTTGCCTTGCACTACTTTTGTTAATTTTTTTTCCTAGGTATTCTGTTCGTTTTGATGCCATCGCGAATGGAATCATAATCTTAGTTCAATTTTCAGATTGTCCATTGCTTGTATGTAGAAATAAAATTGATTTCTGTTTATTACTCTTATATCCTGTAAACTTGCTGCACTTGCATTAGTTCTATTAGTATTTTTTAGATTCCCTAGGGTTTTCTATGTACCGGATCATGTCACCTGAGGCTAAAGACAGTTTTACTTCTTCCTTTCCACTCTGGATGACTCCTTGCTGCTTCTTGACCCCTGGGAGGTGTATTTCTGCTTCAGAGTGTCTGCCTGGAAGGTCCCCACCTCCACCCTCAGATATTCCATGGCACATCTCCTTAGGTCTTTAATTAAATGCCAATAGGTGAGGCCTTCCTGGAATATCCTATTTAAGGTGGAAAGCCCCTCACCTCACCCTGCACTCCCTAACCCTTTGCTTGCTTTATATTTCTCCACAGCACTTATCAACTTTGGACTTTCCCTCCATCTACCGTTCACTGAATTATCTCATTCATTGATTGACACCCTCCCTCCCCCTTCCCCTGCCCCACTGAAATGCCAGATCCAGGTAGGAGAATTCATTCTGTTTTATTCACTAATGTCTCCCCAATGCCTAGAACACAGCACACAGCAGGCACTCAATAAAACTTTGAATCGCCATGGAAGGATGAGCACACGGCCAGCCCAGACTGATTTCCTCAAGGTCACTCCCCTGGGAGGTGGAACCCTGGTTCAGCCCCAGACAGTCTGAACCTCTCCCCTCCCAAGCTGGTCCTGAAGTTTTCAAGAAGGAATAATGCCCTTGGAAGGAGGGGTCTGAGCTGGTGCTTAGCTGATGTTGGATGGAGGAGATCCAGAAGGGGTTTTCCCTGGAACACCCAGTCCCCATCTCACCCTTTTTGAGTGAGAGTCTTGCTAAGCAGATGGGAAGCCGTCCGGGAGGCAGTGGGTGTGGGTACCCAGGACTTGGGCAGCTTCTGCTGACACTGAGCTAAGGCTCACATACATGCAGGTATGCTCTAAACATCCCACCTGCACCAAGATAAGCCCTGGGATCTGGTCCTCAGGTGTCTGCTTGAAGCTTGTTCATAGCTAATTTCACCTGGACTGTATCAAAGAAAAAATTGCACTGAAAAATGTTGAGCGGGCAAGGATGACTTTGTTCAAAGCTATACGTAATAGAGAAGAGAGAGACCAGAAGGTTATCGTGATAGAGAAAGAAAGAGAGAAACCAGAAGGCTATCATTTTGGGGTGGGGCAGGGGTGGGGTGGGGGTGGGGGTGACGCTGAACTCCCTGAAGCAGAGCGCAGGGGGTGCAGGGGAGTTTTTTTTGTTTTTTGTTTTTTGTTTTTCACTTGAGATTGTTCACATACCATACAATTATCCAAAGATCCAAAGTGTACAATCAATTGCCCACGAACCACCATACAGCTGTGCATCCTTCACCACAACTAATTTTTTTTCAATTTTTAGAACATTTTCATTACTCCAGAAAAGAAATAAAGACAAAAAAAGAAAACTCAGATCCTCCCAGACCCTTAACCAACACCCCTCCATTATTGCTTCGTAGTATTGGTATAGTACATTTGTTACTGTTGATGAAAGAATGTTAAAATACTACTAACTGTAGTATATAGTTTGCAATAGGCATAGTTATAGTGTCATACATTTGTTCGAGTTCATGAAAGAGATTTCTAATATTTGTACAGTTAATCACGGACATTGTCCACCACAAGATTCACTGTTTTATACATTCCCATCTTTTAACCCCCAACTTTCTTTCTGGTGACATGTGCAACTCTGAACTTCCCCTTTCCACCACATTCACACACCATTCAGCACTGTTAGTTATTCTCACAATAATGTGCTACAATCACCTCTGTCCATTTCCAAACACTTAAATTCACCCTAGTTGAACATTCTGTTCATAGTAAGCAACTGCTCCCCATTCTTTAACCTTGTTCTGTATCCTGGTAACTTATATTTTATGTCTATGAGTTTATATATTATAATCAGTTCATATCAGTGAGACCGGGTGCAGGGGAGTTTGTAAGACTGGGATGAGCTCATGGAAGAGTACTGGAGGGGCAGTTCAAGCACTGGGTGTGTCCATTAGATGATGCTATCTCCTGAGTTGACTCTCAAGGCCTGGTGGAACCTGTTCTATCTGCGTTCTGTAGGGGCCAAGATGGAGGAGGTCAGGGGCCTGGAGCCAGGAAGAAGCCTGTCTACAGTTCAGTCAAGCTTCAGAAAACTGAAGGTCATCTTGGTCAGTAAGACAAAAGGTGGGGGATTTCTTAACCCACGTTGCTTTCCAGGATCACAGGGCATAGGTGAAATTCAACATTGTCATAGGAAATACTGGAGCTGGTGGGGGGCGGTGGGGAGAGCAGAAGGAAGGCTCAAAGCAGTTCCCCCAGACCCCAATCTAGCTAGAGGTGATTCTGCCTTTGCAACTAGGAAAATGCATTCCCTCATTGCAGGTGTGTGTGTGGGATGTGGGGGTGAGGGTAGGGGTGTGGGTTGAGCCCCAGAGCCCAGGCCAGGCCTAGGTGAGTGGGGGCTGAGGTGGAAAGATCCCCAACTGGGTGTCAGGGAATCCTGGTCCCAGTTCCAGCTCTATGTCTTTGCAGCTGGGGGAGTCAAGCCCTCAGTACCTGGGTTTCCACCTCCACCAATCCTGTGCTCTGGGCCTCCATTTCTTCATCTGTACACCCAGCATAAGAATAACCCTGCAGGGTTGGGACTCCAAGGAGATGCCAGCCTTTTAACAAGTCCTTGCTAATGACCCATCCTCTGCCTTGTTCTTGTCTCGTTGAATGGTGTCCCTCTCCCCACTGGATGATGGTGTCTCCAGACTGGACTGGCAACTTGTTCATGTCCTTGTCCCCCATGCCCTGCACAGGCCTGTCACAGAACGGATGCTTCCTAGGAAGGAGTGAGAACGACATGCAGGTGGTTGGGCCACAGGTTAAGCCATGGATGCAGGCTCGGAGGGCTGCAATGCTGGTGCCTCTGGAGCCCATGATCTGTGCCACGCAATGGCCTGCATGCTTGCCGCATGTAAGTCACTTAGCCCTCTCTGGAGCTCTGGCAGGAAGGTGCTATTGTCACCTCCATTTTGGAGATGAGGGCACTGAGGTAAAGGCAAGATACGTGATTTGCCCCAATGTCATCCTTCAAGGTCACCGGCAGAGCTGGGATTTGAACCCAGGTACTGGAACGGGTCCACACGAACTTCCTCTAAACTGTGAACCATTTGAATTTCAAGTTTTTTTTTTTAATTTTAAATTCAGTTTTATTGAGATATATTCACATACCTTACAGTCATCCGTGGTGTACAATCACCTGTTCACAGCACCATCATATAGTTGTGCATTCATCACCCCAATCTATTTTTGAACATTTTCCTTATATAAGAAAGAATCAGAATCAGAATAAAAAACAAAAGTAAAAAAGAACACCCAAAGCATCCCCCTCATCCCACCCTATTTTTAATTTAGTTTTTGTCCCCATTTTTCTACTCATCCATCCATACACTGGATAAAGGGGGTGCGATCCACAAGGTTTTCACAACCACACTGTCACCCCTTATAATCTACATCATTATACAGTTGTCTTCAAGAGTCAAGGCTACTGGGTTGGAGTTTGGTAGTTTCAGGTATTTACTTCCAGTTATTCCAATACACTTAAACCTAAAAAGTGTCATCTATATAGTGCATAAGAAAGTCCTCCAGAGTGACCTCTCGACTCCATTTGAAATCCCTCAGCCACTGAAGCTTTATTTCATTTCATTTCACATCTCCCTTTTGGTCAAGAAGATGTTCTCAATCCCACCATCAAGGAGATTCAATTTTGCTTCCATTCTAAGTTCTCTTTCACTAGCACACACCGACTCAGAGAATACCCTAACTTTTTCCCTTTGAATATAGGTTGCTAGGTGAATCATTAGATTGAACATATAATTGCTTTATTACAATCTCCTTTCTATTCTCCATCCATCAGTAGTATCTGAAATTAAGCCTAAATTAGGGAACAGAATTAAGCATTTCAATGGTCATGTTAACCCTTTGGATGGTTCATTAAGTAAAATAACATAGCCTGGCTGATTTATTTACTTATGTTTTAAGCAAAAGGAAGGTGGTTTTTCTTATCTAGATTCTGTCAATGGTTCTCAGGGACCGGATGACGTGTCAGATTAGAATCAATTGGCTGAGCAGGCAGAGCTACGGATCACCCCGAATTTGGCACAGCCAATGGATTACTCAGGCCTCTGCTTCCTCCTCTATAATTGGGGGGGAAAGTGGGACCTGCCTCGCTGGGTGGCTGGGGATTAACCAGCTGATGGTGGAAATTGCACCCTGCATCCACAGTCAGTGGTGGATCCTGTTAGCAATTATCACTGTCTCAGGCAAGCTGCTTGTGTCGACAGCTTCCACTTTACCCTGAGTTGATCAGTTCAGGGGCTAGATTCTGCATTTCATTATGAAAAATTTCAGACAGAACAGAAGGTTGAAAGAAGAAAACCACCCCTCAACACCCTTATACCCACCACCTTGCTCAACAATTATTAAGATTTTGCCATGTTTAATTTATTTATCCACTGTGTATATTTTTTCCTGAGCCATTGGAGAGTAAGTTGCAAACATCATGATGTTTCACCTCTAAATACTTCCGTGTGGATCCCCTAAGAACAAGGTGTTCTAAACAACCACCAAAGTTAGATCTTCCAGAATATCATCTCATTTCAAGTATGTATTCAAATTTCCTTTGTTCCAACAGAGAGTAATGTCATATTTTTGGATTTTTGCCAATCTGATGGATGAGAGTCTGGATGTAGTTGTAATTTTCTTGTCTTATTAAAATGAATAATGAACATCTTTTTTTTACGTGTTCAGGATCCTTCTGCAGTTATTTTCTGTGAAATATCTGATCATGACTTCTGCCCATTTTAAAAATCAGATTTTACGTTTTTCTTCTCTATTTTTAAGCCCTCCTTAAATATTACTGAAAATTAGCCTCTGTCTATGAGTTACAAATATTTTGTACTTTGCTTTTGGAGCTTTTTGTCCTGAGAAGCTTTGTCCTACCCCTCCTCCTCCTCCTCCTTCTCCTTTTCCAAATTCGGTTTTAATTTTTATGTAGTTGAATTTTTCAAGCTTTTCTTGTATAGCTTCTGGATTTTGAGTCCTAGATAGAAAGGCTTTTCCTCACTCACAGGTTTTAAAGATACCCCAATCTTTTCTTCTAGAAATTATAATGTTTCATTTTTAAAATCTGGATCTCTGATCCATTTGGTGTTTATTCAGTGTGGTGTATGGGTCCAATTTTATCATTTTTCCCAATGGCTATCCAATTGTCCCAGCATGGCTTATTAAAAAGTTTGCCACATTGTATAACAATGTAGCTTACAAGGGGTGACAGTGTGATTGTGAAAACCTTGTGGATCACACTCCCTTTATCCAGTGTATGGATGGATGAGTAGAAAAATGGGGACAAAAACTAAATGAAAAATAGGGTGGGATGGGGGGGGGATGATTTGGGTGTTCTTTTTTACTTTTATTTTTATTCTGATTCTGATTCTTTCTGATGTAAAGAAAATGTTCAGAAATGGATTGGGGTGAAGAATGCACAACTATGTGATGGTACTGTGAACAGTTGATTGTACACCATGGATGATTGTATGGTGTGTGAATATATCTCAATAAAACTGAATTGAATTAAAAAAACATACTTGAAAATACAGTCCCACCCATATAGATATTGATTTATTATTAGGTGGGTCCAAGGAATCTGTATTTTACTACTCCGGATCTCCAGATGATTCTGATGCAACATTTTCCAATTTATTTCTGTGTGTATTTCCATTGTTAGTATTATATTTTCAAACTTTGTGTTGTGTTTTTTAAGCCTTAGAAGTAAAGGAGTAAATTTTATATTCAAGAATGAAAATTAATGTTACGATATCTAACTTTTCATTGTGTAGCTCCTTTTACTTTTAAATAGATTAAATGTATACATATTGACTTATTAAAAAAAAGTCTATCATGTACCAGTGATTTGAGATACCACCTTTATTTTATATCAAATTTCCATATGTAATTAGGTAAATTTCTGGACTTTCTATTCCATTCCGTTGCTCTGTTTGGCTATTTATGATTCCAACCACAGTGTTTTAATTGTGGAGTGTCTTTGTTATCTTTTAATACCTGGTAGGCTTGCTCCTACCCCACCACCCTTCTTTTTACAGCTTCCCTGGCAATTCTTGATTGTTTATTATTTTATACCAGCTTCAGAATCACCTTAACTCCAGAAAAAAAACAAAAAAAAAACAACCTTCAGTATTTTCATGAGGAGCATGTTAAATGGATATGCACCTGGGCCAAATGGACATCTTTAGGGTATTGAGTGGTCCTAGCCAAGAACAATGGGGTGTTTTTCCTGTGTTGAGAGCACACTCCCTCACCACATGCAATGGCGGCTTTCCTGGTGATAGGCACCGTCACAGGGTCTCTTTGCCACAACTTCAGGGCATAGAGAAGCATTTGTGCACTTTCCTGTCCCTGACGCAAAGCAGGCCCAACCGGGTCTGTTTCTGGCCTGCCCGGAGTTGGATGAGTGAACCATGAGCACATCAGAAGGCTGGAGGTGTGACTTCACTCTCAATGGGTGGTAAAACCATTGAGGTCAAGCCCAGTGAATGAATCACTTGTTCAATGTGGCTCAGTGAGTCAGGGAGGACCAAGCTGAAAGCCCGAGTATGGGACATAATTCCTTTTCCCTTTCCTTTGGAAACTAGAAGCAGCTCCCTACAAGTCAACCCCCTGCCCCCAAGAAATAAACAGCAAAATGGTGCATCATGCTACCCTCATGCCACACCCCCTGCATGCTGTGAAGAGATAAAAGACTTAGAAAGGAGGGAGCACAGAGAAGTCCAGAGAAGTCCAGCTCTGCAGCTTACTTGCTGTGTGCCTTTGAACAAGTTAATTAACCTCTCTGTGCTTTTCACAGGTTTCATGTCATGATCTTATGAGGAAATGAATAATGAATATGAATGAATGTGAGCAAAGTGCCAGGTTCCTAACAAGTGTTCAATAAAGACTGGCTATTATTATTAATAAGAACTGCCCCAAATAACTTACCCCTAAAGGCAAACTTCAGATGCACAGTTTCTGAATCTTTCAACCATGATTCTGAACATACTGGGGATAGTTTTCTTCTCCCTTCCCCAGGGAAGAGTTTGGATTGAATAAACTATGACTTCATTTTCTCCCTCCAACATTATTTACAAAGTACTTTCTAATTATGAAAAGGAAGTAATGTCTCAATTCACACTCCGATTAAAAAGAAAAAAATAACCAATAACAGAAAGCTGTCACTTCTCAACCCGGCGTCAATTCCCCCAGCAGCTGGGGCATGGCTTGGGGCCATCCTCGGCAGGAGGCTGTGTCCTTGGCGGGTGCGGGGACAAGGTCTGTCTGAGTCATGAGGCACTGTGCCCCCTGGTCCGTCTCTTGGGCTCCTGGGTTGTCTTCACGTGTTTGTTCAACAAACCTGCTTGAGGCCAACCCTGAGTTGGGGACCAAGGGATGCAAGGAATCCTGTCCCTGTTCCCAGGTGGTGGGACAAGCCGAAATGGTCACCCCTGGGGACCATTCACACAGACTGCTGGGGCAAATCTGAGAGTCAGTCTTTTGGGATTATTCCTGTCTCTGTTTATAAGGGGAAGAAACTGAGGCTCCCACATGGAAAGTGGAAGATAACTGAGGACCACCTCTCAGAGGCATTTAGCCCAGACTTTTCTATTCTGTATCAGCTTTTGCATCTCCAAATACATGTCCCTTCTCTGGGCTTCCTTGCTGCTCCAGCTGGATGAGGGCTCCTTTTCTGGGATCCTCAACATCTTCCTTGGTCCTTAACACCTGGGCTGTTCTTGTTAAAAGGTCTGTTTCCTGCTAGAATGCTTGTTGATTGAATGAATGACTGTAGCATTTTAATTCCTGTTTAAACCTTTTTCCATTACTATATTTTACTTAACGTAGGATGCCATCAATTGTAAGGCCCCCGCAATTAATTTATGTACCATAAAGAAAGAAAAATGGCATGAATTAAGTATGTCAATTAACAAAGTCAGTTAACTACAACATTCCCCCCAGGTTGTAAGTCACATCTCACTTTGACAGATATTAAAATATGAAAAAAATGTGCCTTAGATGTGAGGAAATATATTATAAAAGCACTTCCTGCTTTTAAAAACACTCCTTAGGGGGAGGGGGTTTTGTAAACATTCATTCAGTAATAATAGCAAAGTTTACTAAATGCTTACCCTGTGCCAGGCATTGTTTCAAAGTGCTTTTCATAAATGATTTCATATCAGGGGTTGTCAAACTTTTCCTGTAAAGGGCCCAAGGCAAATATTTTAGGCTTTGTGGCCATTTGGTCTCTGTCACAACCACTCACCTCCCATTGAAATGTGAAAGCAGCCATAAACAATACGTAAGTGAATGGGTGTGGTTGTGTTCACATCAAACTTTATTTATGGACTCTGAAATTTGAATTTCATATAATTTTCAGGTGTAAAACCTGAAAACCATTCTTAGCACGTGAGTTGTACAAAAAAGAGGCAGCAGGAGATCTGGCCCTGTGGGTTGCCATTTACAGACCCTTGTCTCATATAATCTTCACATCAGCCCTACAACGTAGGTACTATTATTCTTATTTTACACCTGAGGCAATTAAGGCTCAGAGAGGTAAAGTAACATGCCCAAGGACACACAGCTGGCAACTGGTCAAGCTGAGATTCTAATCCAGGAAATCTAACTCTGTAACTGACTTTTAACAACAAGGCTGTCATCCTAACTATGGTTGCCTTTTAATATTTTTAACTTTATTTTCCTGGTTACAAAGCTTACTCATTTGTGTTAAAAAAAATTTAAACCCCACAGAGCTGTGAGGAAGAAAGTGAAAGTAACCCCACCCTCCAGAGATAAACACTGTTCAGGGCTTGAACACACAGCTCATACATTGCTGGTTACAGCTAGAACATTCTGGACACTGTGTGCCTCAGGACAGGTTGCCTAACCTCTCTGGGCCCCTCGTCTGTCAAGTGAGTGGGCTGGATGAGATGACGCAGCTCTGCTGGCCCTCCCAGGCCCAACCGTGGAGATCTGTTTGCAAGGCTTGTGCAATCGCAGCTGATTCTGTCCTAACTGCCTGGGTGTGGAGGGTGAAGTCACCCTCACCAACCACCCAGGGTGGGCCCCAAGCTGCCTGCCCAGTCTCCCTGTTTGTGGCTACCCCGAAATTTCAACAAGGGAGGCCAGGTCTGAGCTGGGGGTCCTTGGAGGCTCCAGGCTGGCTCCAGGGCTGGTGCCAGGGATTAGTGACCAGGACTATAGGCCAGCTGGGAGTTAGAGGCTTCAGCCAGGGCTGCTTGGGATGGGGCTTACCGAGGTGGAGGCCTCAGGGGATGGGTTCAGCAGACTGGGGTTCTGCTACCACCGGGGTCAGAATACCTAGGCCCAGTTCCATATCTTGAGTCAGACAGGCCCTGGGTTTGAATCTTCATCTGATGATTCCTAGCTGTGTGACCTTTGCACGTCTCCTCTCTGTGCCTCGTTGCCTGTAAAACGCAGATGCGGCCACCTCTCAGGATCATCAATGAGGAGTTTGTAACATGATGCCTATAATGTACCTGGTGCAGAGAAGGCATTCAGTAAATGACAATTTCCTTCTCCCTGCCTTCCTTAAATTGTGAACCTACTATGTGCCAGGCATTGCATCAAGGATAGTGGGCTCACGGGTACTAAGATGAGAAGAGCATAGCCCAGCCCTCAAGCTTATAATCTCCAAGGAGGGGTAAGGCAAGAATTTGAGGGACTTTCACACAACCAGAATGTTCCCACAAAGTCCTCCAGGACCCAGGGGCAGTAGAGGTTGGAGAAACCAGGGGGGTGCCTCATGGAACCGGCACTTCTGCTGGGTCTTGGAGGATTGGGGAGATTATAGGGGAGATCAGAAGGAATGGCACCCTAGTGCGGGATGGTTTGCGGTGTAAGCAAAGGTGTTGGGGCGCGAAAGGACGCGACACATTTGGGGAACACAAGCCCCCCGAGTTTGTCTAGAGCCCAGCAGGGAAATCAAGGGGAGTAATGAAAGGTTGGGCCAGATGGATGGCCGAGGCCTGGCTTTGGAAGCCTGGCTGAGGATTTGGTGGAAAATGGGGGAGCCATAAATTGGTACTGAACAAGGGAGGTACCTACCATACAGCTCAGGGGAGACAGTAAAAGGGCTGTGGGTTTTAAAGAAAAGAACATGAGCAGTGGGACCCAGCTCTCTCTGCGGCTCCAGGGGTGCCACACATCAGGCCCTTTCTCACGTGCTGGCTTCCTCAGTCCCACTTTACAAATTCCCACATTATTCCCACCTTACAAAAGAGGCTCAGAAATGTTAAGCCTCTTGCCCAAGTTCACACAGCAGACAGTGGGCTGGGCCCATTTTCTGATTGTCATCAGGTTTCCTGGGGGTACCAGCCCAGGCAGGCCATGCAGTTTTGATCCATCTGGATTGGAAGGCTGGTCTGATTATTTTTTGTGGGAGCTGCAGTCTTCTCCTCCAGTGACCCCAGGACAAGTCTGAAGTCTGCTTCGAGAGCAGGATTAGGTTGGGATTGTAGACTAGTGCCAATCCCGAGATACCCTTTAACATATATTCTTCCACAGAGTCTCCCACAGCCCCTAGAGGTAAATGTTATCTTCATCTTAGGCAAGAGGCAGGGGTAGCTCAGTGAGGTGAAAATTACTTACCCAGGGCCAAATGTTAAAGATGAGGAGTTTAGGCCAGGCTTTCCAAGCCTAAAGCCCTGAACCCTTCCCATTACTCCACGTGGCCTCCATGTTTATTTCTAGGCTGGGATAAGCCCAGGTCAGAAAAGCCCAATTCTTTTCCCCAAGCCAGCATCCATGGACTCGTCCTTTTGTGTGCCCCTTTGCTGCCCATCAGTCCTTCTACGGTTGTCATAGCCCAGTTCATGCTCAGCCTCTCTGGCTCCATCCCACTGCCTGGATTGGGGGCCTCCGTGGCTTTGCCACCTGAGGGCAGATGATCCACACAGACCCCTCACCCTAGCCACTATGATAGCTGGTCTTAAGGGGTGACCTTTCCTGAGCGAGGCCTGCAACCACCTTCATTAGCTGCTGCCTTGTGGTGACCTTCTCCCCAGTTCTGGTGCCAGACCCTGGAATGCACAGTGGCATGATCATTTAAGAACTGCTCTGCTGGGAAGGGGAAAACCAAGAGATTTGGTGAATCATTAGAAGGGGTAGGGTAGGGCCTGGGCTCCGTACCCCCACCATCTCTTGCTTGGGCCTCCATCCAATCCCAGAGCATGGTGTAGAATACCCAGTCTACAGATGTGGGCTCAGGGACCAGGGAAGAAACTTGCCTAGGATCATCTGGCCCCAAAATGAGGGCATGAGGGCATGGGGTTCAAGCCCACTTCTCTGGGCTGTTTCAAGCAAGGACAAGAGGCAAAAATCTCCCCAGGTCAACAAGACACCTGACACCAGGCCAGATTGTGCCACGACCACTGTAGTATTTGTATACAAAAAGTTTTCTTTTTAAAATTTGGGTTGGGGGAAGGTCTAATGAACGTTCTTGGCAAAAAAAAAAAAAAAAAAAAAAAGGATCAGATCAGATTGTTTGCAGTGAAAAGTCAGCAGCTGTTAACAGTCTATGATTCAACACATAAAATATGTTGAGTCTCTCAGCTGAATAAGTAGTATAACAAATAAAGAATTTATGTATTTATTTCCTTTTTTTTAAGATAGAGGGAGGGTGTTGCCATTTTGTGGTACCTCTATGTGCTGACCTACGCCAACGTTTATCTGAAGGTAGAAAACGCCCTTAAACAAACAAACAAACAAACAAGCAAAAACCCGCTCAGGGTCTTGAACTTGGACAGAAGAACTTGAGTAGAGCTTGAGCTTGAGGATGGGCGGACCAGCGAAGCGAGGCAAATGAAATGCAGAAGTCGCCTCTCCTAGTCCAATCGACAGAACAACGACACACGGTGAAATCCCCCGCAGCGCAGGGGAAGAAACCGCAGAATGTTCCTGACTCGGCACCCCGGCCCGGTGGCGCAATGTTTATGTTTGTGTACCTGGCATATCTATGTCGCCCCAGCGGGCTCCGCTGACCAGGGGGTCGCCTCGAGCGCTCAGGGCGCGGGGGGCCACACGGGATCTTCCCAAGTGTTTTGTTGGCCGGGGGTCCCGGTCCGGGAAGTTCTCCTGAGGCCCCGCGGAATGGGATTTCGAGTTCAGCCCATAAAGATGGCGAGCACCGGGGCGCGAGGTGTGGGGAAGTCTCCTGTTCGGATTTGGAGCCCCCGAGCCCAGGGGACACCAAGGCGCTCAATCAGTACTTATTAGTGGAATAAAAGAAAGAGATGGAGCTCAATTTGTCTTGAGCGAGCGTGACGAGAAACGTTGACTGTCGCCCCCTGGGGGGCGCTGTCGAGCCGCGCTGGGGGTCGGGGCCCCCTCCGCCTGGTTCCCAAGCATCGAACCCCGGAATCCGCGACCCCCGCTAGGGCTTTGAGTCCCCTGACCTGCCTTCCTCGGCTCAAAGTATTGTAGTGACCATGGGATTAGGGATAACAGTTTTGTGGGAGTGGGGTGATTTAGAGTGTATTTCGTTAAATACGAAAGTTTTAGAAGTAACAGCATTAGAGAAAGTTTGGGAAAAGGGAAATGTTTTCCTGATCCCCTCTACTCCACCTCACCCCGATCGGTTTTGGTAGGAACGACATTTCAGTGGCCCGAGTTGTTATTTTTTCTCCAACCCTCGGCTCAGGCTCTTCTGGGTTCCCAGCTTCACGATTTCCTAGCAGTGTGATGCTGGGCAAGTCACTCGCTTCTCCTTCGGACTTCAGTTTCCCCGCCTGTTAGTGACAAGGAAATGCAAAGCAGCAGAAAGCTCCTTTTCGCTCCCAGCGGCAGTGGGGACGCGGGAGAGGGGGACCCGGTCGTGGGGTCGGGGGAGAGCTACCGAGGGGGAAGAGAGGCGAGGGAGAGGGAGGAAGCACATCCTCCGCTCTCCCCGCCGCCAGCATGCCGGAGGTCAGCCCTCCGCTGGCAGCGCGCCCTTCGGGGGGCGCCCCAGGCGCAGGCCGGACGGCCGGGCGGGGGCCAGGGCTACAGCCAGCGCGCGGTGCGCGGACCGAGCTTCAGGGCCGATGACGTCTTCGCCTCTGGCTCCCGCGGCGCCAGGCTGGGCAGGGCAGGCGACGTCACCGCCCGGTCACATGACCACCATTCAAGCAAACAGGCCCCTTTCCCCCTGAGCGCACGCCCCGCCTCCCCGAACCTCCCCGCCCCGTACCCCTCCCCGCGCCTTCCCGCCCCGCCCCCGAAGAGGCAGCTTATAAGCGCGCTCCCCGGCGCAGGGTTCGCTGCGAAGGACACTGGGGTAGTGGGAGCAGTCCTTCCTGAAGGGACAATCGAGAGAAAGAGAGAGAGCCGAAGTGGCCCGAAGTCCGGCGCGTACTCCCCTCGCTCAGTCCAAAGGCAGTTTGGTTCCGCGCAAACAGACTCCGGGTCGGGCTTTTCCTCGAAAGCCGCCGCCCCGCCCTTTCGCCTCGGAGGACAAAGAGCTTGGCGGCCGACGTAGGAGAGACCTGCACGCTGGGGGCGCTGGGACCGGCCATGGTCATGGACGTGGGCTCCCTGGACGCCGGAGGCCTGCGGACGCTGTTGCGGGAGCGCGCGGCGCAGTGCCTGCTGCTCGACTGCCGCTCCTTCTTCGCTTTCAACGCGGGCCACATCGCCGGCTCAGTCAACGTGCGCTTCAGCACCATCGTGCGGCGCCGGGCCAAGGGCGCCATGGGCCTGGAGCACATCGTCCCCAATGCCGAGCTGCGCGGCCGTCTGCTGACCGGCGCCTACCACGCCGTGGTGCTGCTGGACGAGCGCAGCGCCGCCCTGGACGGCGCCAAGCGCGACGGCACCCTGGCTCTGGCAGCCAGCGCGCTCTGCCGCGAGGCGCGAGCAGCACAAGTCTTCTTCCTCAAAGGTACGCCCTCCGGGAGGCTCTGGGACGGGTTGCGCGCCCCCCTGCGGCCATACCGGGGACCTCTGGACCTCAGCTTCTGGGGACCTATCCCACCTGGAGCACATGGGCGCTGGAATCATATCTCTGGGGACGTTTCATTGGCTTTGTTTGGCACCAGGAACAAAGACTTGCCTGGGCTCTGATGTAAACTTCCAGCGCTAGTGGGTTGGGGAGTGTATGAAGGTGCCGGGTCTCAGCGGTACTAATGGAAAAAAAAAATGTCTCTTTGTATTCCCAGGAGGATATGAAGCTTTTTCAGCTTCCTGCCCGGAGCTGTGCAGCAAACAGTCGACCCCCATGGGGCTCAGCCTCCCCCTGAGTACTAGTGTTCCTGACAGCGCGGAATCTGGGTGCAGTTCCTGCAGCACCCCACTCTACGACCAGGTTAGTAGGGGCCCCATGCCAGAAGGGGGAAGGAACAGCTGGCAAGGTCCTGGAAGAGCAGTGCCAGTGAGAATAGAGAAAGTGACCTGCAGATTTATTTATAACAGAAGGGACAGAGGGAGATTATGTATTCTTCCCTTCAGTGATCTGAGTCTGGAAATGCTGGCTCTACAGAAATGAACCTGTTGGCCCTGACTAAGTAAATGAATTTAGTCCACCTATTTATTTCTACTCCATCAACACTTCCCAGAAGTTCATGGGCTATCTGAAGCAGACTTTTCCAGCAGGGAGTTTTTGTGGGTGTGGGTAATGTCATCGGCTTTGGACAAGCTTGACGAGTGTTGGATATCTCTCGATTTTCAGGGTGGCCCGGTGGAGATCCTGCCATTTCTGTACCTGGGCAGTGCCTATCACGCTTCCCGCAAGGACATGCTGGATGCCTTGGGCATCACCGCCTTGATCAATGTCTCGGCCAATTGTCCCAACCATTTTGAGGGGCACTACCAGTACAAGAGCATCCCTGTGGAAGATAACCACAAGGCAGACATCAGCTCCTGGTTCAACGAAGCAATCGACTTCATAGGTAAGTGGAGTGGATGCCTGAGACTTCTCTGCCTTCTTCCCCTCCCTGTTCCAGCCAGTGAGCCCCCTGTCCATTGTGGGCAACATCCTTGCAGAATATGGATTTGATGTTCCAGTTTACAAATTAGCAAACTGAAGCTCAGAAAGATGAGGCTGACTTGTTGCAAGATCAGTCGGCTTAGTGGAGAAGCTGAATCTAGATTTAGATTAGATCCAGCCCAAATTACCTCCATGAACAGCATCCATATGATGGCACGAGGTGATGACCCTCTCCGGACACATGACATTTCTTAGACCCTCTGTGCCTGGGGTCAGGGTTGTTCTCCAGAGCTTTGGAATAACCAGCCACCCTTTGTTTTCCAGATTCCATCAAGAATGCCGGGGGAAGGGTGTTTGTTCACTGCCAGGCAGGCATTTCCCGCTCAGCCACCATCTGCCTCGCTTACCTCATGAGGACTAACCGAGTCAAGTTGGACGAGGCGTTTGAGTTTGTGAAGCAGAGGAGAAGCATCATCTCCCCCAACTTCAGCTTCATGGGCCAGCTGCTGCAGTTCGAGTCCCAAGTCCTGGCCCCGCACTGCTCGGCAGAGGCTGGGAGCCCAGCCCTGGCTGTGCTTGACCGAGGCACCTCCACCACCACCGTCTTCAACTTCCCCGTCTCCATCCCCGTCCACTCCACAAACAGTGCACTGAGCTACCTTCAGAGCCCCATTACGACCTCTCCCAGCTGCTGAAAGGCCACGGGAGGTGATCTTCACAACCTACGAGGACCCCAAGCTCCTTCTCCAGAGGAGAAATGCAGTAACTCCAGGGAGGGGTGGCTTATGAGGGCCGGTCCTTATTTATTTTGATTTCACCCGAAACCACCGTCAACCGTGATGACTTGGCATAAAGGCGTTTGCCGAACTTGCATCTGGGACCAATATATAGTGGGTACATCAAGTCCCTCTGACAAAAAGGGGCGAAAGGAAAAGGGGACTCAGTGCATGAGCCCGTTTCTTTTTGCTTGCCCCTGATTTTTGTAGAAACGTCATGCTTGACATACCTACCAGTATTAACATTCCCAATGACACATATGCAGACAAGAAGATACCTTATTTATTTTTGTGCAGGTGGTCTGCCTTCACAAACGTCATTGTCTACTCCTAGAAGAACCAAATACCTCAGTTTTTGTGTTTGAGTACTGTAATATCCTGTAAATATAGCCTGAGCAGGTTTGTTTTCAGCACTGATGGAAAACACCAGTGTGGTTTTTTTTTTTAAGTTGCCAACAGTTGTATGTTTGCTGATTATTTATGACCTGAAATAATATATTTCTTCTTCTAAGAAGAACTTTTGTTACATAAGGATGACTTTTTGATACAACAGAATAAATTATGGCATTTCTATTGAAATCTCAATGCTTTATTTCTTTGGCAGCCCTACCCAATCCCTCTCCCACCCTGCTAATGAAATGGAGAATGTAGACATGGGCCTACAGAATGTCTTCACATCTGATTCTATACTC
The DNA here is from genome assembly GCF_015220235.1 of Choloepus didactylus. NCBI lineage: Eukaryota > Metazoa > Chordata > Mammalia > Pilosa > Megalonychidae > Choloepus > Choloepus didactylus. The sequence goes on from NC_051319.1 coordinate 99,700,003, forward strand.
CTTGGTGACTTCTCGGTCCCACAAGATGCCTGGGTTACCAGGGAACTAAACAAGTGAGACCTATCTTGAAAACAAGGTGCTGTAGCTGAACTCTTAACATTGATCAAAGTGCCCTTCTAGACCCTTCTTATGGTGTGTCCTCCCTCCCATGTCACCTAGGGAAGCCAAAGCTAGAAAGAAATGGCCATTTACTTGGATTGTGTTTTTCACTTAACTGCCTTTCTTGAGGTAATATGAAAAGCCTACTTCTTCCTTCTGAGCTGTGCTAGAGTGATGAGGAGTGATAAAGTCCTCCAAAACACTTCACGTAAATGTCCCTACCATGTGCAAAGCTGTGTGTGTTACCTACCCTCAAAACAGCTATACAAGGTCTTTGGCAAATGATGCTGAGACCAAGCCTAGCTGAGTGGCAGGAGAGCTAGTTCTGCTTTGTTTCCTAATCCTATGTGCTTTGCACTTTACCACTTGCCTCTCTTAATTGCTCCCTTTTTGCTTTTGAAAAGACCTTTATTTTTGTGAAAATAACACAACAAATGGTTAAAAAGACTTCCAGCACTATAAGCAAATGCAATGTAAGTTACCTGAGCTCCCACCTCACCCCCCAACTCCCACCCCTACCCCCCCAAACTGACCCACTCCTGGACCATTTGCAATGTTTTGGACATCTGCACGGTATTTCCAGTGGCTGCCTCTTTCAGGTCACCTTGGCTTTGATTTCATAATTTTGTTGAAGAAGTTCGGCTATTAAGTCTAACTTGCTCTGGGGCAATATTCTGGACTTTTATGCTTTCTTGCCAAACAGGCTAAAACAGAAGAGGTACAATTGACTACCAGCTCATAAGCCAGCCAAGAAATGTAGAATTTAAATAATAGTGGAGGTCTTGGGTTACTGGGCTCTCAGCTCCTGCTCCCCCAGCTAGTTGGAAAAAAAGCTCTGTATGAAGCAGGAAATGAAACAACCCTCTTGACTTATCCTGGAGTGCCCTGTGCCATGGTCTTGGCCCAGCATGGTTGTTTAAGACCTTGACGCAGAATCAATGTCCTTGACCTTTCCCCACTGGTTCAGCATCTGCCAACTGACTCCCAAGGGCCTAAAAGATACCTGTGTTCTAAGTTCTAAGAATGTACCCTGAGCTGGCAGGCTCATTTCCTCTGCTGGGTTTCTGATTGCAAGTATACCTTACAATACACCTGCCTCACACAACACCGTACCCAATGTTTTTAATCGAACCCTAGAGATGTACTATACCAAATATTTCCCTTTGTGGAAATGTACCAGCAACTCAGAGTCTGTGGCAGACGCCATGACTGACTTCCCTGTGGGTTCGGGCCATCACTTTCTGCTTAGTAGGCATTGGCTGAACCAGAATTGCTCTCCAATGTGATCCACGCAGTGGAAAAATACAGTGGCTGCTTAAGGGAGCCGCAGGTTGAAACAATTCACTCACTTTTCCCACTGTGAGCCACTCCAGCTCCCGCCAGCCTGGGAGAGCCAGGGTGTTAAACCCCTTTCTCCTTGTATTGGATTTGCAGTGTTGGGGCCCTCTAGAAAATGTCACATTTGGCCTGAGACTGCTTTTCTTAGGAAACAACAGTACCTTGTGACGAAAAGATGCTTAAACTACGTGAAGATGGAGATAGACAACTACTGTTTAATATTGATAATGTGGTTATCACAGCTGTCAGTTTGAAAGCTAGCGCTTGTGCCAGTCATTGTGCTAAGTGCTTTGCATTTGTTCTCTCATTTAACCCCTGATCCCATTTTACAGAGGAGGAAACTGAGGCTCAGAAAGGTGAAGGGGTGGGCCCAAGGCCACAGAGATTGGAAACCCAGCCTGAAAGAAACCTGGGGACCCAAGTCCTACCCTAGAAAGCTTGAGGGAGTGGGGAAAAGAGTAGCGTAAGAGCCAATCAAACTTCACCATGGCTTTACCATGTAATTCTTGGTAGAAAAGCTACTTATCCCCTTTGGGCCTCAATTCCCTTCATCTTTAAAATGAAGATAATAAAACCCTGCTTCACTTGTGAGGAACAGGTTCAGGAATATAAAGTGCCCAGCAGGTAGCGGGTCCTGAAGAAATGTTTAGATCCCCTTTTCTCAACTGTCTTAATGACCGCTGGCACTCCCCAGGTCTCAGTTTTCCCATTTTCCCACTGGCAAAATGACGGGGTTGCCCTGGATCCAATGAGTAAGGTTCTCCCCAGCTCCCTGATTCTAGGAGTTGGGAAATGCATCATTGCATGCTTTATGCTTTTCTGTGGTTTCCAGGCACCCATTATTTCATCAGGATAATTCCAACCCCAAACGCCTCCACCATATTCTCCCCTTTCCTTGGAATTTTGCAAATCCTAGCTAATTTGCCTTGGACTCGCAGCCCCCGGCGCCCATTTCCCTCCCTCCCCTGGCCCATCCGAGGATGACGTCATGGTGCGTACACCTTTAAGATTATATAAATCTGTGATCTTACAGTGGCCTCCATCCCCATGGTAACGCGGAGGAGTTTCCCTTTTGTGAAGAAAGCTGTCATGTCACTTCCTGCTGCTGACAAATCAGTTTAAGAGATTAAAAAACGGGTGGGGGATGGGGAAGGCAGCCTCCGAAAACTGCTGGACGAGGTGGTTTCTGGTTGCTATACACAGAGGCAAACAATGCGGCCGCCTTGCCGGGCAGCCCCGCCCAGCGCCAGGCCCGCGTGGGGCTCCGGTTTCCCACACCTCACCCTGCCCCGGGTGGCTCCAGGTCATGTACCCCAGGGCTGTTTGTCTCTGCAGGCAGGCTGCAGTTTGGGGAGCAGGTGCTGGGGCTGCCCACTTCTGGGGACTTTTCTGGGCTTTGCAGAGGCAAAGCACATTGTAACACCACGGTGGATAAAACTATGTTAAGGAAAACATCTTAAAGCCACCATCTTCTTGACTATATCTTTTTAAGCTAAGCATTCATATATTTACAATTCAACAAATATTGATTGATTTCCTATAGGCCTGGATACCTCGGTACAAGAGGAAGTTTCTACTCCCAAATAGCTAACAATGGGGGCTTCTGGGGCTGGGGCTGGGGTGGGGTATATAAATAAGATAATTAAGAAATAAGGATAAAGGCTATGAAGGTGGGATATTAAAGGGGGGGGGTACTCTAGATTAGGGTGGTCAGGGAGGTCCCTCCGACTGGCTAAGCTAAGATCTGAAAGATACAACCTAACTGCTCATTTGAGAGGTAAGCTGGGAAGAGGGCTCCAGGCCAGGGGGGTGGCAAATACCTGAGGTTTGAGAGGGATTTCCATGGACTGATGGAGAGAACACTTGACTCGGAGTCAGCTAGATCTGAGTTCAAGTCCTGATTCTGCCTCTTTTGTTATCCAATATCTCTAAACCCCAGTTATCCCAGCTCTTTAAGAATTAAATGAAAGACTAGCACTCTGGACTCATCAGAGAAGCTTGGCAAAGGCTCTTTATACTCTTGTGACTGAGAGGGTCCCCTTCCGTCTCTTGAGCAGCAGTATCCCTCCCCAGAGTCCCCTGGTGAAAGGAAACAATAGTGAAGCGGGTTGTCTTGCTACCACCATGACACTCTGGGCCTGCATTCATTTACTGCTTCTCTCTGGGCCATCAGAGCTTTGTTTGGAGATGGTGTCTTTGCTTTGAAATCATCCAGCCTTGACCTTGGACATTGGGCAACGTGCTTCCCCTTTCTGGGTCTCAATTTCCTCATCTGTAAGAAGCGTCTGAAGTGAGCGTCACATATCCTCCTTTCCCACCCAACTGCCAGCTCTGAGCTTCCTCCTTACCCAAGCCTGGGAAAGGTTCTGGGGTTCACTGGGGCAGGTTCAGGGAGACCAAGGGGATAGGATGTAGACACCTTTGGGAAGGGGTAGTGAGGGATGCTGGACCTTTGGAAGTTGGGTTGGTATAATTAAGATGTGACTGATCCTTGCAGGAATGGGTCTTCCTAGAAGGTCCTGTGGGGGCATCACACACTCCAGGCCCCCAGGCCAACCCTTCTCTAAGACTCCCAGCAATCCTTTGCCATGAGCCACACTGCAAAGTTGGGGGTTAAAAGTTTCAACAAGATTGACACCGATGGACACTTGAGGTTGTTGCTTTCTTCTTCATTCTTCATGAATAAATGTATTCATTCATTCAATAAACATGTATTAGATACCCATGGTTTGCCACTCAGCATTTACTTCTCCCCAGTCCTTACTCACTCTCTTATGGGATTTGTGAACTTGTCTACGCTCCCCAGACCATCATCACTTTGGTACAGCATTCAAGGTTCTCCAGGATTTGACCACTGTCTTCATTTGCAACATCATTCCCCCTCCCTACTTCTCTTCCATTTGTGTTGGGACTTATAGTTCCCTTAACACAACCTGCTCTTTCTTACTGCCCCTTACCTTTGCACATGCTATTCCTGCTCCATCACAGCATCATCCCACTGACATAACCTGAGGGTTGTAAATTCAGGTGACTTAATTGAGATTTGGTCCAGTGGGAACTGTGGTGACCTGTCCTATAGGGGAAGCTGCTACTCAAAGTGGAAATGAGGGCGCCATGTTGCTGGCTCTTCCTATTTTTAATAAAAGTCAGGAATTTGTGTTTTTATGTGAAATCTCTTGATTTTGGAAACACTGTGTAGACCAAATGAAACATTTGCAACCTGGATCCAGCCCATTGGCTGTGAGTTTGTGACTGATGCTAGCTAGCCATCTGTTTGTGAATCTGTCAGGGAAAGGATCCTCCCTTACACATTTCTGGGTCCCCTGGCTCTTAGCCCAGAGCTTTGAGCAGCAGGTACTTTATACATGTCTTCTGAATGAAAGAGTGAGTGTCGTTCATTTAGCCCATAGCGGGTGCTCAGTAGATGTTAGAATAATATAATCGAGGAAAATTCTGAGATTCTGTTTCAAATGACTGGACTGAAACTGATGGTCAGCTAAGGGTGATGAAAGTATTTGCTTCACATGGTTAGTTGTGAAGATCAAATGAAATATGTATACAAAATGTTTGCCCAGTACTTGACACACAGTAAGCAATATATGTTAGCCGTTTTAATCATTACTATTATCATAGTGATCATCATTATAAGGGAAAGATGAAAAAAAAAAGAAAACAAATATATATATTGGCAGTTATCAACTTTTAATCTCTGGCTAAGCCTCTCTCTTAACTGCAGACTTAACTCCAATAGCTCCCTTGACAGTTCCATTTGTTTGTCAGACTCCCAAATTTGGTGTGCCAATTTGGATGTATTATGTCCCCCAAAATGCCATGTTCTTTAATGCAGTCTTGTGGGGGCAGACATATTAGTGTTGATTAGGCTGGGATATTTGAATTAGGTTGTTTCCATGGACATGTGACTCACCCAACTGTAAGTGATAATTTTGATTAGATTATTTCCATGGAGATTTGGCCTTGCCCATTCAGCATGGGTCTTGATTAGTTTATTGGAGTACCTTAAAAAGAGCCACACAGACACCTGAAACTCAGAGCAAGAGTTCGGCACTATGAATGTCAGTATCAGTGCATGCAGCAACTATTTAAAAAGCTGAAAAAGCATCCAGACTTCAAGTAGAGATATGAATGAAACAGATCTGGTTAGGACTAAGGCGAATCAGGCCTAAGGGTAAAGGACGATACTGTTTTAAAACTTCAGCTTCCATGTGAGACCAAGGGAAGAGATGTTTATTTTCTAAACAATTTAACTTGTACAGTCAGTTTGTTCAAATACCATAATTACTCGGAACTTTGAATAGGAAGTGAGATCTGGTAGGTTTGTACAGGTTAGTGTGAAACAGTGATACATCCCAAAGTAATTTGGGCAGATAATAAAAAATATATATACAGGCCCCCCCGAGGGGCTCGGAGAAAATGCAGAAATGTTGGACCTCCCCACCTGGGTTGTTGCTGATGTTCTCACAAACATTGAGGACTGAAGGTTTGGTATGCTGAGCCCTCTATCTTGGGACTTGCCCTTATGAAGCTTGTTATGCAAAAGAGAGGCTAAGCCTACTTATGATTGTGCCTAAGAGTCTCCCCTTGAGTACCTCTTTGGTGCTCGGATGTGGCCCTCTCTCTCTCTAGCTAAGCCAACCCAGCAGGTGAACTCACTGCTCTCCCCACTATGTGAGATCTGACTCCCAGGGGTGTAAATCTCCCTGGCAACACAGGATATGACTCCCAGGGATGAGCCTGGACCTGGTATCGGGGGATTGAGAAAATCTTCTTGACCAAAAGGAGGAAGCAAAATGAAATGAAATGAAGTTTCAGTGTCTAAGAGATTTCAAATAGAGTCGAGAGGTCACTCTGGTGGGCATTCTTATGCACTATATAGATATCCCTTTCTAGATTTTAGTGTATTGGAATAGCCGGAAGTAAATATCTGAAACTATCAAACTGCAACAATTGTATAACAATGTAGCTTACATGGAGTGACAGTGTGATTGTGGGAAAACCTTGTGGATCACACTCTCTTTATCCAGTGTGTGGATGGATGAGTAGAAAAATGGGGACAAAAACTAAATGAAAAATAGGGTGGGATGAGGGGGATGATTTGGGTGTTCTTTTTTATTTTTATTTTTTATTCCTATTTTAATTCTTTCTGGTGTAAGGAAAATGTTCAAAAATAGATTGGGGTGAAGAATGCACAACTATATGATGCTACTGTCAGCTGATTGTACACCATGGATGATTGTATGGTATGTGAATATATCTCAATAAAACTGAATTATTAAAAAAAAAAGAGCGACACAGGCCCAGATGCTTGCTGATGCTGACGCTCAAACATGCTTGGAGATACAGACAGAAGGACATTTAGCTATGAGATGAAGCCCAGAGTTTATCCCAGGATATGCTAAGCAGGACCCCCAGGCACTTAGAGAGAAGTGCCATGATCCAAAGTTCTTTCTCCTGGGAGAAAGAACCAAGAACATACAGAAGCTGAGAGTGGAGCTGGAACAGTACCCAGGATCAGCAGACACCAGCCATGTGCTTTCCTAGCTAACAGAGGTTTTCTGGATGCCAATGGCCTTTCTTCAGTGAAGGTATACTTATGTTGATGCCTTAATTTGGACACTTCCATGGCCTTTGGACTGTAAATTTGTAACCAAATAAACCCCCTTTATAAATTCAATCCATTTCTGGTATTTTGCATAACGGCAGCATTAGCAAACTGGAACACTTGGCAGTTCCCAAAACCAGCCTTTCATTTACTGCTAAGCTAACTTCTGCAGTCTTCCCACCTTCATAATGGCAACTTCACTTTTCCATTAGGTCAGGTGAAAAACTTGGGAGACATTCTTGATTCCTCCCTTTCTTTCAAAACTTATATCCAGTTTATTAGCAAATTGGGTGATCTGTTTTCAAAACATACCCATTTCCAAAATATATCCTCCCCAAATCACTTCCAAAACCATCTCTTTGGTCCAGACCCCATAACATCTTTTCTGAATTACTGCAGTAGCTTCCCTTCTGGTTTCCCTGCCTCTGCCACTATCCTTTTCAGTCTATTCTCAACCAGAAGCCAAAGCTATCCTTTTAGTATTTACTTTAGTGCAGCTAATGCTGGTGACAAATTCTCTCCATTTTTGCTTTCCTACTGATGTTTTTATTTACCTTCGTTAATGAAGAATGTTTCACTGGGCAAAGAATTCTAGATTGGCAGTTATTTCTTTCAGCACTTTGAAGATACAGTCTATTGTCCCCTGACTTTCATTGTTTCTGTTGGGAAGTCAGCTGCTTATCTCACTGTTGTCCCTCTGAGGGTAATCTGTGTTTTCCCACTGGTTGCTTTAGGATGTCCTCTTTGTATTTGTGTTTTAGCAGTTTTACTACAATGTGTCTCTGTCTAGTTTTCTTCCTATTTATATTGCTTGTGATTTGTAATGCTTTTAAATTTGTGGTTAATGTCTTTCTTTGGTCTTGGAAAACACTATCATTTCTCCATTTATATTCTTTAACCTATTAAACATAGTTATTTTAAAGTCTGTAACCAGTAACTGGATCCTCTTGTGTTTATATCTATTGCCTATCATTTCTTTTGGCTTTTGATCATGTTGTTTTATTTACTCCTATGACTGATTATTTTTGAGTGAGGGTCAGGCTTTTTATAAGAAAAAAAAATTGAGATTATTTGAGGTTTAAGATGATGTCATCTTCCTCTAAAGAGGATTCACTATTTTTCTGGAAGATGGCTAGGAGTTCTAGGAATCCCTGGTCATCTTAATCCAATCAGAGATTAAGGTGGCTTGAGATGACTTTAACCTGGGCTGGTTCATTCTTATTCCAAGCTTGTAGCCATTTGGGCTTTCAACTAAAAGCCTGGAGGTTTTACCTTTAAGTAATTCCAATAAAAGACCAGGGATGTACCAGATTCCCCCTTGATGTGTCCTGATCTCTAATTTTTGTTTCCTTAGAATTATGAGTCTTTCAAAAGCTCTACTCAGCTTCTTAGACTCATAGTCTCCTATTCCAAAATTAGCAGCTGTCCTATGCGGAAAAAGGCCCCAAATGCCATGTTCATCACTCTGGATTTTCTTCTCCCAGATTGGGAGAAGAACCCATCATTCCTCATTGCCCTTTTAGTGCTCCAATGTCTTCAAACATATATACATTTAAATATGTTGCCCAACTTCTCTAGTCCTCAGCAGGAGGGCTATCCGGAATTACATGGTCTGCCATTACCAGATGGGAATCAGACTTTTAAAAATCCAGAGTGAAACTTTTTAACCCCTACATCAGATCATTTTTCTCCTCTACTTAAAACCCTCCCACAGCACCCATTATCACTCGGAATAAAAGACTAAGTTCTTTCTGACATTTCTGACCACAGCTCCTCACTCATCTCTTCCAGCCATGCTGGTCTCCATGCTCTTTCTTGTATGGACAAAGTTCACTTCTGCTTCAGGGCCCTGGGTTGTCCCCGTCTGACTGATCTTGTTTCAAGCCTCCGCAGGGCCAGCTTCCTCATCTGCCTCACATCTCTGTTCAAAAACACTCTAAGCATGAGCTGTTACTTGACCGTGATTCCATTTAAATTATCAACCACCCTTCTCCAACTCTGGCCCTCCCATAATTCTTATTCTGTTTTATTTTTCTCCATAGCACTTATCACCATCTAATATTTATTTGTTTGTTTCTGTTCTGTCTCCCCACTAGAATGCAATTTCTTGAGGGCAGGGAGCTTGTCTGTGTATAGTTTACTGCTCCTGCTCCTAGAACCGTGCCTGGCATGACATGAGTGTTCACTAAATGTGAAGAATAAACAAAAGAACTTTGAAGATGTAAACTACTCTGTTCCTCTCTGGGTGGGTCCAGGACCCAAGCTGGGGAGTGGGGGGAAGTGATTCTTTCCTGCACAACCAACTTCTTTCCTCTCCACATGAGGCAATTTCTCTTGGAGACCTTCCAGTAACATGCAGTGGTGTGCAAAAGAAATAACATATAGGAGAGCACTTTGTAAGCAGGAAGTGACATGAGCATCCTGGCTATCCAAGACCCAGCTGTCCTGGGGCTCAGTTCTTGGGATCAGGGCTATGATTCTAGAAGGGATAGTCGTGGGAAAAACTGCCTTAGGGACGCTACACTGAGCCCCATCTTCCCACCACTTCCCCCCACGTTTCCTCCCTTCCATCCGAAGGAGAATTCCCCATGGCGTGTGTCTCTAATAAGGAGAATGGGGCAGTGGGTGATTCATGGGGAAGTCTGTAGGTCCGCTTGAGGCTTATGACTCATGGCTTCTCATCTAACAGGAGGAATAGATATCCATTCCGAATCTCCTGGAAATGTCCTTTGTGAGGGCCTCTATGACTATTGGGGAATCTCCTATGGACTCCCGTGGTACGCTCAACAGCCACCTTTCCTGGCACTCGACGCTCTGTGTTGTTGTATGCCTGTTGCTCAATAAATACTTACAGAAGGAAAAAAGGAGGGAATGTAAGGAGTGAGAAGGAAGAAACTGTGAGCTACCAAGGGCAGGGATCAGGCTTTCTCTTTTCTGTGTTCCCAGCCCCCATGGCAAGGCTTGGCATATTTCCAGGGAGGTGAACGGATGAATAAATGAGGAAACCTTTAGTGGGTCTTGAGGGACCCCTTTCTAGGATAGGACCAGCCTGACAGAGCCTTGTGAGTGGGGTGAGGGGTGTCAGTGCTCGCAGGGCTGGGGTTTGTTGTCCTGCCGGGGAGGACACTAGGGAGGTTGAAGTCACAGTAGATGGTCCTTTTTGGGATAGATGCCCTAGCCGTGGACACAGGTCAGCTGTGAAACCAACCTCTGCTGAGCTCTAACTGGTGGCAGGTGCCATGGTGGAAACTGGGCACACTGGGATGGAGCAGACACGGTTGCTGACCTCGGATGCTCCCAGCAAGTTGTGGAGACTGCCGGGTTGACCACAGCTTCAATGCCATGACCTGGTTGCTGCAGATGAGGTGTAGGTAGAGTATGGGGGGCAGGGGTAGGAGATGCAGGGGGAATGGGTAGAGGGCAGAAGGAGGGAAGGCTTCCTGGAGGGGGTGGCCCTTGATCCCTAGATGTCGTGGAGACATGAGAGAAGGACTGTGTCCTCAGGCTATAGACAGATGATCTGAAGCCATTTTATTGTTGCTCGCTAGATTTTATGGAAGGGAAACAGGCCCCAGGACTTGTCCCAGGCCCAATCTACTTGCCTGAGAACTGAACTTCCAAGAGCTCTCCCTGGGGGACCTTTGGTAAGACCACTCAGTGCCCTGTGCCTCCTCTGGTGGACATTTCAAAGTGAGGCCAAGGAAACGATGATTGGGGAAGAATGATTGAAACACACTTAGCTTGGACCCTGGTGGCCCCGGCTTCCTCTTCATATGATCATTAGATGAATCGTTTAAACTGTTGTCCTCTCACTACGAGTCAGAGGAAGGGCCTGGTGCAGGCTCTGTTGGCTACCCTCCTTCATCATATCATCATCATCACCAACAACTAACACTTTGTCGTCAGGCCTGCATGGCAGGGCTTATTATTATTGCCATCTAACAGAGGAGTGGGAAACCACAGGCTGGAGAACCAAACTCGCCCAGAGCTGCCCACTGGACTGAACTCATTTTGTGGTCTGAGGCTCAATTATGGTACCAGGCAAGAAGGGGGTGAGTCCTGCTCTGGCTTGGGGGCCTGGCACCCCTCTTTAAGGTTAGGGAAGGTGGAAAAGGCTGACAACGGGGATTCGACAAGGGACATCCCTGAGGGCTCCTGGGAAGGAGGTTTATGTGTCCTTGTATCCTTGGCACCTTCAGCAAATTCCCAGTCCACTGTTCAGCTGACGGTGTGGGGCAGAAATGGCTGGTTGTCCCTCAGTATCTGTTCTCCCTTTCTTCCTTAGTAATGGATTTTTTTTTTTTTTTTTTTTTTTTTTATAAAAAAGGGGTTTATTTGGCTAAACAGTTACAGTCTTAAGGCCATAAAGTGTCCAAGGTAACATATCAGTAATCGGGTACCAGTAATGGATTTTTAAAATGTAATTTTATTGAGATACATTCACACACCATACAGTTCATCCAAAGTATACAATCAATGGCTCACAGTATCATCATGTAGTTGTGTATTCATCATCACAATTTAAAAAAATTTATTACTTCAAAAAAAGAAATAAAGAAAAAAGAAAACCCAAAACATCCCATACCCCTTAACGCCCCCCATCACTGACCCCTAGCTTTGATGGGGTTCATTTGTTACTGCTGATGAAAGAGTATTAAGATATTTTTGCTAATTATAATCCATAGTCTGTGATAGGTACATTTTCCCCCATATACTTACTCTATTATTAACTCCTTGTAACAGTGTTGTACATTTGTTCTAGTTCATGAAAGAACTTTTTAATATTTGTACACTTAATCACAGTCATCATCCACCACAAGATTCACTGTGCTACACATTCCTATGTTTTAACCTCCAGCTTTCCTTCTGGTGATATACATGACTCTAAACTTCCCCTTCCTACCACATTCATGCACAATTCAGCACTGTTTGTTGTACTCACAATAACATGCTACTGTCGCCTCTATCCATTTCCCAAAATTTAAGTTCGACCTAGTGAAAAATTCTGCACAGAGTTAATAGATTTTTAGCCAGATTCATGTCCCACATTTTCCATGATAAAGAGTGACCATTTGCCCAAGTCAGACCTAAAGTGTGTGTAATTTCCAGGAAATGTCTTAAAGAGAGGAGGAAATGCCTTTCTCCCCCTTTCATCCTTGCTGCCGTCTAGGATACAGATGTGATGGTTGGAGCTTAGGGAGCCATATTGTTCCATGACGTGATCTTGTGAATGACGGCAGAGCAGTGAGACAGAAGGAGTCTGGGTCTCTGAGGAATGTTGGCAGGCAATTCTCCATGGAGTCTCTATGAGACAACTTTTATCCTGAACTATAGTTTCAAAGACATCTGTGTGGCAAACAGGCTGAGGGGGATAGAGATAGTCTCTCCCTCTGGAGCAGAGGGCAGACTTGTTTCCTGATCAGGATAAAAAAAATAATGTCTTTCTCCAGGGTAAGGCTTGTCAGGTTTGCTAGCAGCCTCTTATAAGTTCTGAAGTTTCTTAAGCTCAGTGTATCTCAGCTGGGCCACAAATCCACTGGACTCTCAGCATCAGCCCCATGGAACTTGGGGGACAAGGGCAGCCAGCACAGACATGAAGCTCATGCTGTCTGCTGTGCTGTGAGTAACAACGTCCAAAGTCCTTTGCCTCTGACCTAGGAATCTCATGTTTTCTGCCAGCCTATTGTAGGCTCACATGTGAGCTTGCAAGTAGGGAAAATTCTCAGACCCTCCATGTTTCTTAAAGGACTCATAGAGCAGAGCATCTTTATTAGCCCTGGTGGACTGTTTCTGTATGAGAGAAAACCATATTTCTATATTCCTATTTGCTTAAAACACTCTTATGTTGACTTTTTCTGTTATTTGCAACTGAACCTAAGCCTAACTAATACAAGAAGTTGTCCTTCTGCTCAAAGCCTTCCAGTGGCTTCCAGAATAAAACCCAACTCTTTCTGTGGCCCCCAAGGACCCAGTTAACCTGGGCCCTGGCAGAGTTGTTAAGGGTCAGATGTGGCTTCACAGGCCTGGGATCTTGAACAAGTTGTTTAACTTTTCAGTAGCTCAGATTCCTCACCTGCACAACAGATTAATAATAAAACCTACCTCATTGGGTCATCGTGAGGGCTAAATGAGCTACTGCAGTGAACAGGGCACTTTGCACCTGGCAAGGGCTCAGGTCAGCTTGCTGCTAGCTTCCCTCCTTGCAACTGCAGCCAGTCATATTGCTTTTCTTTTCTTTTCTTTTCTTCTCTTAAATAAACTAAGCTTGCTCCCACTGCAGAGCACTTGCACCTTTCCCGAAGGGAGGAATGCTAACCCCTACCCCAAACACACCCGTACACGCATTCACACACATACTCATATTCAAATAATCTACTCACACTCATACACCTATACTCACACCTGTACATGCTCACACACCCAACACATACACATACTCACAAATACATACATACACATGTGTACTCACACCCACACCCACATGTATACACACACAATACACAGTCACACACATATACACAACTCACAGACACACTCACTCACAATCACAACCCACACCCATGCACTCCCTGGCAAGGATGCTGGCTTCTTGGCATCCTCAGGGAAGCCTTGCCTGAACACCTTTGCTCTACCTTTGCTCCTTGTTCATTTGCTTCATTCCACTCTCTGCACACACTCAGTGCTCACCGAGCACCGCAGTGCACCAGGCACTGTCCTAGGCTGCAGGTTACAGTGGTTCGTTGTCACCCACCCTCCGTGCTGGATGCACCTGTTGGGCAGGGGCCATCCAATCTTGTTCACAGCTGTATCTACGGCCCTACCATGGGCCCCAAACACAGTCAGTTCTCAAGAAACATTATCTGGAATGAATGGATGAGTGCAGGAAGAGGACTGCAGATTGTCTGGACCGAAGGCACCCTGTGCAAATCACCTTTTGGAGACAACTGAGCTGTAGTGATGGTGGTGTGTGTGTGGGGGGACCTGCCCCAGGTCAGAGAGAAAGTGGCTGTGCCAGTTTGGGTGTATTTTGTCCCCTCAAAAATGCCATGTTCTTTGATGCAATCCTGTGGGGGCAAATGTATTAGTGTTGATTAGATTGGAATTCTTTTATTGAGTGTTTCCATGGAGATGTGACTCAATCAACTGTGAGTGAAACATTTGATTGGATAATTTCCATGGAGGTGTTACCCCGCCCATTCAGGGTGGGTGTTAATTGGATCACTGGAGTTGTATAAAGGACTTCTTCACAGACAGAAGGAGCAACAGAGTGACATTTTGAAGAGCAACTGCAGCTAAGAGAGGACAAAATGCCCCAAGAGCAACATTTTGGAGAACACCATTTTGAAATACAACCTGGGATCAAGCAGACACCAGCCACATGCCTTCCCAGCTAACAGAGGTTTTCTGGATGCCAATGGCCTTTCTCCAGTGAAGGTGCCCTATTGTTGATGCCTTACCTTGGACACTTCATAGCTTTAAGAGTGTAACTGTGCAACCAAATAAACCCCCTTTATAAAAGCCAATCCATTTCTGTTGTTTTGCATTCTGGCCACATTAGCAAACTGGAACAGTAGCCATTTTGAGATTGGGACTGAACTTCCTGATTCGCCAGTCAAGTCTTCTCAAACCCTTTCTCTCTTTTACTGCAGTGACAAGGATGTGGCCTCTGCTCCCTGGGGCACTGGTTCCCCGAACACACTCCTTCTTTTTTCTTTCTTTTGTTTCCCTCACAGAGAGCAGGAAGGCAGGCTCAGGGGGGATTGGGCAGCAGCTCCAGCAGTGAGGGTGATGCTTCTGCCTTCCCATCTTAGACAGCGCTGGGCATGGAGTTTGGAGTGCCCCACAAAGGCTCCTAAGGGGTCCTCTCTCTCTTTTGGCCTTAGACTCTCACTGACTCCATGGAAGGCAGGTGGAGGGCAGATGTTGGATCTTGGGAGTAGCAAGTAGTTCGAAAATAGTTTGAAAGCTCATATTCACCATTCCCTTTGTTTTTAAAACACCAGGAACAAACCAACAGCCCAAAGCCAACTTGACAAACGTCTTCTTGGGGGTTGTGAAGAAAGCGAGGCAAAAGGAGAAAAGATTTGGAAATACAGCCTTAAGAATGTAGGGGGAACGGGACGGCTTGACATCTGAGTAGCGAAAACGAGGTGCTGGGGTGACTGTGTGGTGTGTATGTGTGTTTGGGGTGTGTTGAAGTGTCTGTGTGTGCAGGTGTAGGTGGTCAGGGAGGGTGTGGCTGCATGTTCCTGCCCATGTGAACACTGTCGCAGCCCTCGTGTGATTGCCTGAGTGTGAGCGTGTGTGTTCTGTGCTTGCCCGGATGCACACGCCGTGGGGTGGAGTTGGGGCCTCTCTTGGTGGAAAGCCGGGGTGGTCCCAGCCCAGCAGCTTGCCTGGGGAAACTGAGAGGGAGCTGGCCTCCCCCATGCCCTCTGCCCTCCAGACCAGCAGAGCTTGTGGTCATTTAAGGTGCTGGCTGGGGCAAGCAGCTCATTGGGTGGCAGGCCGCCTGAGGCAGAGATGGTGGGGGCCTTCTGTGGGGGGAGGGGGGCTGGCAGCTATTTTTAGTGGCCTGGGCTGACTCCCAAATCCTACTGACTATTTCTGGCACCCAAAGATGGTCCTGAAGGATGTGGAAAGTTTTCATGTTAAGAATGTCTGGTTTCCCTCCGGCAATGCAAGGGCAGAGCAGGAAGACGAGGGCAAAGAGCTCAAGGCCTGCAGTCTTCTAGGAAAAGTTGTGGGCACTGAAAGCATGAAACGGCCATATTCCTGCCCTTTTAAGACTAGCACGTCCTTTAAAAGCATCAGCTTCCGTTAGGGTGACCGGCTCTTCTGGTTTGCTGGGGACTCTCCTGGCTTGACCACCTGGGAAACTCCCCAGATCCAGGCAAACTGGCCAGGTTGTTCCCTCTTGCTCCATTTTAGTCCCTTTTGGTTCTAAAATATCTCTCTTGAAGTTAAATTAACAACAATAATACTAACAAGAAGAATTGAGCTGCACATATCATCTTCCAGAATGTTCACCATAATTTCATTGTGGGTACTGTTATTATCTCCATTTTACACACGAGGAAACTGAGGCAACAGAAGTGAAGCAACTTTGGTCATTGTCAGACAGCTAGCTGAGTGTTGGATCCAGGATTTAAGCTCCTCTGTTCTGGTGGAGGAGCCCTCTCTTACGTGGTTCGGCAAAAGGATGCCCTTGAATGCAGGAAAACCTGCGTCCCTGAGAGGCCAGGCACTAAAAAGGAAGTATATAGCCTCTGTTCCCACCGCCGGTCCCTTTTGGGGATGGCGAGTGCCTATCTGTATAAATCGACCCGACTTGTTCTCCAAGCCGCCTCTTGAGGCTGCACGGCGTGGCCTCTGGTCACCGGAAGACTCCTGAATTGCTGCCCTCTCCGACTCCCTTGTCTGGCAGTTTAGGGAAAGGGAACAGGGACCTCCGAGTCACCAAGCCCCAACTCTGTCCTGTTGGCCTTGGACGTCACTGAGAGCCCCGGGTCCTCTTTTCCCTTCCCCAGCTGCAGAATGGGCGAATAATCCTGCCCTCGCAGGGGTCGGGGAGGGATCGGGGACACGACGTGGGGGATCTGCTCTCTTACCCTACTCTGCCCCAGGCAGAGTCTGGACCCAGAAGGTGTCCGCGGCGGAGAGGGGGGCCGGGGCGCGGGGAAGGGGCGCGGGAGGTGCGGACGTGCGTGCGGCCGGCCGGGGCACGAATGGAATGCGCCCTGGCCCCGCGGAGACGCGCGCTTCCTTCCGCGGCCAGGCGCGTCGGCGGGCGCGGGGCGCAGGAAGGGCTCGGTCGGCCTGGCGTTCCCAGCGCTCCGCCTCCGGGCTGGGGAAGTGGAGGAACAATAGGCCCTGGCCGCCGGGGGCACTTCCCGGAGGGCTCGTGCCCCGATTGTGTGGCTCTGCGTGCCAGGACCGGGCAGCTCCGAGTTGGATTGGCCGGGGGAGGAGGACCCCAGGGGGCTGTGAGAGAGGGCGGAGAGGGAGGATCCCTTCCTGGGTGTACCCGGGTGTCAGGCACGCGGCTACCTTCTCTCATTCAGTACCCACATCCTCCCTGGAAGGGAAGCGCCAGCATCCTCTTTGTGCAGGAAACAGGATCCGCGAGGACCACAGGCGGCAAACCGGATGTTTGCAGGGCTTGGGAAAGGCTCTGCTGGCTTCTGCCATTTTCCAGCGGTGGCTTGGGACTGGGTGCAGGGCCAAGGGAGTAGCTGAAAACCTGGCAGCTGCGGCTGTTTCTGCATGTTCATATAAAAACAGGCACATACACAGCCTTCCATGAGAGGACTCGGCTCTCCGCACCTACCATAAAATCACTGTGAGGACAACTGTGTCCCTGTCTTACAGATGTGGGTAGCGGGATGGAGACTCAGGGTAAATGTGTCTGTTCATACTGCAAGCAGTGTTCATTGTAGCAAAAAGGATTTTTTAAAAGGTACAGATTCATAATTAATTCTGCCTTTCCCGTATAAATTGTACCCAAGGTAATTGAATGATCCATGAGGGGGAAATTTGCATTTATAGACTTATTCCTGATAAAAAATGTACAGAAGGAGTGACAAAATCAGAGACTCATTGTGCAACCCCTAATGAATTAATGGAAACTGGCTTTGGGCACCTACAACTGCTCACATCAGGGGAAAAGATAGACAAGCAGGCAAGATGAGCCTCTTGATGGCGGAACACGGTACCACCTATCAAGCTGTCTTACCAAAACCAAATCTGAATCTGATCGAGCCACTCGATTCAGCTGCCAATTTACAGGGACTACGGGGGACAGAGGAACATGTTAAGTGGCACCACAGGGATGTAGTCAGCAAACTTCAGATGTGGAAACTCTGCTGAGTAAACAGTCAGTTTCTTCTACAAATAAGTTGCAAGAAAAAAATAGAATCAATCCATTAATCAAGCAAGGGAGAATCTACAGAGTAAAGGGGACTTGGAGATATAGCAACCAATCTCTGGGTACAGTTCTCATTAGGGCTCTTACCTAAAAAAAAACAGACAAATGAAAACCATTTATGAAATCATCAAGGAAGAATCTGGTAATCTGTTTTAAACAGATCCCCCACGTGGGATTCTTAATATGAGACAGCTTTGAGACCTCTTGACTTAGGGTACAATGGGGACTACCCAGAGTGCTGATCTCTGTTAGTAAGTCAGTCAGTGTTTAGGGAAGGAAGGAGAGAGGGAGGGAGGGAGGGAGGAAGAGGTCATATCTCTCTTCTGTCCTCTATACTCAGTGTCATCTTTTTTTAGAGCCTGCCCCTTGTAGGCAGCCAGAGTGGCCTTCTGGGTCTGCCTGCCCAGTGGCTGGTGTTTAAAATTAGACCCTTTGTGCCAGGGACTGCTGTGATCCTGCCCCCCGGGAAATGGCATAAACAACAGGCTCGTGTTGCTGGGAACACTGAACGTGTGCCCTGGATCTGGGGCTGCCCGGCATGGCAGCCATCCTTCACCTTTGAGGACGAGCCTGCCTTGGAGGTTTTAGCCCCACTGAAATCCCACAGCGACCTACTCTGTCCAGGGCCTTGGCCCTGGGTCACAGTGCTGGGTGACGAGGAAACTGCTGCCTGCCCTCAAGCCCTGCATTCTCTTCTCTGGATTGTCTTTCCCTTTGAAAGAAGGAGAAATGGAGTCCTGTAGCTTTTATCATTCTGCAAGTTATTATCATACCATATATTGACTTTTACAAATTATTATTTAATATGGTTTGCTTTAATTTAGTAGGTTAAATCATACCCATAGCAAAAGATCCCAAAGCACCCAAGGGTCTGATCTGTGATAAGTTATTGCTTCCCACCCCTACCTCCAATCTCCAAATTCTCCATCGAGGAACAAATATTGTCAGTTTCTTGGGTGTCATTCCAGAGATGGTCTGGCCAGCCTTTCTCCGCGGGCAGAGAGCTAGGTCTTAATGTCCCAAGGCAACTTGTAAGGAATGAACTTCTTTGCTCTGCTTCTGGAGTGGTACCAGTTGCACCCCATCCTTGAGTGAACTGAGCAAACAGTCACTCAGGTCATTTTCCATGTTCAGTGGTTCAGATCCTGACTTCTAGCTGGTCAATTAAATAAGCTGTTATGGAACTTTTCTTTTTTCTCTTTATTGTGGAGATGACTTGTTGCTGGTCTGTAGAGAGCTGACTCTTTCTTATTATGGCATGTGGTACCCTGATGTATAGATGCACTGTAATTCCCAGTAATCTGCTGCTTCTGATGGGGCATGTCTGATGTATCCGGTGTTTTGCCTTTATACATGATGCTTCATGTATATCTTCATGCACATATGTGAGGATATCTGTGAGATATATTCCTAGAGGAACGAGATGTTACTGATCTGTGTCAAAGCTGGTCCTGGTGCCCAGGCTTCTGGAAACAAGAACAGCCAGTCTGGAGGAACCTGGCCTGGGGGATCTGTAGCAACCTGGACCTGCACAGAATCTGGAAGTTAGGGGAGGGGAATAGAAATTCCAGGTGTTTTAGGAAAGGAATGGACCTATTATATACCAGGCATTTTCATGTTGCCTTATTTCATTCTCACAGCAGTTCTGTGAGGTGGACACTTATAGTCCCATTTACTGCAGAAGCTCAGAGAGGTTAAGTCACTTGCTGGATGGCACACAGTGAGTAAATGGAAAAGTTGGGATTTGGATACAAGTGAGTGAGAGTCCAAAGCCTGTGTCCTTTTTGCTCCACCACTTAACAGTCTGCAAGTACATCCTGAACAGCAAGGATCAGGTTGGCACATTACTTAACTCCAGAGGGAGTCATTCACATCCATTGTGCCTGCCACGATGCCACGACTCTGCTCTCGACAATATCAAAATCACTAAACACAATCGTTACCCTTAAGACCAGGCAATAGCAAAGCAGCTGATTATGGATTCTTGCCTTCATAAGCTCTTTAAGAACTTATTAGTGGATACTCATACATAACATCAGAGTCAAGATACTGTTTTCTACCTCCCAGGAGTTCCCAGTCATTGTAATTTAGAGGTATTCTGTGATCAAGGAAGAGGATGGCAATTGACTCTGTTGGGCTGAGGATCAGGGAAGACTCCTTGGAGGAGGAGGCAATCGGGCTGGGCCTTGATGGATAAATAGGAGTTTTCCAGGTGAGAGAGGGGATGAAGAAGAGAGTGAGGGCTGAGAAAGGGCATGTCAAGCAGAGGGAACAGCCAGTGAAAGACACAAGGCATGAGATGAGCAGGACCATTCAAGAACTATAAGTGGTGCCCTGTGACACAAGTGCAGGGCACGTGAGAGGAAGTGGGGAGTGGGGTGGGGAGTTTGCAGTTGGAAAGGCAGGTAGGGGGCCTCAGAGGGGCTTAAAACACACAAACACATGCACATGTGTGTGCAGCAGGCAAAGAAGGAAACTCTGGGTTCCCTCAGGTTCAAATCCTGGCCCTGACTATGAGAACTTGGGCAAGGCGCTCTCCACCTCTGGGCCTCATTTCTCATCTGGGCATTGATGAGAGAAATGGTGGTGGTAGGATCCAGCAAGGGGTCCTTGACTGGGATCGTGCATACCAAGCTGGGAGCACACAGCCACTCCTTAGCAATGTGCATGTACCTCATCTGCCATGACCACCTGCTGGCTTCTGGGGTCAGGCCCAGCCAGTCTACCTGGGAACTCCCAGGGTGGGGAAAGGGGCATGGTGGGGCCAGGGGAAGAACAGGCTGGTTTAGCTTGTCTGGGTACTGGTTGGGCTGGGCCAACTGCTGGGAGACTTCCCACCAGGCCTGGGGTGACGCAGCCCACTGCCCACTGCCCACTGCTGTGGGGGTGGGAGCCAGAAGGAGGAAGCCTGGCATGGAGCACCTACGATGAGTCAGGCCTGTGCCCAGCCCTTTATGCACGTTGTCTCTTTTGACTCTCAACAAAGCAGGTAACTTATTGTGACCATTTCACAGATGAGAGAAGCCATAGCTTCAGTTTTCACAGGTACAAAGAGGTTTCAAGCCCATGGCCATCTGCTCTAGAGTCTGGATTCTTTCTAGTCTCTATCAAACCACTAAGTTTCTTTATTTCCACTTCAAGCTCATGGAAAGTAGAGGCAGGGGCGGGGGTTCACTGTCCCATTAGTACCTTCCAGACTTGAGGGAAAGGGAGGCCTGGGGATATTTCCTTCAGTCAACCTCCCACACCTTATGCTCTAGTAGTTGCCTATTTCAGGCCTCCAAAACTTTGCAAATGCTGTTCCCTTTGCCTGGAATCTTCTGATTCCTCACTGTCTACCTGGCAAACTCCTATTCATCCATCAAAACCCGGATTAAAACAGCACTTTCTCCTGGAAGCTGACCATGACTTTGATCTAGAAAGAACCAATCCCTCCTGCCCCCAGACCACCTACGCCTTTTGTAACATCCTCCTATTGAGTCCCATTTACACTGGGCCATGATTACACATGGGCTTGTCTGTCTCCCCAACTAGATAACTAATAGCCCAAGGGCAGGGACAGTTCCTGTTTGTCTCTGGACCCACAGCCCTTCTGACACACAGAATGAAATCAGGAAACCCTGGTGGGATTTAATGGTGGTCTTCTGTTTGATTAGTATAGCTACATAACACTTGTTGAGCCCACACTCTGCATGACACTATGCTAAGCACTTCATATGCATTTAGTTCTCACAACAGCCCCATGAAGCTGGGTTATCCCCTATCACCGAAAAGGAAAACTGAGGCTCAGAGAGGTTAAGTAACTAGTTCAAGTCCACACTGCCAGTAAATTGGACCCCCAGGGCCTGTTGAATGCTGAAATGCCCAGGCTAACTTTATATATTGCTCTTTCCCAAACCAGTGTGAGATGATTAGAACTGGGACTTGGATTAATTTTTTCTTTTTTCCATGTGTATTAGGAAAAAAAAAAAAAAGCTAGAGTATCCAACAAATGTGTTCCTGCTGAATTTTCCTTCCTATAATTTCACTGTTCAGCTTTAGTCTTGAGACTATATGCATTTGTTCATTTAAACACTTTTAATAGTGGTGCTTTTACTAATGTGTATTAGAAAAAAGGCAACCTTTGACGGTGATATAATTTCCTTTTTAAAAGCAAATTATATAAGTAAAAACAGTAAAGGTATTGCAAAGACCATGAGAGTGAGCCTAGGATGAGAGAGCTCCTGCTCCGCCCCTGTGAGCCTCCTGGAGAAAGTGAAAGAAGAAGTGATTGGAGGGAACTGGGCCCAGAATGGGATGGCAGGCTGTCCTGGTCCCCAACCCCCACTCCCCCCACCCTGTACCCACCAACTGTCCATTCCCCACCCAGCAGCCTGAGTGATCTTTGAAAACTGTAAGCCAGATCCTGTTCCTCTCCTGTGAACCAACACCCCCCTACCCCCCACCCCCAAAGGCTTCCCATTGCACTTAAGATAAAGCAAGCTCTTTCACAAGGCCTGGAAGATCCCTCTCCACCCAGCCTGCCCACTGCTCCGACCTCATTTCCTCCCCTTCCTCACCGGTCATTAGGCCGGAGCTGTTCCTGCCTGAAGGCCTTTGCACATGCCATTTCCTTCACTTGTGGCTCTTTTTCCAGATGGACACATGGACTCTTCCTGCTCGGTGTAAATGCTACCTCCCTGGAGAGGCCCGTTCTGACCTCCCAATTAGAAGTAGCCCTTCTAAGTACTCACAATCCTCTCACACTGCTGATCCAAACACCTGTAATACTCTAGATTTTTCTTCGTTTCCTCTCCCTCCTCCCCCTCCTTCCCTTCCCTTCCCCCTCCTCCCCTTCCTCCTTCCCCTCTTCCTCCTCCTCCTTCTTTACTTGTGTAGTGTTTGTTGTTATATAACTTCCATTAGAACAAGAACTCCATCTTGTCAATGCTCTGTGCCCAGAAGTGTGTCTGGCACATAGAAGAGGCTTGGTAAAGATTTGCTGGACATATACGTGCATGAGGGTTGTCTGAGGGGGGCCAGAGAATGGGGTGTAACCCTGTTTAAGCTCATGCATCCACAACTGGGAGCCACGCTTCTCCAAAAACAGCTGAGAGATTTGAGGTCCTCCAGCTGAAACAGTTCAAGCAGCTGAAACCAAAAATGCAGACGGGATTAGTCACCCTTCGAGCCTGGTAACGCTGGCACCGAGCGCGCTCTGCATCCAAACACACCATAACAACGTCGTCAGGGCTCCAGGTGGAAGCTCTGGCATTTGGAAGCTGGCAGCAGCTGAGCGGTGTGGGCACAGTGGGGTTGGGGCTTGGAATGAGGCGGGCCAAGGGCCACAGATAGGGGGTCCTGCACTGCGGACAAGCGGTGGCGAGGGGAATGGGAGGCTTCTGAGGACAAACCGAACCTTGAGTAGAGCAGCCTTCAAGAATGAACTCAAAGCTGTTGAAAATAAAAATTCCACTCATAAACTGAAGCAGACCACTTGGTTGTGAAATCAAATTCCATGACACTTTGCATGCTTGAAAGGGGAAAAGTTCTACTTTTTTTTTTTCTAGTGGCTTTATTGAAATATAATTCACATACCGCACAGTTCAGCCATTTAAAGTGTACGATTCAATATTTTTCAGTATATTCACTGAGTTGTGCAACCGTCACCACAATTAATTCCAGAACATTTTCATCACCCCCCGAAGAAACCCATACCCATTAGCAGTCATTCCACATTCATCCCTTCCCCCAGCCCCTGGCTAATCTGCTTTCTGTCTCTACAGCTTTGTCTATTCTGGACATTTCATATAAATGGAACCATATAATACATAGGCTTTTGTGACTGAAGTTTTTCACTTAGCATAATGTTTCCAAGGTTCAT
Organism: Choloepus didactylus; assembly: GCF_015220235.1. NCBI lineage: Eukaryota > Metazoa > Chordata > Mammalia > Pilosa > Megalonychidae > Choloepus > Choloepus didactylus. Next base: position 99,723,850 of record NC_051319.1, read on the forward strand.
CCATGTTGTAGCATGTATCAGTACTTCATTTTTTTAATTCTCAAAGAATATCCTGCTGTATGGGTATACCACGTTTATTTATCCATTAATTGCTTGATAGACATTTAGCTTGTTTCCATTCTTTGGCAATTATGAAAAATGCTGCTATGAATATCTGTGTATATTTTTTAATTAGAGCAGATGTAGGTACACCACCATCCATTACCAAAACTTTTCCATCACCCCTACCCATCCCTCCCCATCCCTCACCCCAATTGCATACAATTTTTTGCATGCACCTATGATTTCATTCTCTTCAGTATATACCTAGGTGTGGAATCTACTTTCCTTTAAAAGGGGGAAAATATCCCCTAAGTCAAAATGTATAGGATGGAGTAGATTCAAAATGCCCGTTGGAGCTAGGGTAGAACAAATAAACTCCACGAGCATAGGGGACATGGCTGTGCCTGGCATGTACTAGAAACTAACTCGGTGCATATTTTTTTTTTTTTTTTTTTTTTTTTAATCATCATTTTATTGAGATATATTCACATACCACGCAGTCATACAAAACAAATTGTACTTTGGATTGTTTACAGTACCATTACATAGTTGTACATTCATCACCTAAATCAATCCCTGACACCTTCATTAGCACACACACAAAAATAACAAGAATAATAATTAGAGTGAAAAAGAGCAATTGAAGTAAAAAAGAACACTGGGTACCTTTGTCTGTTTGTTTCCTTCCCCTACTTTTCTAGACATCCATCCATAAACTAGACAAAGTGGTGTTTGGTCCTTATGGCTTTCCCAATCCCATTGTCACCCCTCATAAGCTACATTTTTATACAACTGTCTTCGAGATTCATGGGTTCTGGGTTGTAGTTTGATAGTTTCAGGTATCCACCACCAGCTACCCCAATTCTTTAGAACCTAAAAAGGGTTGTCTAAAGTGTGCATAAGAGTGCCCACCAGAGTGACCTCTCGGCTCCTTTTGGAATCTCTCTGCCACTGAAGCTTATTTCATTTCCTTTCACATCCCCCTTTTGGTCAAGAAGATGTTCTCCGTCCCACGGTGCCAGGTCTACATTCCTCCCTGGGAGTCATATTCCACGTTGCCAGGGAGATTCACTTCCCTGGGTGTCTGATCCCACGTAGGGGGGAGGGCAGTGATTTCACCTTTCAAGTTGGCTTAGCCAGAGAGAGAGGGCCACATCTGAGCAACAAAGAGGCATTCAGGAGGAGACTCTTAGTCGGTGCATATTTTTGAATGAATGCTTACTCATTCTGATGTCTCCAATTAAAAGACCCAGGAGGGGAATTGAGACAAAAATGGGTCTCCATCCATTCATTCTGTCAATCGGTATAGCAGCACGTAGACCTCACTCAAATGCCACTTGAATTTAATCAGCTGTTTTGAGTTTCTTGGACAAAGATGGTGAAGACCCAGCCCCTGTACAGGAGGATGTCACAGTCCAGTGGGTAAACAAAGTAAGCCAAGAGTCCTGCCATGAACAAAGGAAACCTCTTTCGTGATGCCTCTCACTTTTGGTGTTTTCTCTTTGAGCCAATGACACTTCCCCCAAATTCCTGGCCTGAGATTCCTCCCGTCCCCAGGAGGAAGTGAGATGCTGTTGTCAGGAAAATGTCCTGTCCCTGAGGTGCCCTGCTCCTGTCTGTTTGTCTGATACTGAGGAATAAAGAGCATCTTGTTTGTGGCCTTTTCTGACTGTTGACCTATTTCCGCTGTCCACCCCAAGGACAGTGCAGGCTGTGCTGACGGGCCAGACAGAGGGTTAACTAGCAACCCAGAGGGAAAAGGGGTTCAGAGGGGAACGATGCTGCACTCACTGCCGTGGGGGTCCCTGTCTGGGAATCTACAGCTGTCTATGTTCTGTTGATTTGTCAGACACATTCTCCTATCAGTTCCTGGTAGACTTTTTTTTTTTTTAATTGAGCAACTACTTTATTAAGATAGATGGAGCAGGGAAATGTAAAATAAGTGAAAGGGCACTTTAAAGGAACAATGAAACCAATCCATGGGGCCAGTTTGAATCATCTATAGGGTTAGATTTTGCCTGGGATAAGCTGGCGTCGAAAGCAATTCACAACACACAACTTCCTGGCAGACTTTAGTTCTTAGAGTTTTAATACATATCCTTATTTTTAAAGAAGATATTCATTGGTTCATTCATAAATGTTTATTGAGAACCTACCATGTGCCAGGCCCTAAAAGGGACCCAGAGACGAATACCACTTTATCTTGACCCTTGAGTGCCTCATGGTCTAGCAAAAGAGAAAGAAAAGTAAATCAACAGAGCTCCCACCTATTAAGGGGGAATGTACAGGAGATACATTAATTCTATTCTATCTCACATATGATTTTCTCACTTAGAATACACACACACACACACACACACAGATATATGACATACTTTTGTTTCAGTTGCGTTTCTTACATAGGTTTTGTTCCCATCTGGATTACATGCAATCATATTTTAGTTTCACTTTTTTTGTCAATGCAATTTTATTGAGATCTATTCACACACCATACAATCCATCCAAACTGGTTTCACTTTTTGATGTTACATTTATACTTCTCTCATCCAAAAGGAAGCTATTTTATATCTTTCTATTGTATCTTTGAGCTTCATCTTTTTGACAATATATTATCTCTTTAAAATGGTGTTTTTCTCCTGTTCGGATTTTAATAGTAGCTCATTTTCGATGGAGGAAATAAAAAAATTAATTCATAAAGAAAAATTACTCATAATCCCCCCCCCCCCCCACCATCCCTGAGAGAAAAATTGTCAACATGTTTGGTCTTTCCTTGCAGCCGTTCCTCCAGGCTGCATGTAATCTTGCGTGTGTTCTTCTGAAGAAGACATAGAGGCTTGTGTGACGTTTAATCCTGATGACACAGCTGGGGGCTCAGGTGTCCCAGCAGGAGAGGGTGTCTTTGTCACACACCTCCCTCCCTAGAGGAAGGCCTGGCTTTTCTTCTCTGTTGGACCCGCAGGTCACTAAATGCATGAAGCTAGGGCAAAACCAGCCCACCCTGGTGGCAGGGAAGGTTCTGGAAGGGACTGAGGCTGAGCCCAAGGTCAAGAATCTCCCTGGCACTCCCACACCCCACAACCCCACCCCAGGGAGCCAGGGCAGGGAAGGAACAGGTGAATTTACTGTGTGTGTTTATGGCAGGTGGGGGGAGTAGTTGGGTCTGGTCCCAACCTAGTGCAAAGGATCTAAATAAGGCCCTGGAATCTACTGCACCAAGTGACAGCTGAGGATCCACGTGGCCTGGTGTCCTCTGCCACCAGAGTCATGACGGGGGTGCGGGCATCTGAAAAGCCAAGACTCACCACCCAACCCTTTGCCTCTCCCCAGCCTCTCCAAGGAAAGGAGCTTCTCAGAGAAAAGAAAAGTGCATGAAATATTAAATACAGCTGGTGAAACAAAAGTCCCGGCTCTCTTTGCCGAGTGCCGCTGTCACAGGCAGCAGGTTTTCACCAAGGGAGAAATCAAAGAACAACCAGGAATGGTTTGATGCTGTGAATATTCTCACTGAGCCCTGGGACAGCTATAGGAAGGAGGTTTCTCCATCCCCATTACAGCAAGGTGGAAACTGAGGCTGGGAGAGTTGGCATGGCATGTCGATGGTGCCACAGGGTTGGGGGTGACTCCAAGATGGGCGCTGTCAGCCTCTGCACTGTCCTGCCCCTTCCTGGCAGGTCTTGGATGCTGTCCTCGCCTTCCTTCGCCCCATTAATTTCACCCACCTCCTCCACCCTGTCCTCCTACCTCCACCCCTGTGCAAGATCATGGGTCTTGATTCCCAGCAGCCCCCAGCCCCAGCCAGCCATATAAATATTTATCAACAGAGAGGAAGTCTGCAAATTAATCCAATGCAGATGGGTCCTCAACCCCCGGTACTTACCAAGTTATTTCCATGCACCACCCTGTGGGGTGGTTGATAAAGATCTGGACAGAGGGACGCAGTGCTTGGACACGCAGGTCCTGGAGCCAGCTGCTGGGTGTGAATCCTAGCTTCTCGGCTGTGTGACCTTTTATGAGATACTGCCCTCTCTGTGCCTCGCTTTCCTCCTCTGTGAACCAGCAGCCCTGGGAATAGACCACGTCTCATAATTCCATGAAACAGTCCAAGCATAGGAGTTAACCCAGGGCCTGGCAAAAGCCTTTAGAGTGAAACAACATATCCTGGGAGCCAAGACGAGACTGCAAGATGAAGTGACTTTACGATGCAACAGGAGGCTCCTCAGAGGAAGTAACATCTGAATTGTTCTGGAATTCTGCCTAAAACCTGTCCTCAGAGTCAACCCAGACCAGGTTCATTGATCTGGTTCCGCGGTCCACAGGGCTCCTCCATCTTGCCCCCTGAACCTCCAGAACCTTCTCTGCTCCCATCTTCCCCTCCCTCAACCTCACCAAGCCTCCCAGTAGCTCAGACCCAAAGCCTGGAGCTTCCCTCCCCTCCCCTCCCCTCCTTCTCTCTCTCATGCCCCACATCCTGTACCCCACACCTCTGCCTCTAAAATACATCCTTACACCCACCGCCCCTCACAGCCTCCACGAGCACGCCCCAGGCTGGGAGACTCTGGTGGAGCCTCCTAACCGGTAACCCTGCTTCTGCCTTCTCTTTTGCCCCATCATAGTCTATTTTCCACAGGCAGCCGGAGCCACCCTTCAAAACATGGCTCTGATAGTATCGCTGCTGGGCATTCAACTCAGCAGCTTCCCATCAAGCTTGGGATAAAACCCTAAATCCTTACCCGGCTCACAAAGCCTGAAACGACTTCCTCTCCCCCTCTCTCCCTTCGCTCTCCTACTTTAACGACACGGCCTGCTCGCTCAGCCCCCTCAGAGCCTCTGCTCTTGTAGCTCCCTCCCCGCAATGACTTTTCCCAGATGCCTTCACTTCAAGGTCTCTGTCCAAATAGCACTTCCTTAGAGAGCCCTTCTCTGACTTCCCATTCCAGAGCCCCAGTGCTCATAATGCCCCCTACACACACCCTCGACTTCCCTTTATCCCTTTCCCTCCTTATTGTTTCAAAGTATGTATTTCTACCTGAAATTATATTATGTTATAATTTTATTTCTAAAATCTATAAATTATTTATAAAATGTATAAGATTGTCTCTCTACAGTGTAAGTTCTATCAGAGCATGCATATTGTCTGAAGGAAAGAGGGAAGGGAAAAAGGAATGAGAGGAGAAAAGAAGGAAAGAAGGGAGGGAGGGAGGGGGAAAGACAGAAAGAGGGAGGGAAGGAGGAGGCAGGAAGGAATTAATGGTCAGATTCATCTGAGGGGAGAGCAGGAAGGAAGGGAAGCACAGGCGCTGGGACATTTGGGGAGAGCAGGGGGGTCTGGTTGGCTCAGACAGTTGGTGCAGGACATTGTGGGGTGTGAGGCCGTGCAACGACTTCCGGAACAAAATGTGTGACGCGTTAAATACCAGAGAAAGGAGCTGTAGAACCAAGAAGCAGAGTTGAGTTTTGATCCTAAACCCTCTTCTCTGTCACTGGAACTCAAATTAGGCTCTAGAAAAGACAACGGGTTCATGAGGTTTGAGCCCTGTAGGACCCTTCTCCCCAACCATCCACAGCACCCGGATTTTCCCTCCGGCCTGGGCCTCACAGCCGGGGAGGGTGTGGATGCCGGGGAGCTGCAGCCAAGGAAGAACTTGCAGCGTAACACACTCAGGAATGCTGTGGCCACCGTGAACTTGCTCCAGATGTACACAGTTCCCGTCAGAACATGAACCAAGCGGGGAAAAAACCCACAAGGCCTGGATCGACGAACATAGAACTTAGCAACAGCACAACAAGCCGGAGCAAACCCACTGCAGCAAGCTGGGGTGCTTTCCAGCCAGGCCCTGGGGTGCGGAGCTGGGAGCAGGTTCCACCGCCCCTGCCTGGCTTGCTGAGCCCAAAGCCCACCCTGCCAATCCCAGGGGGTGGTAGAGCTATGGCGTATGTTGGTTATGGGACCACAAAGGCAGCCTGGCCTCCAGGAAGGGCTTAAAAATGTTGGCTCCACCAGGAGCTCTCCATGGAGAGACTGAGAAGCATCTGGCCAACAGCTGTCCCAACCCTCAAACTGGGTCACCTGGGGTAGGATGGTTTGCTCGGCTGGTTGGTGGGCTTACCAGCTCCATGCCCTCACCAGGAGCCAACGGGGGAATGGGGGACTTTGGGGTTTCAGGAACATCTAGATCACCCCAGCCTTTCTCAGTGACTCATAGAGCCTTCGTGGCTGTCACATCTGGATGGTGAGGAGATTGTCCTGACTCAGTTCCTCGGTCCGCCTCTCTCCTTCCATCCAGGCCAGTGTCATGCTCAATGGGCCAGCATGATTGTATCAGAGAACATCCCAGGCCACTGCAGAAGTTCAGAAAATCATATATGGAACTCCTGGGTACCTACCTCTCCTCCTTTTCCCTAAATGATATGCCCTATTTGCATCAGATCTCTCTCACTGTCTCCCTGAAAAGAAATGATAAAGGATGTCTTAGACCTGTGTGAACAAGGCCATGGTGGGTGGAGGTGGGGTGTCTAGAGGCTGGTCTGGGGCAACAAGCAGACCCCCAGAGCTAGAGAGGAAGGGGGAGCATCTTCAAGGTCCACTGCCGATGTCACAGCCCATCTCAGCTGTCATCCTGAGGAGTGCAGGGATCAGGCAGGTACCTGACAATGGGCTGCACATAGTAGATGCTCAAGAAGTGGCATTTGCCTGATATTGTGGCATCTCCTGCCAAGTCTGCAAGGCAGGCTGTCTGCAAATGAGCAGAGAGGGACCCAGATTAGGGCTTAAGGTCACTCAGATAGGAGGGGGACCTAGGATGCTACACCGGAGCTTGGTGGGGAGCAGGGAGAGGACAGCTACTGATGGGTAATTCGTTCCCATGGGCTGTCCCTCCCTAGGGGGTGCAGGGTGGAGGTCCATCCCTCGGCTGGGCCCTTCAGAGGGGTGCTGAGGTAGAGAACCTGCCAGAGAACAGGGACTATGGGGGAAACAGTCTTCAGGCACTTTGATGCCCCCTTCCTTTCCCTCTGCAGCCACTGTGACTGGAGCTGCTCGAACCTGCTGGTGAGCTTGCTGCCGTGACAGGCAGTTGGGGCAGATGTGGCACAGCTGGGAGCCGGCAGGTGGAAAGGGTCCACTGAATCGTTCAAAAGCAGCAGTTCTCAAAGTGTGATCCCCAACCAGCAGCAGCAGTGTCCCCTGGAAACCTGTTAGAAATGAAAATCCCCACCCTCTGCCCGCCAGACCTACTGAATCAGAAACTCTGGGGGTGGGTCCAGTGATCTGTGTTTAACAAGCCCTGCAGGGGATTCTGATGCATGTTCACGTTTAGGAAACGCTCTTTTAAGGCATCAATCTGGCTGTGCTTCTTCCTTGCTCTAAATCCTTCAGTGGCTCCCCAGTGCCTTCTAGGTAAAGTCCAAGGGCTGTAACCAGCACTCGAAGCCCTTTCCTGATGGCCGTGGCTGACAGAAGGTATCCGTCTTGTTTCCCCAGTCTGCTGTGTTCGCCCAGCACCCAGCCAGGCCAGGGGACCATGCAGAGGGCAAGAAAAAACTACAGTCCATGTTGACAACATGTGGCTCCTGGTGGCAGTCTGAGGTTCAAATTCTGGCCCTCGCTCTTCAGCCTGCTGCCTGGCAAATAGCAAAAGCCTTAGAAATATTAGGGTCCACCATCCCTCGTCCCAAACTCTTGGGGCTGGAGGTTTCAGAATTCTTAGTTTTTCAGATATTAAAAAGGGAAATTTATCATGTAACACACCCAATAGGATCTTCTCCCATAAACAAACACACTGACGATTCTGCATTAAAATGTATGAACATGCAAAGTGGAAAAAAGTAAAGACTATGGATAGCTTCCCATCAGTTTGGTCTTAATGCAGAAGGCACTGGGGAGCCATTGAAGGATTTAGAGCAGGGAAGTGATACTGTCAGGTTGTCGCCTGAAAATTGTGGCTTCCACATGTTAGCATGTATCAGAATCACCCAAAGGCTTGTTAGACACAGATCTCTGGGCCCCCCACAAGGCCACTCCAAGCTCATGTCAGGACTGTGGAAGGTGTTGTCAGTGTCCCCATTTTACAGATGATGAAAACTCTGAGGCTCAGAGAGACGAAATTACTTGCCCAGGAGGGCCTCACTGCCAAATGAGTTTTGGAGCCAAACTTATGAAAAACCTTTTGATTTTCAGGGTTTTGGAAGTGTGGATAAGATACGGTGAGCCAGAATTAACTGCCCTTGTGCTGGGCTCGGAAAAAACCAATGACAGGCGGAAAGAACATAGGTTTTGGGGTCTAAATCTACCATCTCATGGTTGTTTGACCTCAGTCAAGCAGTCTTGCCTCCCTGAGCCTCAGTTTCCTCATCCGCAAAATGGGACCAGCAGGCGTTCTTTGGCAGGGCTGAGGGAGGAAGCACTGAGATGATGCATGCTGAGCATCCCTGGGTGCTCAGGAGACACAGATTGGTCACCAGTTCTGCTCTCCTCTGGGGTGTCAGGCTGAGCCTCAGAATTCCCCAGACCCCGCCCCCAGCACACACCCCGACATGCCCGGGCCTGGGCTCCGGAATGAGGATGAGCCCATCTGGTCTGTGTTGCCCATATGTTGAGAAGGTCTGTTGGTGCCTCTCCATGGTGACAGCACACTGAGCAGGGTAGGGGTGAGGGAGTGGCCTCTGTGCCCTGGGTACAGGTGCTGTCCCTGTCCCTGCAGGAGACAGGCTGGCTCACACAGGTGGTGACCACAGGGGCCCCGCTGACCCACACAGGCCTTCCTGGGAATTTAGCAAATGGGTGCTGGAATCCTCCCAATCTGGATCTTGGGTAGGGGAACATGGGGAGGAAGAGAAGGAAATTGCATTGGTTGAGGGCCTACTGTGTTCTGCTGCCATGGCCCTCCTCGTCCGACAGCCTGGTCAAAACAGTTGCTAAGTAAACAGGCCCCAGAGTCCATTCAGATGCAGGTTCAAATCCCTGGATTGCTAGCTCTTAGCTGTGGGCCTGTCTGACCATCAGGCTCCTCATTGGTATAATAAGGATAATAACACCCACCACATAGGATTGTTGGTAGGATTAGATGAGATAATGTTTGTTAAGGACCAGGTGCAGAGCCTACTCAATACGTGGTAGCCATTCCCGTAATTTCCTCTATTTTACGCATGGGAGAGCGAGACCTGGATGGTGTTCAAGTGCTCATGGGCCAGTCAGCAGTGGGGGAGCATTCTGAGACAAGTCTGTGTACTTCAAAGCTCATGCTTTCCACCCCAGCCCTGGAAGCAGTCACATTTCTTTCAAGCCCTTCTTTCACAGTTCAACATTTGCTGAGCACGAGAGAGGAATCAGGAACTCAACGTTTCTGAAGCCAGAGGCCTGGGTTCAAATCCCAGCGCGGCCAATGACTAGCTGTGTGGTCTTGGGCAGGTTACTTAACGCTGTGCCTTTAGTTTCCTTATCTATAAAAGAGTTGACAGCTATCCATCCAGTGGCTCAGATTAGAACCTCCGAGACATCCCTGCCTCTTCTCTTTCTCTAACTCCCACATCTGTGCTATCAGGAAATCCAGCTGGCGAGCCCCTTCAAATATATCCAGGATCCCCCTACATCTTTCTCCCTCCAGTTCAACCCCCATGCTCAGAGCCACCATCATCTCTCACCTGACATATTGCAGGAGCCATCTCGTGGTTCTCTCTGCTTCCACACTGGCTCCCAATAGTGAATTGTCCACACAACAGCCAGAGGGATTGGCACCCCACAGTGGCTCCCAAGTCAACCAAAGTAAACCCAAGTCCTTAGCATCACTACAGGCTGCACCCCAAGTGGCTCCCACCACCTCCTGCCTCACCTCCTACCCCTCTCCCCTTGCTCTCTCGACCTTCTGTCCAACATGCCAGGCAAATTCCCCACCTGCTAGTCTATCTGCCTGGTCGGCACTTCCCCCAGATATCTGCCTAGCTCCCTTTCTCACCTGCATCAGGTCTTTGCTTAAATAATATCTTCTTCCTGAGCCCTTATTTTTTAAAAAGTTATTTATTTTTATTGGTAAAGTTGTAGGTTACAGAAAAATCATGCATAAAATATAGAGTTGCCATATACCACTCTAATATTACCCCTTGTGTGCTGGTTTATATATTTATATCCCCCAGAAAAAGCCGTATTCTTTAATGCATTCTTGTGGGGGCAGGCATATTAGTGTGGATTGGGTTGGAACCTATTGGTTCAGTGTCAGTGTGACCCGTCCAACTGTTGGTGATAACTCTGATTGGATAATTTCCATGGAGGTGTGGCCCCACCCATTCAGCGTGGGCTTGTTTAGTTTACTGGAGAACTAACAAACTTAGACAGAAGGAGCTCATAGCTGGCTGGAGTTCAGACAGACATTTTGAAGATAGCCGTTGGAAGCTGATGCAGACATTTTGGAGAACTCCATTTTGAAACGCAACCTGGGATCAAGCAGACGCCAGCCACGTGCCTTCCCCAGCTAACAGAGGTTTTCTGGATGCCAATGGCCTTTCTCCAGTGAAGGTACTTTTGTTGATGCCTTACCTCAGACACTTTATGGCCTTAAGACTGTAACTGTGTAACCAAATAAACCCCCTTTTATAAAAGCCAATCCATTTCTGGTGTTTTGCATCCCGGCAGCATTAGCAAACCAGAACACCCTGGCTTAGTGTGGTACATTTTTTGCAATTCATGAAAAAACAGTTTTATAATTGTACTTTTAAATATAGCCCATCATTTACAATAGGGCTCACAGTTTGTGTTGTGCAGTCCTTTGTTGTTGTTGTTTTAAAGTTTTATTTTAGTAACATATATATAACCTAAAATTTCCCCTTTAAATCACACACACATATATAATTCAGAGCTGTTAATCATGTTCACAACATTGTGCTACCCTCACCACCATCCATTACCAAAACTTTACCATCAACCCAGAAGAAAACTCTGTGCAATTTAAGGCTTAATTCCTCATTCCCTACACCCATCCCAGCCCCTGGTTCCCTGAACTCTTTTTTTTTTTAATGCAATTTTACTGAAATATATTCACATACCATATAATCATCCAAAGTGCACAATTGTTCATAGTATCATCATATAGTTGGGCATTCATCACCACAATCAATTTTTGAACATTTTCCATTACTCCAAACAATAAAAATAAAAATAAGAATAAAAATAAAAGTAAAAAAGAACATCTAAAACATCCCATAACTCTCCTCCCCCCCATTATTCATTTCCTTTTTTGTCCCAATTTTTCTACCCATTTGTCCATACAGATAAGGGAGTGTGAGCCATAGGTTTTCACAATCATGGTCACACCATATAAGCTACATAGTTATACGATCATCATGAAGAATCAAGTCTACTGGGTTGCAGTTTAACAGTTTCAGGTAACTCCTTCTAGCTATTTTGATAAACTAAAAACTAAAAAGGGATATCTATATAATGCATAAGAGTTACCTCCAGAATGACTTCTTGACTCCATTTGAAACCTCTCAGCCACTGAAACTTCACTTAGTTTCATTTCTCTTCTCCCTTTTGGTCAGGAAGGCTTTCTCAATCCCATGATGCTGGGTCCAGGCTCATCCACGGGAGCCATGTCCCACATTGCCAGGGAGATTTACACCCCTGGGAGTTATATCCCACATAGAGGGGAGGGCAGTGAGTTTACCTGCTGAGTTGGCTTAGAGAGAGAGGCCACATCTGAGCAACAAAAGAGGTCCTCTGGGAGTGACTCTTAGGCAAAATTGTGAGTAGGCTTAGCCTCTCCTTTGCAGTAACAACCTTTCTAAGGGCAAGCCCCAAGATCGAGGACTCGGCCCACTACAGTGTAATTCCCCAATGCTTGTTAGACTATCAGGAATTCCCCAGCTGGGGAAGTTTAATATTTCTACACTTTTCCCCAGTCCCTCAAGGGAGCTTTGCAAATACATTTTATTCTCTGCCAGAATTACTCTAAGATGTATCGGGGTTTTATGCTAACCGTTCAAGTTTCCCTGTAATTATGGTATTTGAGTAAACTGACCATACAAGTTAAATTATGTAGTGTGCTACAGAAAATATAGATTTTGTGTCAAGTAAACATCTCTTCCTTTTGTTCCACACAGAAGTTGAAGCTTTAAAGTCACAGTTTATATCATCCTTTACCCTTTAGTCTGATTTACCTTAGTCCTAACCAAGTCCATTTTGTTCATATCTCCAATCGAAGTCTGATCTCCCTTACAGCCTCTTTAACAGTTGCTGCTGCATGGGGCAATGCCGACACTCACAGCTGCCGAAATCTGGCTCTGAGAGTCCCAGGCGTCACACAGATACCTGAATCTGCAGGGACTGACCAGGTCACACACAAACAGCTCAGCATCTCAGAATTTAGAAATAACAGTTACAACTCATGAATAGATGTGACAGCTGTAAGAGCTTACAATCTAGGAACTTAACATAAACCTTCTCCTGATAATCCATGCTCCCAGATTCAATTCTCAGAGTTTGCACATTATTGTGCATCCTTATTAGGGAGGCATTATAATGTTTGTCTTTTCATTTCTGGCTTATTTCACTCAACCTACTGTCCTCAAGGTCCATTCACCTTGTTGCATGCCTCACAACTTCATTCCTTCTTGCCACTGCTCAATATTGCATTGTATTTATACACCACAGTTCACCATTAGGTTTATCAGTTGATGTAACCCTAGGCCACCTCCATCCATTGCAAATAGTGAATACTGCCGTCACAAACACCAGGGTACAAATGTCCACCCCTGAGCCCTTCTTGACCCCAATATTTAAAGGGCAGCCCTGCCTCCCCCAGATCCTCCCTGTCCCCCTTCATTGCTTTATCTTTCCAAGGAACTCTAATCACCACTTAATATATCCTATGTTGGCTTATTTAATTGTCTGTACTACCACAGCTAGCATGTAAGCTTCAGAGAGCAGGAATTTTTGTGAGTTTCGTTCTCTGCTGTAGAACAGTGTCTGGCCTACAGTAAACATTTAACTGTTGAATGAATGAATGAATGGATGAGTGGTGCCTCCCCCTAGGCTTGTGGTGAGGATTGAATGAGTTAACCTAAAGCCTTTGGAATATGCTTGGTAAAGCTTGGCTATTGCTACTGGAGCTCCAGGACCTACCAGACACAGGGAGTGCAGAGATGGCTCAGGGGACAGCAGTGGGAGAGGCCGGATCTGCTCCTGCCAGGAGGGTGTTCTGGAAGACAGCTCACTGCATGTAGATGTGTGGGGTTGTGGAAGGGCCTGGAGCACCTGGAAATGCCGAGCAGCCAGGGGTGCTGCACAGGGCTGGGGTGGGAGAGGACTACAAAGGAGGCCAGAGGTGTCAGCCAGCCCTAGACCATGAAGCATCTGGGATGCCAGGCTCAGGGGTCTGGGCTTTAGCTAAAGGCAGTGGGGAGCCTTGGGAAGGCTTTGGGGGTGGGGTGGGAATTGATGACTCTGAGGCCTGTGTTATTGGAGATCTTAACAGGAAGGGTCATGAACTTGAACTTGAACCTTCATCACAGCAGTTGGTGGACTGAGGACCTGAGCTGTCCCCAAAGAGACAATCTCCCTCACCCCATGGCCAAAGGGGGCCCTCCTGGTGAGCAAAGAGGATCTCCCACTGTCCCCCCACCACGTCCCCCATGCCTAACCCAGTGCTGAGTTGCTCATCTCTGGCAGTTTTCCAGCAGAATTCTTGGGATCCTAGAGAGAAAGTGAAAGGGCAGGACTATATGGCTTCTTACATGCAGGGGAGACACAGATGGGTTCTTGGGGCAGTTAGGTGGACTCTGTATCTGGAGGCCTCCCTGGAGGGGTCTCTTTCCTGATTCCTCTAACACTAGCTCAGTGAGCACCTACTGTATGCCAGGACCAGGCAGGACACTGTCTGTGTAGCAGAAACAGCACAGACAAAGCCCCTGCCCTCCTGGAGCCATCAGGCTGGGATGGTAGGCAGAAAGTCAACAAATTTCATTATAAATCATGGGACCTGCGATGATGAGAAAGTTCTGGTTTAATGGGAGAGACTGATTTAGACTGGAGGGTCAAGGAAGTCCTGTCCAGAGAAAATGTCACATGAGCTGAGACCTGGATGGTTAGCAAGAAGACTTCATGGAAAGAGTAAAGGGAACAGCATTCCAGGCGGAGGAAACAGCAGGGGTGAGCTCAGAGGCCCCTTTCCATCTGATGCTATCCAAGAAGAAGTTGGGTTTCCTGGGACTGGTCAGAATCTGCACTCAGGGGGCAAAACAATTATAAGTGGGGCCAATGTCATGCTCACTGTGGTCTCCCCTGCCCTTCAAAACATGGAAAATGCTTGCCATCTTTTCCCTGGGAATAGGAGAAAAGTGTTTGGCCAGACAAGAAAACGAGAGGAAGAGAGGCTGGAATCACCTGACCAAAGAACAGAAAGATAAGTAATAAAGTGAATTAATTATTTCATTCACTGAAGTCTTTATTGAGCATCTAGTATATGCCAGGCTTTGTTCTAGTGCTGTGACCAAGACAAAGACCCCACTGTTGCTAACTTTACATTCTAGCAAGAGTGACAGTTAAAGAGGTAAGCAAATAAAAATGCCATTTGAAAGTGATAAGTGCAATGAAGGAAAACAAAACCAGGGTAGGATGGCTGGGGGAAAGGGTGACAGGGACTACGGTGGTTAGGGAGGGCCTCTCTGAAAAGTGATACTTGAGCAGAGACCTGAATGAAATGAGTAACGAAGGCTGGAAGGATGTGGGAGAATCTATTGCAAAGGCAACAGCATGTGCAAAGGCCCTGAGGCTGGGGACCAGTTTGATGGGTCCGAGGAGCAGCAAGGAGGCCAGCATGGCTGCAGTGGGATGAGCAAGGAGGGTGGTGGAAGGCATGCAGGTCCGAGAAGCTCCAGGAGCCAGGTCAGGCAGGGCTGTTGAATTCCTCGGGGATTGGGTTGCCCCAACTTCAGGGCCCTGGGCAGTGCCACAGATATTTCAGTGGCTGGGCTCAAGCCAGCTGTCTGCTCTCAGCCACAGATCAGATAAGACACCCACCAGCTCCTTACTCCTTCTTGTCCAAGTCTCTCCTTCTGGAAGGTTCTATCAGCCTACTTTATGGTGGCAATGGTGGCTGCAGGGGTGGATTGAAGTCAGGGCTCTCGCTCTCTTTGGAGGACTGTGGCTAGGAGTCTAACATTCCCCCACCTCAGGTATGGCTCTCCTGTTCCCTTGAGGTCCCAAGACCCTGGGCAATATCCTGGATGTGTCTACTTCATTTCCTCACCGCTTGCTGCACATCCTCTCCCTGTGTGGCCCCATCGAAAGTCTCCACCTCCCATGCCGGATCCACTGGGAGCTCCAGGCCACTCTCCAGTCCCTGCCCAGCCTTGGCTTCTGAACCTCCTTCCTGGACGTCTGCTGGCACCAATGCTGACCTCCTCCCCTCTGCCCTTTGGGTCTGGGCTTCCATTTTCTTCCTCACCTCGGCTGACCCTTGGCTCTGGCCCATCAATGGTGACGTCACACTGATCTAGGGACCAATTAATCAATCCCCAGTCATTGGCAGTGTTGCTGTGAATATGCCCACCACCAATGTACAGAGCTGTGACCAGGCCCCGCTTTGCAGGGCGATGGGGACGAGTGGGACAGCATGCTGCCTTCAAGGACCTCCCAGGTGGCGAGGGAGCTGGGGCTGCAAAAACCCGGCCGGAGGAGTCAGGGCTGCCCTTCCAACACCACCTGCACTACCTACTACTGTCTTCCTCCGATGCATGGGCTTTTGCTTCTTAAATTTTTACTTTGAAAAATTTCAAGCCCATAGAAAAGTTGCAAGAATAGCTCAGTAAACACCTGTCTATACTTCACGTAGATCAGTGGTTCCCAACCAGGGGTGATTTTGCCCCTCCCGCCCCCGGAGATGTCACGGCTACGGGGGAGGGGAGAATGGCTGATACTGGCATCTAGTGGGTAGCAGCCAGGGATGCTGCTGAACATCCCATAATGCTCGGATGGCTCCCACAACTAAGAATTCTCTGGTCCAAAATGTTGTTATTGCCAAGGTCAAGAAACCCTGACCTAAATTGACCAGTGGTTAATGTTTTGACTCATGTGCTTTATACATACATGTACTCATACTTTATTATTATTACTATTATTATTATTATTATTGTTTTACTCAATGATTTGAGGGTATATTATAGACATCATGACTCTTTACCCTTAAAGACTTCAGCGTTCCCAGCGTAATCTCAGTGCAACTTTGATTATTTGCAACATGGATACATTACCATTATGTGATATACAGTTTCATTCAAATATTGCCAATTATCCCACTAATATCCTTCCTAGCATTCCTTTTTCCCAACCAGAATCCAGCCCAAGCTAGAGCCTTGTACCTGGTTGTCATATCTCTTTTCTCTCCTTTAATCTGGAACAGTTGGCTCCTCAGCCCTCTTTATCTTCCATGACCTCGACATTTCTGCAGAATATGGGCCCATTGCTTTGTAGGATGTCCATCAGTTTGAGTTTGTCTGATCATTTCCTTATGATTAGATTTGGGTTCTGCATTTTTGGCAGGGATTCTTCAGATGCTGTGACCTTGATGCCTCATTTCAGGAGGCATATGACATCCTCTGGTCCCAAATGATTTCTTGGTTAAGGTGCTGCCTGCTAGATTTTTCCATTATAAAGGTACTCCCCCCACACTTTGGGGATTAATATGTAATACGGAGGGCCATGGTTTTAAACTGTGTATACATCCTGCCCATTGCCAACAGACTTCCCTCCACTGATGACTCTCATCTATATTAAATGATTTTCTAGCTTCATCATTCCTTGATGATTCTGTCCTGATGATTCTCCAACATCCGTTAATGATGTGAATTAATTTTTGCTCTGATGGTTGTCAAATGATGATCTTATAAATTCATTTTTCCTTCTTCATTTATTAGTTGGCATTCTTCTCTAAAGAAGATGCTCCCTTCTGACTTTCCCTTTCCTATTTTCCTCCTTCTCTCCTTCCTTCTTTCCACTCATCCTTCCTGTTTTCTTTATTTTATATTCACCGGGATGAATTTGTGGATTCTTTTTTACTCAATATGTTATAATCCAATGTCACCATTATCCAATGATCAGTTGTCCCCAATGAGTCAAATTGTTCAATATTTGGCTAACAGGAGCCTCTTCAAGCTGGCTTCTATGTTCTTTTAATGTATCCCCATTCATTCTTTGGTCACTCCTTTATTTTCTGTGAAAACTTGATATTTTAGACTCATCTTGTATTTTTCCTGCTTCATTCTTGGAATCAGCCATTTCTCCCAAGTTCCCCTGATTCCTTTTACTGGGGAACAAAGAAATAATAGAAACCAAGATCTGACAGTAGGTGGGCTCATTGCTGCTAGGATGTAACTACTCCCAGTTCCTTTCAGTGGACAGAGCTAGAAATTATATTTCATTGCTATGTATAAATGTATTTAAATGATGATTGCATACTTTTATCTTAAATTCCAGGCCAGAACCACAGGCTTCTTTCTCAGCTTCTCCCTTTCCTTTTTTGTGCCCCCCTCTCCCTCAGTGAGAACCTTGACTCCCAAAACATTTATATATTTACTCATTTGTTCTGAGCTACACTAACCACAAAATAGTTTCAGAATGACTGAACAACCAACCTATTAAATAAAGTTCCAGATTGCTTTCCAGTTTTGTTGCCTTTAGACCAAGGATAATATAATCTTCAGACTATTAAGAAGTTACTTGGATTCAATTTTCCCCTTCTCTCTGTAGTTATAATATCAATTTGCAATATAATCTGTTAAATTTGTTGGCTTCTATTTGAATTTGATTTTCATTTTTTTGCCCATTCTTGTTGAATTTCATTTAACTTTTTCTTACTTCCTCTCTTGGGCTCTGCCCTCAAGATGGTGGACAACATACAGAGCTAAAAGTACCCAGGAGGTGGTGCAGCTGGGAGCTTTGCAGCTTCAGCGTTTCCCAAAGGGTGGGTTGCGCATTCCTGGCTCCAGGAGAGGTGATTTTACATAGACTTGGCATTAAATAACAGTAAAACATACTGTGAGAAATTCATCCTCTGCGGACTTCAAGGACAAAGCCTCAGGTTGGTGCCGCTGTGGCTTCCACGCCTTCTTAAGATTTGCCCATCTCCCTTTATAGCAACGAGAGAGCAGTCTCCTACTCGGAGCCTGCAAGAGGCAAGAATCTTAAGATATACAACATTGTTTGATTCATCTTTTTGTTTGTTTCTTGGAGCCAGGCTGCCTGGTTTCAACTTGTAACCCTGCTGCTTTCCAAATGTAACTTTGGGCAAGTTACTTAAGATCTCTGTGCCTCAGTTTCCCCATCTGTAGTACTGGGAATAATGGTGCCCACCTCACAGGTTTGTCCTGGAGATGAAGGAGTTAACATTAGCAATGTGCTTAGAAGACTGCCTGGCACATGGTAAGCACTAGTTATTCTCATTTTTATGACAACCTTCTGTTTATGGGAAGTGATTCCAGTTTTCCATTTAGAGCAGTGACGCAACATTTCCTTTTAAGATGTATTTAGTTCAGAGAGCCAGTTTTGTTTTTTTTTTAAACACACTATTAAGTTTTAAAACAAGTGGTTTGCAGATTTAGCAAAAATCATCAGAGCGCTATGAGGTTCAGTTTGGGAAATAATGCTTTGGCTTTTATTTTAGTAACTAAAAAAAACTTTTCCTTTCTGCTAGCCACTAATAAAGTGCTTTATAAATATTTGATTTCTTTGAATTTTTCTAACAACTCCGGGAGGAAGGCATTATTATTATGCCTATTATGCAGGTAAGGGAACTGAAAACGGAGAAGTTAATTCGCTGGCCTCAAATCACTCTGCTGGGACTTGAATTTGGGCTTTCTGGTTCCAGAGTCTGTGCTCTTGGCCACACTGCTAGGCGGCCCCTTTTGCAGAGGGGAATGTGGAGGCCCAGAGAAGGAAGTAGCAGGGATTCCAGTGAGCCTGGAATGTGTCAAGGGATAGCCGGAGGATGTGCCTGGTGAGGCTGAAATGAATCCCAAAGCCAGGAGAAGTATAAACTCTTCTTGTCCTCAGAATGGCTTTGCTGTCCCTGTTGGCACAAACAAGAACTCTTGTCTCTCAGAAAGTAAAAAAAAAAAAAAAAGTATCCCTCAGACGGCAGTATTTATCATAGGTGGACTACTGTTCCCTCATTGGAGAAATGAGGGCTAGCCTGGGAATCTCAGAAAACGAGAGGGCGGGGCCAGATGACCACCATGGGTCCCTCCCACAGGTCTAGGAGCTTTGTGCTCGGTCTCGCTGAGTCTTCACAACCACCCTGTGACGTACACATGAATCTCCCTATTTTACAAGAGAGGAAACTGAGGCCCAGGGCGGTGGAATGACCTGCCCAAGGTGATACAACTAGGAAGGGGGGGTGGGAGGCGGTCAAAGTTGAACACCAGTTCCGGGGACACTGGTTGGTTGTCTAACCAGCTCCCATTCCTCTCTTCCCTTCCTACTAGTCCCCACATTTCCTTCACAGTATCTATCTACCCCTTTCCCAGACAGCCTCAACACCAAGGATGGGTGTGATCGTGGGGGACCAATCAGCGCATGCCATTCCCCTTGGCCTCAGGTATTGGTTCAGAGAGGGCATGTGACCTAAGACTGTCCAATCGGAATACATCTCTGGATTCTTGAATGGATATCGGGACCTGTCTCTGGCTGGACAGGACCCAGGAGCCGATGTTACTGGGGAGCTGCTCAGGAGAACGCTGACTTAAGGATGTGTGGAGAGCACTGTGCTCCTTGAAAGCAGCAAGCAGCACCCAGCTGCTCCGGAGCCTGCACCACTGGGCACAGTTTGGCTCTGCTCACAGGCGCCAATAAACCCCCTTGTTGTTTGTCAGGTGGAGGCTGGGAGTTGGCCTTTCTGTTTCTGTTTACTGCTTCTTGCAGGTGAAAACAGTCTGTTTCCCCAGGTCTTCTGCATTCTAAAGCTGGAGACTTTTCCCTAGATTAAGCTGCTTCTCTGTGCATCCACATTCCAAGACTCTTAACACTTTGGCATCGATTTCCTCCACGGAACTGTGTTTGAGTTCCAAACATCAGACTTAAAAGGGACTGTTGCATAACAAAACTTTGTGTGGGGTGGGGAACTTTCCCTGCAAGTTTCCTTGCGGCTCCAGCTCTTTAATAACATAATACACATGAAAGGACACTTTGCACATTGTAAAAATGCTCTGCTCCCTCCCCTTTTCCTCCCTCCCGCCCTCCCTTCCTTCCCTCCACAAATAATAACAAAGACTCTAGCTAGGTGCCGTGCCAAGTCCTGCAGATTCAGAGGTGGCTAAGTCACAAAGCCTGTCCTCATGGAATTCAGTCCACCTGTGGAGGCAGACTGGTAACCAGATAATTATTACCTTGTGGTAATTGCCCTGATGTAGAGTGCAGCATCGTGTGTAACTGGAGCAGACGGAAACTGGGTGGCCTCCTCCTGGAGTAATGAAGCTAGAGCTGTCTTGAAGAACGAGTAGGAAGTGTCTGGGTGAAGAATCTTGGAAAGGTGTTTCCTATAGGGAGACCGGCCCAAGAGCAGGCATGGTGTGTTTGTTCAGGAAAATGGAAGCCTATTGGAATGGTAGAGTGCAGAGGTACGGGGTGGGAAGTTGAGGCACATGGCTGCAGAGATCCACAGGTGTCAGGGGACAGAGGAGCTGGATGGCTAAGTGAAGATCTAGGCAGCTGCTGAAGGCTTCCATGGAAGAGCACGGCATGGCCAGGTTGCATTTTGGGAAGTCACTCCAGGCAGTGGGGAACCAGGTTGGAGGGACAGGCCAGGAGTCTGCACTGGGGGACTCTCAAGCCTGGCCCCACAGTTGGTGACCCCTGTAGAGGCATTTGGCCCTACCAGCTCCCTCTTGAGCCATCTCTGAACCTGGCTCCCAAGAAAGAGGCCCCCACCTGTCATGCTACGCCAAGGCTGGGTTTCTGAGGGCACACTTATTTAATCCTCTAACCCAGCTCTGCCATTTTCAGGCTGGATGTCCCTGGGCAAGTCACTTCCTTTCTGGAAGCCTTGGTTTCTTCATATGCAGTACGGACAGAGTCCCACCAGCTTCCAGAACCTTGGTGAAGCTCAGCCATGGCCCTGAGAGTGAGGGCCATGTCCATGTGTGGGATGGGTGTTTGTACCCCACTTCTCAGACTCCCATAGCTCCTGGCTGAGTCAGAGCCTCGACCTGCTTTGCTGTTCTGTTCCCTGCTCCGGGAACTCCACCCTCTCCCTGGTCTTTCCAGCAGATGCTCTAGATCACGTCTTGGGGTTTATCATTGCTCTGTGCTCATAACAGGTTGTCAGAATCTGCTGATGGCCTATCCCCAGCACTGACACCTGCTCCCAATCCCAGATGGCTCTACACTGAAGGACGCTCTTATCTGGATCACTGCTGCCATCTTTTCTCTGACCTCTTTCTTGAGGGTTGGAGGGCAAGCCCAGGCTCAGGTCTGATGGTCTTTCATCCATCCATCCATCCATCCATCCATCCATCCATCCATTTGTCCACCACCCATTTTTCCACCCATCTATTCACCCATCCATTGTTTATCCATCCATCTATCCATCCATTTGTTTATTCATTCACCCATCCTTTCATCCATCCACTTGTCCATCCATCAATCCATCCTTCCATGCATCCATTCATCTATCCATCCATCCATCCGTCCATCCATCCATCCATTTGTCCACCATCCATTTGACCTCCATCCACCCACCTATCCATTCATTTTTTCTGTGTCAGGCATGGTGCTAAGCTCTGGGGAGAGGAATGAATGAGATGGATTCATGCCTGTCCCCGTGATGTTTACAGTCTGCTGGGGGGAGAAGAATGTATGGAAGTAAACAAGATAATTTTGAACTGTCATAGTATTAAGAAGGAAGGAAACAGGGGCCAACCATCCAGAGAGAGATGATGGGGTTTGTCAGAGTGCAGCAGTGGAAGACAGCGGGGACCCTGGTGGGAATGGGGCCTGGACTTGCTGACAGGGGGCCGAGGAGTTGCAGCGAGAGAATCTGTAGAGTCTGAGGAAAGTTGGCTCTCCAGGTGGCTGTGAGACTTCTGGGGCACAAGGAACCACCTGCCCAAATGGGGAAGACCTGGGTTCAAGTCTCAGATCTACCACGCCCTGACTACAGGACCTTGGGCAAGTCACTTCCCCTTTTGGACTCAGTTTCATTACCCCTAAAACGGGAATCATAACCATACCTTCTTCCTGAGTGGCAACAACAATGTACACACAGTAACAGAAGACAAACAAACAATCTAATAGTTGCTACATAAACATGCATTTTCACTTTCCATTGTTTCTTCCTTCCTCCATCAGTGACCCTGGCAACTTCTGGGGCCTCTGAAGATCCTGCTTTGGCTCCTCCCACAGTTTCCCCATCTGTAAAATGGGGAAATGCTAGTGCCTGGTGCTGAGTAGGTCTTCAGCTAGTGTTAGTGGGTGGTGTTGCTGCTGCACAGACCTTCTGGGTTTGGCCACTGCTGCCCCTGACCTCACTGTGCCCTGCTATTGTAGCCGTGTGCCTGAGGGCCTTTGCACAGCTGTCCCCCTGCCTCCTGGCTCCCCCTGCCCTCCACCGACTCCCCCACCCCAAGTCAGTCTATTACATTACCCTGCTGTATTTTCTGCTTTCTTTCCTATGTGTCAGGATCTGAAACGATCTTTCATTTCTTTGTTGTTTTGTTTGTTTATTATCTGCCTCCCCCATTAGTTTAGAAGCTCCAGAGGGTAGAGCTTTTTTCCATCTTGTCTCCTGCTGCTTCCCCAGCCATAAAATAGAGCCCAGCACATAGTAGGTGCTCAGTACATATTTGTTGAGAGAAGGAAGGGAGAAAGGAAGTGAAGGAGGCCGGAAGCAGAACAGACGAAGGAAAGGAGAGGGAGATGGTGGAGGCCTGTGGAGGGGGGCAAGGAGAAGTGACAGGGGTGGGAGGATGTTGGTGGAAGGATGGGGGGACCCCAGGCCTCCCCCTTCTCCTCCGCTTCTCCTGACACTCAGGCCTTTATGGAGTTTCTATGGCGGTTTCCCACGAGCTTTCTTTAGAAGTGGTCGGTCCTCTCCTTTCCCAGGTGTCCACTGGCCTGAGGTCACTGCCCTTCCCCATCCCCACGGCCCCTGGGCCTGGGAACTTTGGTGAGGTGCTCAGGATGCACCTGCTGAAGGGATTAGCCAGCCTGGCGGAACCCTCCAGGGTGCCAAGACTTCAAAATCCTAACTAGTGATGTGATTTCCTTGAACAAGAGCTCCCTGAGGTGCCAGCAAGAGGCCTCTGCTGCCATCTTCTGGGCAGCCAGGGAAAGGGCTCTGCCCGTCATCCCAGGAGCCCGTTCCAGTTATCTGGACCTTATAAATAAATGCCAACAGTAACAGCGATGGCAGCGGCTATGACTTACTAGATGATTACTTTATCTCAACACGGGAGCAGGTATTTGGGGACATGATGACTTCATCTCTGACAACCTTGAAATGTGACTGGTCTTATCCTCATGCATTTATACAGACAGATGAGGTGACACTAGCTCAGAGAGAGACTGGCCGAGCTCATGCAGCTAGTGAATAGCCAAGTTTGCATTCCAACCTGGGGTTCTCTGACCCCCAAACGGGGCTGAGTGATGTCCTGGAGAAGTGCACAATGCGAATGGGGCAGGAAAGGGAGCAAAATGGAATGGAGGACAGGTGTCTTTCTGCTCCCAGGTCATCCTCCTGCTCTCCCGGGCAGCCATGTGGAGAGCCTCAGAGCCCTCCTTGGGACACCCTTCTGTCCTCTGGGATGTGTGCACACTCACCCAGCTCACAGCTCAGGTAACTGAGGCCCTCGGGGGTGGAGAGCCTGGACCAAGGCCTTCCCGGGAGGGTGGGCCAGGGGTGAGACTGGCCCTGGGCTGGATGCTTTGGGGGGCCACAGGTGATGAGCTAGAGCAGGGCAGACACCCCTGCATGCAGCTTTAGCTGGTCCGTGTCAGCCTCTTCCAGTTCTGGGGCCTGAACAGTTCCGGGGGACCCTCCATGGGACAGATTCTCAGAGCTGTGCACTCTTCCTGGTTCTGCTGCTTTCTGGCTCTGTGGTCTTGGCCAACTTCCTTCACCTCTCTGAGCCTCAGTTTACCCTTCTGTAAAATGGGAGCAATCACAGTTCCTCCCTCTGAAGGCTGAAGCAAGTGAAAACACGTGGAGTCTATAATGGGGGTATAAAGGGAATGGGGATTTTCTTTTTGGAGCAATGAAACTGTTCTCAAATTGATTGTGGTGATGAATGCACAACTCTGTGATTATACCATTGATTGTACACTTTGGATGGATTGTATGATGTATGAATAAAACTGTTTTTTAAAGCACACATATGCAAAGCCCTGAGCACATAGTAAACTCCTGACAAATGGCATTGCAAAGGACCCCCATAGACACACACCAGCCATGCCTCAAGGCCCATTTCAAGGCTGAGAAGCAGGTGTTGTGTCAGGCCTCTTGTACAGTTGGGGAAACTGAGTCACTGAGCCAGGTGTCACTTAGACCGAATGACAGACCTAATGCTAGGACACCTCCTTGCAGTCACCTCCAGAAGGGCTTTGGGCCTCAGCCTGCTCTCTTCAGTGCCTCCCCCGCCCCCCGTCCCACCAGCCAGGGGGTGTTGACAGAAGGAGTCCACCATAGCCAGGGCGGACTCAGTCCCTGCTGATGTCCCAAAGGGGCTTGCATTCCCCCTTTGGAGTGGTTAGAACCACTCCGAACTGGGGAACACATTCAGCCTCTGCAAGCACATAGTAAGAGCTTAATACTCATCTGATGAATGAGTGATGTCCGGAGATATACACGTTTTTATCCCCACTTTATAGACAAGGGAACGGAGGCGATTTGCCCAGGGTAGGGCCCTGAGCTCGCCCCTGGTGGAGTCCATCACAGAGAGTTCTGGCTGATTGGATTCTGGTGGGCTGAGCTCTCTCTCTCCCCGGGCTCAGGCCTGGGATCTGGGATCAAAGGCGTTGCAGCAGGAAGCCCTTCCCATCCCGACTTCCCCAGAACTAGGACACGCTTTGACGTCAACGCGCCCACATTCCTGCCCTCCAGCCCCAGGCGGGGCGCTGATTTCCTCCCTGCAGCACTGGCATCACACACAGGAAGCTGGGTCATGGAGGAAGGCGCAGGATGGGGCACCGGGAGGAGGGGACTGGGTCCCACCCAGGCCTCGGTTCCCACGGCACCTACCTGCCCCAGGGAACGGGGGGAAGGCCAGGGGGGTGTGTTCCAGTGTGTCTGTGAGGGTCGCACTGCTCCTGAGGCCACTGACGGCGCCTGCACTGATTGCCTCCCTTTTGGCCTCGTGCACTGTGAGGTGGGTTGGCCCTCGCTGATTATGATTAATCCCTCTGATGAAAAAAATAGCCATCGCGGACTGAGCCCTTACTCCAGCCATGCGCCTTACATGGATTCTCTCATTTAATTCTCATCGATGACCCTCTTATCATACACATTTGACAGATGAGGAAACTGAGGCACTGACAGTTAAGCCGGTTACCAAAGTCCCACAGCTGTGGGGGGTGGCAAGGGCCAAGGTTTGGACCTGGGAAGTTTGTTCTAGAACCAGCACGCTGAACCTACCAGCCAGGCTTCCTCACCAGCTCAGCCTCTCCTCTCAATGTGCAAAATGCAAATCTGTTCACCTCTCTCCCAGGCTAACCCCTTCCATGGCTCCCCTTGGCCCTGGGACAAGGTCCCTGCACTGAGGATACCATTCTGCACCCTGTATTTCCTGCTGCCTGCAATCCCCCCAGGTCACTTTCCTGCTTCAAATGTACCAAGCCACTTCTAATTCCTGACACTGCTCTTATTCTCTCCTTATGACCCACCGTTGATAGAGGAAGAAACCAAAGGTCTAAGAGGGGACAGGATTTGTACCAGGCCACAGAACCAGTGAGTGACGGAGTTGGAATTCACATCTAGGTCTGGCTGGTCCAAAGCTGCTCTGCCTAGGGTGCAGAGGAATGGCTGGGTGAGGCGTCTTCAGACGGCAGCTTCCCAGGCCCAACCTGGGAGATGCAGGGGAAGGTCCTGGGAATCAGCATTTTTAGTGCTCTCCCCAGGTGAGTCTGAGAACCTGTGCTGTCCAATCCACTGTGCCTATCGCCACTGTCTGTAGACACAGAGGCCCCTGTGGGGCTTTTCCACCTGGTAGGCACTGCTCATGGCAGTCAGGGGCATCCACCTCTCCTCCTTTGTGGAGCAGCCCCAAAATCCCACTCCCCTGTCTGGGGGTCCCACCTCAGGTTCCTCTGTGGAACCTGAGGGTGGGTGTGTGCAGACCAGTGCTCCTCACACTTGATTGTGCATGAGGGTCCTCTGGAGGGATTGTTAGGCGCAGGTTGCAGGGCCCACCACAGAGTCTCGATCCGGTGGTCTGGGTGGGTTCTAGAATGAGCATCTCCAACAACAGCCCAGGTGATGCTGCTGCTGCCCTCCAAGAACCCCACTTTGAGAACCATAGAGGAAGACACATGCAGGTGCAGCCCGGGAGGTGGGGCTGTTCACCAAGCCCCGCCAGGGCACAGCTGAGCCTCAGTTTCCTCATCTGTACAATGTCTCCCCCTTAGCACTGCAAGAGTAAGAAAAAGCATTTGCTTTTCTTTCCCACTCAGAAGTCCCTTTTCAGGTTGGTTCCTTCCAGGACTGTTTTCTGAATAAATATTTGTTTCTCCCCCTGAGTCTTGGGCTCCGGTTCCCACAGAGGCAGCCAGGGTTTTTATTATTATTATTATTATTTTAAAATTAAGTTTATTGAGATATATTCACATTCTATACAATCATCCATGATGTACAATCAACTTTTCACAGTGCAATCACATAGCTGTGCCTTCATCACCCCAATCCATTCCTGAACATTTTCCCTATACCAGAAAGAATCAGAATCAGAATAAAAAATAAAAATGAAAAAAAAACACACCCAAATCATCCCCTCCCATCTCCCCCTGTCTTTCATTTAGTTTTTGTCCCCATTTTTCTACTCATCCATCCATACACTGGACAAAGGGAGTGTGATCCACAGGGTTTTCACAATCACACCGTCACCCCCCGTAATCTACATTGTTATACAATCGCCTTCAAAAGTCAAGTCCACTGGGTTGGAGTTTGGTAGTTTCAGGTGTTTACTTCTAGCCACTCTAACACATCAAAACCTAAAAAGTGTTATCTATATAGTGCGTAAGAATGTCCACCAGGGTGACCTCTCGACTCCATTTGAAATCTCTCAGCCACTGAAACTTTATTTAGTTTCATTTCACATCCCCCTTTTGGTCAAGAAGATGTTCTCAATCCCACGATGCTGGGTCCAGATTCATCCCCGGGAGTCATATCCTGCGTTGCCAGGGAGATTTACACCCCTGGGAGTCAGGTCCCATGTGTGTGGGGGGGCACAGAGATCACCCGCCAAGGTGACTTAGTTAGAGAGAGAGAGAGGGCCACATCTGAGCAACAAAGAAGCATTCTGGAGGAGGCTCTTAGGCAAATTTACAGGGAGGCCTAGCCTCTCCTTTGCAGCAACAAGTTTCATAAGGGCCAGCCCCATGCAGAGGGCTCAGCATGTCAAGCCTTCAGTCCCCAGTGTTAGTGAGAACATCAGCAACAATCCAGGTGAGGAAGTTCAACACCTCCACATCCTCCCCCAGCTCCTCAGGGGAGCCCCAAAGATATATTTTTATTCTCCACCCAAATTACTCTGGGATGCGTTGCTATTTCACTCTAACCTATATAGACCTGCCACATCCCACTTCCTATTCAAAGTTCCATTCAGCTGTGGTGTTTGAACAAACTGACTGCAGAAGTTATGTTGTTTAGAAAAAATAAATCCTACACCAAACCAACACTTCTTCCCCTGGTCCCACACGGAGGCTGAAGTTCCAACACACAATCAGTTTCAACCTTTACCCCTTGGCCGATCTGCCCCAGTCCCAACCAGATCTGCTTCATTCACATCTCCAGTTGAAGCCTGGGCCCCTTTTCAGCTTTTTTTTTTTTTGAAACAGTTGCTGTATGTGTCAATACTGACATCGATATCTGCCAAGCTCTAGCGCCGAGCCTCCGGTGTCACAGAGACACCCAATGTTCCAGAGACCAATCAGGTCACACACACCAAGGGATCAACATCTCAGAGTCTGAAACAACCACACAACTCAGGAATAGATTTGACTGCTGCAAGAGCTTCTAATCCAGGGACCACCATAATAATCATTTTCTTGTTAGAGCAGCCAAGGTTTTTGCCATCACCCCTGGGTCTGTAGGAATTGGAGCCACCAGCTCACAGCGGGTTCTCCAACCCCGCTTGACAGATGGGGACACTGAGGCTGGGTGCCCGCCATCACACAGCACTTGGTCTCTATGCTGCTCGCCCGCTTCTGAAGGAGGTCTTAGCGTTTAGATCCCCTGTGTGGGAATCACCCCTGCCTCTTCAGGGCGGCCTGTGACAATTGGGCGATCTCGCAGGTTATGGCGCCCTCTGGTGGCCAGCGTGCAGAAGTGAGGAAGGCGTGGACCCTTATTTATTCTTCGCATATCCATTCATCCATTCCACAAACATTTTTCTGAGTGCCTACCTAGTGCCCTCCTCTGGTACTGAGGACACATTAGGTCCAAGAAAGTCTCAACGGCTGCTCTGGTTACACATAGTCTATTGGGAGGGACAGAAGTGAGTCATATACCCTCCTGACACGTAAATACATGGAGGAAAAACTCAGGGTGCGTGAGAGTGTTTGCTGAAGCAGAGCCAGCCAAAGCCCCTGAGATGAGAGGCTACATTAAGAGTTAACCAGCAGATGGGGAGCATGTGAGACACCACAAGAAAGGAGGAAAGATAAAGACTGGGACTGTGTAACTTGGTGAAATCTAGAGTATTCAACAATTGTGATAAAATGTACAAATATGTTCTTTTACGAGGGAGAAGAAGCAAATGTCAACCTTGCAAGGTGTTAAAAATGGGTAGGCATTGGGGGAGGGATGCAATCAGCATAAACTAGAGACTGTAACTAATAGAATCATTGTATTATGCTTCCTTTAATGTAATAAAGGTGATGTACCAAGGTGAATGCAGATAAGAGGGGGGGATAGGGGAGGCATGTTAGACACTTGACATTGGTGGTATTGTCTGATTCTTTATTCTACTTTGATTTAAGGTTATTTTTCCTTTTGCTGCTTCCTAGCTGTCATTTTTTTTCCTCTTTCTTTTGCGTCTCTACCTTCTTTGACTCTCCCTCCTGCCTTGTGGGAGAAATGTAGATGCCCTTATATAGATAGTGGTGAAGGTGGTGAACACATAAATGTATGACCATGCAGAGAACCATTGATTATTTACTTGGGATGGAATGTATGGTGAGTGAACAAAACCATATTAAAAAAAAAAAAAAGAGTTGATGACAAAACCTTGAGGGCAATATACTGAGTGAAATAAGCCAGACACATAAGGACAATTATTGCAGGGTCTCACTGATAGGAACTAATTATAATATGTAAACTCATAGACATGAAATATAAGGTACCAAGACATAGGATGAGGCTTAGGAATGGGGAGTGGTTGCTTAGTATGAGCAGAATGTTCAATTAGGATGAACTTAAATGTTTGGAAATGAACAGGGGTGTTGGTAGCAAGATGTGAGAATAACTAACAGCGCCAAATGGTGTGTGAATGAGGTGGAAAGGGGAAGCTCAGAGTCATATATGTCACCAGAAGGAAAGTTGGAGGTCAAAAGAAGGGAATGTATAAAACTGAATCCTATGGTGGGCAATGTCCATGATCAACTGTACAAATACTAGAAATCACTTCATGAACCAGAACAAATGTATGACAATACAATTAGAAGCTAATAATAGAGGGGCATATAGGGAAGAACTATATACCTATTACAAACTATATACTACAGTTAGTAGTATTTCAACATTTTTTCATAAATAGTAACAAATGTACTATATCAATACTACGAGTCAACAATTGAAGGGGGTTGGTTAGGGATAGGGGAGGATTAGAGTTTCCTTTTCTTTTTTTCTTTTTTCATCTTTCACTTTATTTCTTGTCTGGAGTAATGAAAAGTTTCTAAAAATTGAACAAAAATTAAGTGTGATGGATGCACAGCTGTATGAGGGTACCCAGGGGCAAGTGATTGTACACTTTGGATATTTGTATGTTATCTGAACAATCTCAATAAAAATGAAAAAAAAAAAAGAGTTAACAAGCAGAAGGGAGTGGGGAGAGAGAGTGGGTGGAGGGAGAGTGGGGTGGGGAGAGGGGAAGAGGTAGTGGGGGAGAGGGATAGGGTGGGGTTGCAAAGACTCTGGTGGGGAAGGCACCTGGTGAGCCACTGTTAATGACACTGATCAAAAGCAGTGGGTTCTCTGCCCCATGAGCTCAAATGACCAATTCCTGAGACACCGCGGTTTTAAAGAGAGATAGCTTCTTGCTAGGCGTGAAGCAGGGGATCAGACAGCCTATTGGCCTAAAAATCTGTCTCCCCAGACTCAGTAACTCTAATGGCTTTATAGTATCAAAAGACAGGCAGGTTTTAGGATAACAAGCACAATGGCTTGAGATGACAAGGTTAGAGATGATCTAATTATCGAGCATGCACAGATTGATTACATGCTTAGTCACAGAACATAGATAAGAAAATGGCAGCCCTAATATGACGATGTGCATGATTTTTAGTACTATAATGAGGTATAGGTGACTTGTAGGTTAAAGTCTAAGCTACTGCACATGTCAGGTGGACCCATTTTGATTTGACCTAGCTGTCTAGCAAGATAGTTTTGGAATTGGGGTGGGTTAGCTCTAGGCTGACTCAAGGCCTTTCATGAATGAACATTAGGGGCTGCCTTTAGTGAGCATAAGACTCTAAAGTTGAAACACAGGATATGAGGGTATAAGTGTGGATCAGTCACAAGATTTTACAGTCACAAGATAAAGGCTATTTAGTTATACAGTCATTATCAGGGATCAACACAGCTGGAATACAGTTCAGAGATTTTGGGGAATACAGTTCAGAGATTTTGGGTATTTCCCTCTGCCTATTCTAATATACTAGAAAGTAAAAAGAAATTTGTTAAATCTATAGAATGATTCAGTAATCATATTTGTTAAACCCTTACTTCTTGGTTGCATTAAGACTGGGGGAGGCTGGAGACCAGGGGGTGGGTGGGAGGAAGGAAAGAGAGGGTGGAGTGGTGGGCAGGGCCAGATCTGCCAGAACCTTCTTGAGGAGGAGTTTTGCAGGCCTCCTCAGTGGGTCAGGATGGTGCAACAATTAAGATACCAACTCTCGCTCCAGACTGCCTGGGTTCAAGTCCTGTCTTTGCTTTTTGCCAGCCGGGTGACTTTGGGCAAGTTGCTTAAGCTCTCTGTGCCTCAGTTTTCATCACTTGGGTAGTTGGGATGGTAATCGTGCTCCCTCACAGGGCTCCTTTGAAGAGTAAGTGGGTCTGCACAAGTTATGTGCTGCCATGGAGTCCTTGGGGAACTCAGTGAGTGCCGACTGATGTTATTATGGTTGGTATCAGAGGGTTCTGAGCTGGGGGTGATGTGATGGGAATTCCACTAACAGGAGGACTCCAGCTTCTGTGGGGGGTGCCTTGAAGGGCTGTGGGAGTGGGGAAGCTGGTCAGGGGGTGCCGCAGCCCTCCTGAGGAGAAGATAGTGGCCTGACGAGGATGCTGGTGGAGAGAAGAAGACTGACTTTGAGATAAAATCAATGGAACGTGGTTGATGGATGGGATATGGGGGATGAGGGAAAGAGAGGGTCAAACATGGCTCCTAAGGCCTGGGACTTCACAGCCAGCTGGAAAATGCGATGAGGGGAGGCAGGGCAAGATGGCGGACTGGTGAGCTGTATGTTTTAGTTACTCCTCCAGGAAAGTAGGTAGAAAGCCAGGAACTGCGTGGACTGGACACCACAGAGCAATCTGACTTTGGGCATACTTCATACAACACTCATGAACACGTCGAACTGCTGAGATCAGCGAAATCTGTAAGTTTTTGCGGCCAGGGAACCCGCGCCCCTCCCTGCCAGGCTCAGTCCCGTGGGAGGAGGGGCTGTCAGCTCCGGGAAGGAGAAGGGAGAACTGCAGTGGCAGCCCTTATTGGAAACTCATTCTACTGATCCAAACTCCAACCATAGATAGACTGAGAGCAGACACCAGAGAATCTGAGAGCAGCCAGCCCAGCAGAGAGGAGACAGGCATAGAAAAAAAACAGCACGAAAAACTCCAAAATAAAAGCGGAGGATTTTTGGAGTTCTGGTGAACATAGAAAGGGGAAAGGCAGAGCTCAGGCCCTCAGGCTCATATGCAAATCCCGAAGAAAAGCTGATCTCTCTGCCCTGTGGAACTTTCCTTAATGGCCCTAATTGCTTTGTCTCTTAGCATTTCAATAACCCATTAGATCTGTGAGGAGGGCCGTTTTTTTTTTTTTTTTTTAATCCTTTTTTCTTTTTCTAAAACAATTACTCTAAGAAGCCCAATACAGAAAGTTTCAAAGACTTGCAATTTGGGCAGGTCAATACAAGAGCAGAACTAAGAGAGCTCTGAGACAAAAGGCAATAATCCAGTGGCTGAGGAATTTCACTAAACACCACAACTTCCCAAGAAAAGGGGGGTGTCCGCTCATAGCCATCATCCTGGTGGACAGGAAACACTCCTGCCCATCGCCAGCCCCATAGCCCAGAGCTGCCCCAGACAACCCAGTGTGACGGAAGTGCTTCAAATAACAGGCACACTCCACAAAACTGGGTGTGGACATTAGCCTTCCCTGCAACCTCAGCTGATTGTCCCAGAGTTGGGAAGGTAGAGCAGTGTGAATTAACAAAGCCCCATTCAGCCATCATTTCAGCAGACTGGGAGCCTCCCTACACAGCCCAGCAGCCCAGAACCGCCCTGGGGGGACGGCACTCACCTGTGACATAGCACAGTCATCCCTCAACGGAGGACCCGGGATGCACAGCCTGGAAGAGGGGCCCACTTGCAAGTCTCAGGAGCCATACGCCAATACCAAGGACTTGTGGGTCAGTGGCAGAGACAAACTGTGGCAGGAATGAACTCAAGGATTAGACTATTGCAGCAGCTTTAAAACTCCAGGCACACAAGGGAGATTTGATTGTTAGAGCCACCCCCCCCCCGACTGCCCAGAAACACGCCCCATATACAGGGTGGGCAACAGCAACTACACACGCAAGCTTGGTACACCAATTGGACCCCACAAGACTCACTCCCCCACTCACCACAAAGGCAAAGCAGGGGAGAACTGGCTTGTGGAGAACAGGTGGCTCGTGGATGCCACCTGCTGGTTAGTTAGAGAAAGTGTACTCCACGAAGCTGTAGATCTGATAAATTAGAGATAAGGACTTCAATTGGTCTACAAATCCTAAAAGAACCCTATCAAGTTCAGCAAATGCCACGAGGCCAAAAACAACAGAAAATTATAAAGCATATGAAAAAACCAGACGATATGGATAACCCAAGCCCAAGCACCCAAATCAAAAGATCAGAAGAGACACAGCACCTAGAGCAGCTACTCAAAGAACTAAAGATGAACAATGAGACCATAGTACAGAATATAAAGGATATCAAGAAGACCCTAGAAGAGCATAAAGAAGACATTGCAAGACTAAATAAAAAAATAGATGAACTTATGGAAATTAAAGAAACTGTTGACCACATTAAAAAGATTCTGGACACTCATAGTACAAGACTAGAGGTAGTTGAACAATGAATCAGTGACCTGGAAGATGACAGAATGGAAAATGAAAGCATAAAGGAAAGAATGGGGAAAAAAATTGAAAAAATCGAAACGGACCTCAGGGATATGATAGATAATATGAAACGTCTGAATATAAGACTCATTGGTGTTCCAGAAGGGGAAGAAAAGGATAAAGGTCTAGGAAGAGTATTCAAAGAATTGTTGGGGAAAACTTCCCAAATCTTCTAAACAACATAAATACACAAATCATAAATGCTCAGCGAACTCCAAATAGAATAAATCCAAATAAACCCACTCCGAGACATATTCTGATCACACTGTCAAACACAGAAGAGAAGGAGCAAGTTCTGAAAGCAGCAAGAGAAAAGCAATTCACCACATACAAAGGAAACAGCATAAGACTAAGTAGTGACTACTCAGCAGCCACCATGGAGGCGAGAAGGCAGTGGCACGATATATTTAAAATTCTGAGTGAGAAAATTTTCCAACCAGGAATACTTTATCCAGCAAAGCTCTCCTTCAAATTTGAGGGAGAGCTTAAATTTTTCACAGACAAACAAATGCTGAGAGAATTTGCTAACAAGAGATCTGCCCTACTGGAGATACTAAAGGGAGTCCTACAGACAGAGAAACAAAGAAAGGACAGAGAGACTTGGAGAAAGGTTCAGTACTAAAGAGATTCGGTATGGGTACAATAAAGGATATTAATAGACAGAGGGGAAAAATATGACAAACATAAACCAAAGGATAAGATGGCTGATTCAAGAAATGCTTTCACGGTTATAACGTTGAATGTAAATGGATTAAACTCCCCAATTAAAAGATATAGATTCGCAGAATGGATCAAAACAAATGAACCATCAATATGTTGCATACAAGAGACTCATCTTAGACACAGGGACACAAAGAAACTGAAAGTGAAAGGATGGAAAAAAATATTTCATGCAAGCTACAGCCAAAAGAAAGCAGGTGTAGCAATATTAATCTCAGATAAAATAGACTTCAAATGCAGGGATGTTTTGAGAGACAAAGAAGGCCACTACATACTAATAAAAGGGGCAATTCAGCAAGAAGAAATAACAATCGTAAATGTCTATGCACCCAATCAAGGTGCCACAAACTACATGAGAGAAACACTGGCAAAACTAAAGGAAGCAATTGATGTTTCCACAATAATTGTGGGAGACTTCAACACATCACTCTCTCCTATAGATAGATCAACCAGACAGAAGACCAATAAGGAAATTGAAAACCTAAACAATCTGATAAATGAATTAGATTTAACAGACATATACAGGACATTACATCCCAAATCACCAGGATACACATACTTTTCTAGTGCTCATGGAACTTTCTCCAGAATAGATCATATGCTGGGACATAAAACAAGCCTCAGTAAATTTAAAAAGATTGAAATTATTCAAAGCACATTCTCTGACCACAATGGAATACAATTAGAAGTCAATAACCATCAGAGACTTAGACAATTCACAAATACCTGGAGGTTAAACAACACACTCCTAAACAATCAGTGGGTTAAAGAAGAAATAGCAAGAGAAATTGCTAAATATATAGAGACGAATGAAAATAAGAACACAACATACCAAAACCTATGGGATGCAGCAAAAGCAGTGCTGAGGGGGAAATTTACAGCACTAAATGCATATATTAAAAAGGAAGAAAGAGCCAAAATCAAAGACCTAATGGATCAACTGAAGAAGCTAGAAAATGAACAGCAAACCAATCCTAAACCAAGTAGAAGAAAAGAAATAACAAGGATTAAAGCAGAAATAAATGACATAGAGAACAAAAAAACAATAGAGAGGATAAATATCACCAAAAGTTGGTTCTTTGAGAAGATCAACAAGATTGACAAGCCCCTAGCTAGACTGACAAAATCAAAAAGAGAGAAGACCCATATAAACAAAATAATGAATGAAAAAGGTGACATAACTGCAGATCCTGAAGAAATTAAAAAAATTATAAGAGGATATTATGAACAACTGTATGGCAACAAACTGGATAATGTAGAAGAAATGGACAATTTCCTGGAAACATAGGAACAACCTAGATTGACCAGAGAAGAATTAGAAGACCTCAACCAACCCATCACAAGTAAAGAGATCCAATCAGTCATCAAAAATCTTCCCACAAATAAATGCCCATGGCCAGATGGCTTCACAGGGGAATTCTACCAAACTTTCCAGAAAGAACTGACACCAGTCTTACTCAAACTCTTTCAAAACATTGAAGAAAATGGAACACTACCTAACTCATTTTATGAAGCTAACATCAATCTAATACCAAAACCAGGCAAAGATGCTACAAAAAAGGAAAGCTACAGGCCAATCTCCCTAATGAATATAGATGCAAAAATCCTCAACAAAATACTTGCAAATCAAATCCAAAGACACATTAAAAAAATCATACACCATGACCAAGTGGGGTTCATTCCAGGCATGCAAGGATGGTCCAACATAAGAAAATCAATCAATGTATTACAACACATTAACAGTTCGAAAGGGAAAAATCAAATGCTCATCTCAATAGATGCTGAAAAAGCATTTGACAAAATCCAACATCCGTTTTTGATAAAAACACTTCAAAAGGTAGGAATTGAAGGAAACTTCCTCAATATGATAAAGAGCATATATGAAAAACCCACAGCCAGCATAGTACTCAATGGTGAGAGACTGAAAGCCTTCCCTCTAAGATCAGGAACAAGACAAGGATGCTCGCTGTCACCACTGTTATTCAACACTGTGCTGGAAGTGCTAGCCAGGGCAATCCGGCAAGACAAAGAAATAAAAGGCATCCAAATTGGAAAAGAAGAAGTAAAACTGTCATTGTTTGCAGATGATATGATCTTATATCTGGAAAACCCTGAGAAATCGACGATACAGCTACTAGAGCTAATAAACAAATTTAGCAAAGTAGCGGGATACAAGATTAATGCACATAAGTCAGTAATGTTTCTATATGCTAGAAATGAACAAACTGAAGAGACACTCAAGAAAAAGATACCATTTTCAATAGCAACTACAAAAATCAAGTACCTAGGAATCAACTTAACCAAAGATGTAAAAGACCTATACAAAGAAAACTACATAACTCTACTAAAAGAAATAGAAGGGGACCTTAAAAGATGGAAAATATTCCATGTTCATGGATAGGAAGGCTAAATGTCATTAAGATGTCAATTCTACCCAAACTCATCTACAGATTCAATGCAATCCCAATCAAAATTCCAACAACCTACTTTGCAAACTTGGAAAAGCTAGTTACCAAATTTATTTGGAAAGGGAAGATGCCTCGAATTGCTAAAGACACTCTAAAAAAGAAAAACGAAGTGGGAGGACTTACACTCCCTGACTTTGAAGCTTATTATAAAGCTACAGTGGTCAAAACAGCATGGTACTGGCACAAAGATAGACATATAGATCAATGGAATCGAATTGAGAATTCAGAGATAGACCCTCAGATCTATGGCCGACTGATCTTTGATGAGGCCCCCAAAGTCACTGAACTGAGTCATAATGGTCTATTCAACAAATGGGGCTGGGAGAGTTGGATATCCATATCCAAAAGAATGAAAGAGGACCCCTACCTCACACCCTACACAAAAATTAACTCAAAATGAACGAAAGATCTCAATATAAAAGAAAGTACCATAAAACTCCTAGAAGATAATGTAGGAAAACATCTTCAAGACCTTGTATTAGGTGGCCACTTCCTAGACTTTACACCCAAAGCACAAGCAACAAAAGAAAAAATAGATAAATGGGAACTCCTCAAGCTTAGAAGTTTTTGCACCTCAAAGGAAATTCTCAAAAAGGTAAAGAGGCAGCCAACTCAATGGGAAAAAATTTTTGGAAACCACGTATCTGACAAAAGACTGATACCTTGCATATATAAAGAAAACCTACAACTCAATGACAATAGTACAGACAGCCCAATTATAAAATGGGCAAAAGATATGAAAAGACAGTTCTCTGAAGAGGAAATACAAATGGCCAAGAAACACATGAAAAAATGTTCAGCTTCACTAGCTATTAGAGAGATGCAAATTAAGACCACAATGAGATACCATCTAACACCGGTTAGAATGGCTGCCATTAAACAAACAGGAAACTACAAATGCTGGAGGGGATGTGGAGAAATTGGAACTCTTATTCATTGTTGGTGGGACTGTATAATGGTTCAGCCACTCTGGAAGTCAGTCTGGCAGTTCCTTAGAAAACTAGAAATAGAGTTACCATTCGATCCAGCGATTGCACTTCTCGGTATATACCCGGAAGATCGGAAAGCAGTGACACGAACAGATATCTGCATGCCCATGTTCATAGCAGCATTATTCACAATTGCCAAGAGATGGAAACAACCCAAATGTCCTTCAACAGATGAGTGGATAAATAAAATGTGGTATATACACACGATGGAATACTACACGGCAGTAAGAAGGAACGACCTCGTGAAACATATGACAACATGGATGAACCTTGAAGACATAATGCTGAGCGAAATAAGCCAGGCACAGAAAGAGAAATATTATATGCTACCACTAATGTGAACTTTGAAAAATGTAAAATGAATGGTTTATAATGTAGAATGTAGGGGATCTAGCAATAGAGAGCAATTAAGGAAGGGGGAACAGTAATCCAAGAAGAACAGATATGCTATTTAACGTTCTGGGGATGCCCAGGAATGACTATGGTCTGTTAATTTCTGATGGATATAGTAGGAGCAAGTTCACAGAAATGTTGCTATATTATGTAACTTTCTTGGGGTAAAGTAGGAACAGGTGGGAAGTAAAGCAGTTACCTTAGGTTAGTTGTCTTTTTCTTACTCCCTTGTTATGGTCTCTTTGAAATGTTCTTTTATTGTATGTTTTTGTTTTTTGTTTTTTGTTTTTTATTTTTAATTTTTGTTTTTCCATGCAGTTGATTTAAAAAGGAAAAAAAGGTTAAAAAAAAAAAAACAAGGAAAAAAATATGTAGTGCCCCCTTGAGGAGCCTGTGGAGAAGGCAGGGGTATTGGCCTACCCCACCTCAATGGTTGCTAACATGACCACAGACATAGGGGACTGGTGGTTTGATGGGTTGAGCTCTCTACCACAGGTTTTACCCTTGGGAAGACGGTTGCTGCAAAGGAGAGGCTAGGCCTCCCTATGGTTGTGCCTAAGAGCCTCCTCCCAAATGCCTCTTTGTTGCTCAGATGTGGCCCTCTCTCTCTGGCTAAGCCAACTTGAAAGGTGAAATCACTGCCCTGCCCCCTACGTGGGATCAGACACCCAGGGGAGTGAATCTCCCTGGCAACGTGGAATATGACTCCCGGGGAGGAATTACCCGGCATCGTGGGACGGAGAACATCTTCTTGACCAAAAGGGGGATGTGAAAGGAAA
This sequence comes from Choloepus didactylus, assembly GCF_015220235.1. Classification (NCBI taxonomy): domain Eukaryota; kingdom Metazoa; phylum Chordata; class Mammalia; order Pilosa; family Megalonychidae; genus Choloepus; species Choloepus didactylus. The sequence continues at coordinate 99,763,025 of NC_051319.1, forward strand.
TGAAATAAGCTTCAGTGGCAGAGAGATTCCAAAAGGAGCTGAGAGGTCACTCTGGTGGGCACTCTTACGCACAATTTAGACAACCCTTTTTAGGTTCTAAAGAATTGGGGTAGCTGGTGGTGGATACCTGAAAGTATCAAACTACAACCCAGAACCCATGAATCTCGAAGACAATTGTATAAAAATGTAGCTTATGAGGGGTGACAATGGGATTGGGAAAACCATAAGGACCACACTCCACTTTGCCTAGTTTATGGATGGATGAGTAGAAAAATAGGGGAAGGAAACAAACAAACAGACAAAGGTACCCAGTGTTCTTTTTTACTTCAATTGCTCCTTTTCACTTTAATTATTATTCTTGTTATTTTTGTGTGTGTGCTAATGAAGGTGTCAGAGATTGATTTAGGTGATGAATGTACAACTATGTAATGGTACTGTGAACAATCGAATGTACGATTTGTTTTGTATGACTGCGTGGTATGTGAATATATCTCAATAAAATGAAGATCAAAAAAAAATAAATTCAGTTCTCTGTGTTTGTGTGGGGGATAAATGGATGGTTAACTTAACCAAAAAAAAAAAAAAATGCGATGAGGACCAGGGGTTGGCTGTTTGATTGAACAATAGATTGCTTAATTGATTGGGGGGAGTATAGTGCATGAGATGGAGGGTCATTTTGTGGTTCCTAGGGAGTGTTCAGTAGACAGTGGCTGCATGGGATGGCACTTGGGAGAGTGGATCAGGTAGAGACAGCGATTCCCAAGTCACCTCTGTAGTGGTGACTATTAGAGCTGTGGACGAGGACGCCTCCAGAGGGAGAGGCTGCAGAAGTGGAGGAGGTGAGGCTTGGTTCTGAGATCCCAGGAGGTCCCACATCCTTGGCTCCTCTGACACATGGCAAGACACATGGGGGTCTGATGGTCTCTCCCTTCTCTTCCGGGTTTCACTGATTCCAGCTTTTGTTCTTGTGGCTTTCTCTCTCTGTGTCTGAATTTCATTCTTTTATAAAGGACTCCAGTAATAGCCTCCTTCGAGGCTCCCACATCTGGCTCTGCCACCCTCTCTCGGCCTCACTGTTGTCATCTGCCAACCCCCAGGGCACCCCCCATTCACAGAAGACTTGTGCTCGCTTGGGGATACCTGGGAGCAGCTCCCTGCATTCTGGGAGTGACCCACGCAAATCCCTGATCTCTCAGCTTCACCCTACCCTGTCTCCAGTGACGTTGTCCTCTCCAGCTCAGCCACCCCTCCCATCGCACCCTGGACTCTGTCCTTCTCAGAAACTGCCTCGCCTTTGACATCTCCATTTCAGATGTCTAATTCTGGGTCACCACTTCCTATCCTTCCAGTTCACTTGCTCAAGAATCTTCCTTCCCACCCTTCCTCAGCCACGTCCTGGAACCCTCTGGCCTCACCCTTTCTCATTCTCCTTCCTCCCCTGCTCTCATCGCTGGCCGTTCTTCCTCCACATCATCTCAGAATCTTGGGGATCCCTGGGCAGGCTCCTGAGCCCCCTTCTCTCCACTCACCCCCTTTCCCTAACTGATCTCAATCAATCCCATGATTTTAGGCACCTTCTATATGCTGTTGTGATGGGTAGTTTTATGTGTCACCTTGACTAGACCATATCCCCAGTTTTCCAATCAAACTCTAGAAGTTTCTGTGAAGGTGTTTTGTAGACATGGTTAGCATCTACAATCTGGTGACTTTAAGTTAAAGGAGATAATGTGGGGGGCCTCATTCAGTTGAAGGCCTTAAGAGAAAAATCTGAGGTTTCCTGGAGAAGAGAAACTCTGCCTCAACACTGTGGCATCAACTCTTGTCTGAGTTGCCAGCCTGCCCAGTGGATTTTGGACTTGCCAGGCCCTACAATTGCGTGAGCCAATTCCCTGAAATTAATTGCTTTACATATTATATAGATACAGAGAGGTTCTGTTTCTCTGGAGAACCCTGACTGATACAGTTGTTGAGCTCTATGTTTATAATCTCAAATCTAGACCTTTCTCCCTGGCTGCAGAATCATATATACAATTACCTGCATAATACCTCTTCTCAAGTGTTTCACAGGCATCTCAACATGGATATATCCCAAACATAAAGTTTAGGCTCTCTCCCAAAACTTGTCCCCTTTATCCCAAGTCTAATTCCTCTCAGTAAGTGGTGCCACCATCCACACAGTTGTTCAAGCTGGGAACTTAGGGGTCATCCTTAATTCCGGTCTTTCCCCTAAGCATCCCATTCCCCCCCAACCCATCAGCACGTTCTGTCATCTCTGCCCCAAAACTGTATGGGCACCACAACCCCAGAGACCAGACAAATCACCTCCATTTCCCTCCTGAACACCTAATAGCCCAGTACCTCTCTCTGCTTGTTGTCTCCCTGACCCCCAGTTCATCAACCAAAGCACTCTTCAAAGATTGATTGTGCACCTTACCTGGACCAGGGGCTGGGGATAAAAAGAAGGCAAGATAGAACTGTCCCTACCTTTGCTTACCTTCCAATAGGGTGTGAGAGAGAGTTGACAAACAGAATGTGATAAATGCTATGAAGAAAATAAACAGGGGGCTGAAATAGTCAAAGACCTGCATAGGCTGGGCATGAAGGGCATTTCTGAGTAAGCAGATCATGCAAGGCCTTGCAGACTTTGATAAGGAGTGCTGGATTTTATTTAGAAATCATTGAAGGATTTTAAGCAGAGGACATACACTCTGGTTTATCTTTTAAGAAAATCCCTCTAGCTGCTATGTGGACAATGGATTTGGGTGGAGCGGCCTGGCCATGTGTGCACCTCTTAGCCAAGTGAAGGGATTTGGGGCTCCCCTGAGGTGCTGTTTTCCAAAAGAAGGGGAATGGATATTGGGCAGTGTGATGGTTAGGTTCATGTGTCAACTTGGCCAGGTGACGGTACCCAGGTGTCTGGTCAAGCAAGCACTGGCTCAACCGTTACTGTAAGGACATTTGTGGCTGGTTAATAAACCAGAAGGCTGGTTTATCATCAGTCAATAGGCTGCAGCTGTGACTGATTAGATCCATGAAGGGTGTGTCTTCCACAATGAGAGAATGCAATTAACTGGATTTAATCCAATCAGTTGAAGACTTTTAAGTGAGACAGATAGAGGACCTTCACTCCTTCACTAGCCAGCAAAGCATTTCCTGAGTTCACTGAACACCTTCATTGGAGTTGCCAGTTCACTGCCTGCCCTATGGAATTTGAACTCATGCATACCCACAGTTGCGTGAGACACTTCTATAAATCTTATATTTATAGATATCTCTTGTTGATTCTGTTTCCCTAGAGAAACCTAACTAATACAGGCAGGAAAAAGAAATCTTAGTTGTTGACTTCAGGAACCAATGCCAAATGTATACAAAGGAATATTGTGCAAATGAAAAGCAGGAAAAAGCAAAGGACCTTCTCCACTTAGGACAGTTTGGGGCTTAGTAAATGCTTTCTGAATGAGGAGATAACACACATATAAAATATGGAGGGCTGTGCATGCCAGATGAAGGACAAATCTTTTTCCTCCTCTTCTGATTCAGGAGAAGGGTGCAAGAAGAGGCAGGAACTCCCTGCCTTGGTTTCTCAAGATGTAATGCTTATAAAGCTATGGCCACATGGTCTAGTCTGAGAGAAGCTCTGTGGGCTAGCAAACACAGTCCAACCCAACAACCAACCAACCAACCAGCCAGCTAGCCAGCCAGCCAGCCAACCAACCAATCAACCAACCAACCAACCAGCCAGCCAACCAACCAACCAGCCAGCCAACCAACCAGTCAGCCAACCAGTCAGCCAACCAACCTGCCAGCCAACCACCAACCAGCCAGCCAACCAACCAGTCAGCCAGCTAGCCAGCCAGTCAGTCAGCCAACCAATCAACCAACCAAGCAACCAACCAACCAGCCAGCCAACCAACCAGGAATAGTTGTTGACTCGTGCGCATAGACCAAAATCCAGTTTCTGTAACTATCAGAAATCCCCTTCTCTGTGGACACTTCCCTCACCCACCATTTATCTAGTCATTTGTTTAAGTGAAGAAATGTTTGTGGGGCACCTACTAGGTGCTGTGTGTGGTTCTGAGCACTAGCGGATATGATAATGAATTAGCTATTGACCTTGCTCTTGAAGAGCTGATGGTCTCCTGAAAGAGGTGGGCACTGTTCCAGTTTGCTAATGCTGCTGTTATGCAAAATACCAGGAATGGATTGGCTTTTATAAAGGGGGTTTATTTGGATACAAAGTTACAGTCCCAAGGCCATAAAAGTGTCCAAACTAAGGCATAAACAAGAGGATGCCTTCACTGAAGAATGGATGATGGCATCCAGAACACCTGTTAGCTGAGAAGGTACGTGGCTGGCATCTGCTGGTTCTTTGCTCCCAGGTTGTCTTTCAAATGGCATTCTCCAAAATTGTCTCTGGGTGTCTGTCTCAGCTCCTTTCAGCAGTCTGCTTGGTTCTCCTGGGGCAAACTCTGGGCTTCATTTCTTAGCTTAGCATCTGCAAATGTCCTTCTATTTGTTTCTCCAAGTATCTCTTAGCATCAGCAAGCATCTGGGTCTGCTGCTAGCATTTCTGTCAGCTCCCAAGCATCTCTTAAAGGACTCCAGTCATTTAATTAAGACCCACCCTGAATGGGTGGTTCCACACCTTCATGGAAATATCTAATCAAAATGTTTCACCTGTAGGTGGGTGAGTCACATCTCCACAGAAACAACCTAATCCAAATATCCTACAAGACTGGATTAAAACATGGCTTTTTGGGGGACATAATATATCCAAACTGACACAGACACATAAGGAAGGTATTACCGATCAACCCAGCCTGATGGTGCAGGGTAGGGGTGGGGTCTGCTAGGGAAGGCTTTTTGGAGGAGGTCATATGAAAACTCAGGATTGGATATGAGCAAGTGAGTTGGAGTGACCCGGGCAGAAGTTGTGTGAGTGTGTGTGAGTGTATGCATGTGTATATATTTGGGTGCGGGTGGGGAGCGTTCCAGACACAGAGAAACATGTACAGAGCAGTTATGAATCTCAAGCCATAAACCCAGGCATGAATGAAATTAGCTCAGTTTCACAACAACTTAATTCCTATTTTGAGACCCCATTGCATGGGGGGATCCTTTTTCTCCCAGGCCCATGGCCAAGACCAGGGGCTTGCATAGAGCCAAGAGGTAGGTGGAGGGTGGGAATGGAGCATGGGAGCTGATTCTCAATGCCATTTGTCCACATGCTAACCCAGACCGACCACAGAGCATTGTTCTAGTTTGCTAACACTGCTGGAATGCAAAACACCAGAAATGGATCAGCTTTTATAAAGAAGGTTTATTTGGTTACACAGTTACAGTCTTAAGGCCATAAAGTATCCAAGGTAAGGCATACAATCGGGTACCTTCACTGCAGGATGGCCAATGGTGTCCAGAAAACCTCTGTTAGCTGGGAAGGCACATGGCTGGCGTCTGCTCCAAAGTTCTGGTTTCAAAATGGCTTTCTCTCAGGACATTCCTCTCTAGGCTGCAGTTCCTCAAAAATGTCACTCTCAGTTGCTCTTGGGGTGTTCGTCCTCTCTTAGCTTCTCCCGAGCAAGAGTCTGCTTTCAATGGCCGTCTTCAAACTGTCTCTCATCTGCAGCTACTCTCTTAGCTTCTGTGCATTCTTCAAAGTGTCCCTCTTGGCTGTAGCAAACCCACTCCTTCTGTCTGAGCTTATGTAGTGCTCCAGTAAACGAATCAAGGCTCATGCTGAATGGGTGGGGCCACATCTCCGTGGAAATTATCCAATCAGAGTTATCACCCACAGTTGGGTGGGGCGCATTTCCAAGGAAACAACCTAATCCAAATGTTCCAACTTAATCCCCACTGATAGGTCTGCCCCCACAAGGTTGCATCAAAGAACATGGTTTTTTCTGGGGGACATAATATATACAAACCAGTACAAGCATCAAGTATGCATTGAGTCTTTGCATCCTATTTGCTTTCTGCCCTGCTGCATCTTTCCTTTGAGTAGGGAGGGAGGGGGAGATCCTGGGTAGGGGAGGCTCTGTTAATATTTTAAAAATAGTATCCTTCCACAGTTGTAAAGGCAGTTCACTCTGGCTAGGTCATAGCAAGGTGTGGGTAATGGAAACTGGAGGAGCAAGATGGGAGGTGAAAGGGATTGTGATGGTTTTCATGTGTCCACTTGGCCGGGACATGGTGTCCAGTTGTTTGGTCAAGCAAGCACTGGCCTGTTTGTTACTGTGAGGGTATTTCATGGATTTAAATCATTAGTCAGTCGATCGCATCTCTGGCTGATTGCATCTACAGTCAACACAGGAAATTGCCCTCAGCAATGAGAGAAGTCACATCCAATCAGGTGAAGGCCTTAATGGGAGAATTGAGGACTTCAGTGGTCAGAAGGGAGAATTTCCATCCCTACCTCATGCAGCCAGCTTCTCCTGGGGAATTCACTGAAAACCTTCATCAGAGTTCCCAGCTTGCAGCCTGCCCTACAGAATTTGGAGTTGCCCACCCCTGCAGTTGCATGAGACAATTCCTTTAATAAATCTCATGATATCTACATGTGTGTGTGTGTGTGTGTGTGTGTGCGTGTAAAATCTCCTATCAGTTCTGTTTTCCTGGAGAACTCTTACTAATACAGGGATCAAATGGGTCAGATGTTACAGAGCTGGACTATCGTGCTCAAGAGATGGGACTTAATAATGACTCCACGAGGAGTTAATGTGACACAAAGCAACACATCCAAGAGCAACCAAGGGGTCCTGTTTTGAGGTAAGGTGAGCCCCTCAAAACAAACAAACAAGCAAACAGAGACACCTCTCTCTTTTATCCATGAAGGAGGGCTGTGGGCTGAGCCTGATGGCTGTCACTACTCTATCCCAGCAGAGGTGAGCGGGCTCCTGAAGGCCACCTGTTCTGGTTTGCTAATGCTCCTGTTTTGCAAAACACCAGAAACGGATTGACTTTTACAAAGGGGGTTTATTTGGTTACAAAGCTAAAGTCTTCAGGCCATAATAGTGTCCAAGCTAAGGCCTCAACAACAGGGTACCTTCAGTGAAGGATGGCCTTTGGCATCCGGAAAACCTCTGTCAGCTCGGAAGGCACATGGCTGGTGTCCGCTTTCTCCCAGGTTGTGTTTCAAAATGGCGTTCTCCAAAATGTTGCTCTTGGGCATTTTGTCCTCTCTTAGCTGCAGCTCTTCTTCCAAATGTCATTCTCAGTTGCTCTCCAAAATGTCACTCACAGCTGCACTGAGTTCCCTCTGTTTGTCAGCTCATTTATATGGCTCCAGTAATTTAATTCAGACCCATCCTGAATGGGTGGGGCCATACCTCCTGGGAAATTATCCAATCAGAGTCATCACCCACAGTTGGGTGAGTCATATATCCACGGAAACATCCAATCAAAAGGTCACACCCTAATCAAAAAGATTAACTGCGGTCTCAGTTGACTCGTCTGGGGGAGGGTGGCGGCCGGTTGATAAATCCTAGGCTCCCAGGATTACTCCGAGGGTACCAGCGGCGGGGGCTCTTTCCCGGAGGCGAGGGCGAGGCGGGGGACTTGGCCAGGTCCCCGGTGGGAGGCGCGCAAAGTATGGAGGGCGGCGAGAAAGGAACAGGCAGGACACGCTTCTTTTAGGGTGAAGAAACCAAGAGAGAGTTTATTAGGGGAGAGTACAAGCTTATATCGGGCGGTTTAGAGGGCGGGGTAGCTGTAGGGGTTAAAGGCTTGGATTGGTTCTGAGAGAGCGCGGAGGTTGATTGAAAAGGGGCGAAAGTTGCTCCCGTAACGGTGTCCGGCAACAATGTATGCGCACCGGTGGTGATGGGAGTTGCGCTGGCAACGGGGAGTGTCCGGGCAAGATAAGGGGGTGGGGAAAAGGCGGTTCCCTCCGGCAAGCCTCCCCTAACATTGGTAATTTGGGTGAGGAAATGGGGCCTGCCTCCGGCCTCACTTTCCCAGGCCCGGGGGGCTGTAGAGGGCGCTGTCGCCCTTGCCCACCACCCTCCCCAGGGGCTGATCAGGTCCCCCAGCCCAGGCCCGCCAAGTTAAAGCGCGTAATCAGTGTCCCGCAATTAACCAATCTGCCCCCACAAGATTGCATCAAAGATAATGGCATTTTGGGGGCCATAATACATCCAAAGCAGCACAACACCTGTGGTGATATTGCCCAGTGAGATGTCCTCTAGGCTCTTAGGGTTATAGAACATACCTATTCTGTCACTGTGAAACCAAATGTGGCAAGTACAAATGTGTTTGCTAGTGTCGTGGAGCTAACAGAGCCCACGTCTTACCCCCAACCTGTGTTCTTCTCTGGTAGACAATTAGGGAATGATAAACTGCCCTTGGGGACTCACTCTTCTGTTTTAATTTGACTTAATTTGGCTGGTCAATTTTTCAAGGTTACACTTAATCAAGAAAACCACAGCTCTGAGGAGAGGCTTAGCAGGTGTTTTAATTTCCTGGCTGCTAGAACAAATACCATACAATGGGTTGGCTTAACAACAAGAATTTCTTGGCTCACAGTTTCAGAGGCTAGAAGGCTTGTGTGGTAGTTCGGAGGCTCTATGTACCCCAGAAAGGATCTGTTCTTGTAATCCATTCCTGTGGGTACAGACTTGTTGTAGGTGGGATCTTTTGATTAAGTTATTTCAATTGAGATGTGACCCACCTCATTCAAGGTGGGTATTAATCCTCTTACTGGAGTCCTTTATAAGAGGATAAAACACATACAGAAGATAAGAGATGAAATTTAGAGAAGCATCCAGAAAAAGGAACAGAAGCTGAGGAAGGAAGCCATAGATGGAGAAGGCAGAAGTTGAAGGCAACAAAATCTGGGAGAGAAGGACCAGGAGATGTCACCACGTACCTTGCTATCTGATGGAGGAGCCCAAGCCTGCTGGTAACTGGTCTTTAGAGAAGGTATCATCCTGCTGATGCCTTAATTTGGACATTTTCACAGCGTTAGAATTGTACACTTGTAAGCTAATAAATTCCCATTGTTAAAAGCCAGTCTATTTCCAGTGTATTGCATTCCAGAAGCGTTAGCAAACCCAAACAGCTTTCCTCCTCCCAGTATCTTCTGGATGGCCAGCAGTCTTTGGGGTTCCTTGGCTTTTCCATCACATGGCAATGCACATGGCAACATCTTCTTCATTCTCTTCTGGATTCCCTGGACTTCCAGTTTCTGGTTGCTCCCAAGGCTTCTCTCTCCATCCGATTTTCACTCTGCTTATAAAGGACTCCAGTAATCCGGATGGAAGCCCAGCCTGATTCAGTTGGGCCACACCTTAACTGAAGTAAGATTTTGGAGAGATCTTATTACAATGGATTCACACCCACCAGAATGAGGATCAAGGCCAAGAACATGTGCAAACTGGGGTACACAATTCAATCCACCACAGCAGGTGAATCAGAGCTAATGTGTTTTGTATTTGATGTGAGTGAAGAAGGGAAAATAATAGAAGACTATTTAAAAAGAAATATTCAAAAGGTATCATCATGGTGGACTTGAGCATCCTCTCCAAATTGGTTATGCCGTTTTTTTTTGTTGTTGTTGTTGTTGTTGTTGTTGTTGACCTGATGGGTCACTTGGGCTAGAATGGAGGTGCCTCGGGACCTTTGCACATGCTGTTCCAGCTGCCTGGCATGCCCTTATTCCTATTCTCCACCTGGAAACCACCTGCTTCCCCTTCAAGAAGCATCTCAAGGGTTACCTCCTCCTGGAAGCCTCCTCTGACCCCCTCAGGCTAGGTCAGGGCTGTCACAATTTCCTGGGCTTTCCATGGCCATAGCACTGGCCACTTTGTGTGGCAACATCTGCTTCCATTCCTGTGTTCCCTCTCTGATGGTGGGTCAGTTAGGGAAGAGATGGCGCTGTGTTAGATTAACTTGCTAACTGACTGGGCTCCACTTTGCTGTATTTACAAGATCATCTAGTCTTGTTGATTCTCTCTTCATGGCCTCTGTCCACACCTTTCTTTGCATTAAACAATAATAATAATATTTTTCTTATTACAATAGCAATACATGGTCCTTAGAGAATTTTTTTCACATACATAGAAGCAAAAGGAGAAAATAAAACAGTCCTAATTCACCACCACCACCCCTCCATCAAGATAACCACTGTTAATATTTTAGTAGATTTCCTTCCAGTCTTTTTTTCCCATGCCTAATTATTCCCATATATATTTTTTCCATATATTTTAATGGCATAGTATTGTGTATATGGTTCTGTAACCTGCTATTTTTTTCACGTAATTTATCAATATTCGTCTCATACTAAAGTTGGTCCAATTAGATTCAATCCCAGTCTTTTTTTTTTTTTTTTTTTTTTTTAATACCAGTCTTTTGCTGTAACAATGAAACAAGAAGCCCCTGGCATGAACTGTGAGGATATGAACTGGTTCCACTGGGGCCACCACGTGCAGAGTCAGGGAAAGTGAGGGAGGGCACTGTCCTCGTTTGAACCCTGCCCAGCCCTACCCCTGGATTTTTTCAGCGCCACACAAACTGTAAATACCCCCTCTGCTACCCCGAGGCAGGCTTGTTGTGCTGGGTCTCTGCGCTCCCAGCTGAAAGATGGTTGAGTCTATAACACTCCCACACAGCCTGCCACAAACCCAGACCAGACTTCCTGCACCAGCTGCGTAACAAAGATCTCAAGCCTTGGGGAGGCACCCCCAATGGATGAAGATGCAGTTTTAGCAGCACTACCATTCCAATCTATATTTGAAGTTTTTTTTTTTTTTTAATGCGTTTTCTCTGACTTCGGGGTCACACATAACTGAGCCAGTCAGGTCGTGGCCTGAGGTGAACAGAATTAAAAACCTCATCTCCACGTCCCACCCTGCCAAGTACTGCAGGGTCAGGGAAAGGAACCTGTCCTGGCCTGGGCCCCAGCCCTTCTCACATCAGTCCCCAACTTGGTCCCAGCCCAAACCCAAGATCGGCTCTAACCCTAGCCCCAGCCCCAATCTCACCCCACCATGCCCTCCTTCTCCAAGACTCAAGCTTACCCAGATTCCGAAGGCCATCTCCAGGAGCTGGCTGGGTGATCTGGTGAAACCCTGAGTTCTGCAGGGGGTAGGGTGGGGGAGTAGACCCCATCCTGCAACTGGTCCTTGGCCAGTTTCTGTTTACACCCTCTCATCATGGCCACTAGAGGGCAAAGTTGCTCCATCTTCTAGAAAGAACCTGCCTGATCCTTCCCCAGCCCCAGGAGGAGAGTGGAAAGCCCCCTTTCTTTGAACCTTTGAGCTTCTGGGTTCTCTCCTGGCGAGTTGGGGAAAGGGAGGTCCAGAGGGTTTGGGTCCCTCACTCGGTGCCACACGGCTGTCCTGTCTCCCACCCCCTGCCCAGGCTCTTCCACCGCCCCTTTGCCCAGTGTCCTTCCCCGAGCAGAGGAGCCCTGCCTATATGGGGGGAAGCCCAAGAGCCTCCAGCCAGCAGAGTCCTGGGAACCTTTTGGAGGGAGAGAAGCTGGTTTTAGCAGAAGGAATATTTCTCGTGGGAACCTGTGTCCCCGCCCTGGAAGCTTCTCGACCCGGCTGCCCTCTCAGCCCCTTTGCTCAGGTGGCTCCTTTGGCAAGGTGTGCTCGCACCCACCTTTTGGCCAAGTCCAGCCTCCAAGACCTCCCAGCCAGCCTCCCCCCAGTAGAGGGGCCTCTGATGATCCTAGCTCCAGCTGAAAACCACCCTAGGATGGAAACACAGACCGATCAGGCAGAGAGGGGTGGCCCAGGGGTCCATCTGGACAGTGCCAGGACTACCTGGGCTGGGGACCGATGCAGCAGAGGCTATGGGGAGAGAAGAATTGCTCAGAATCAGGGAGAGAATTCTTTAGGAGGGAAGGGGGTGATAACAGAAAAAGGATAGGTGAGGCAGCTTGCACAGGAAACTGGGGGTGCATGGGGAAGGCTAGAAAGATCCCAGTGCGAACTTCCTTGTGTTTCTGACCTGTGGTGGCAATGGGAACCTTCCCTCAATCTCCCATCTTCATCCGTCCATAGTGGGACAGGGGTCTCCCTGGGGGAACCACACAGTGCAGAGTGTAGCCTCGAGGCGGACCTGGTGAGCTCCCAGGCTGTGGGGATGGCCCCCCGGCTGCTAGGCAAGCTCCCCACTCCGCCGGGGAGGGGGCAAGGCCTGGCTCTTCCCACGCCCCTCCTGGAATGCAGGGCTGCTCCTGGGAGTTGAGCGAAAGTGTGACTTTCCCTCTGGAGTCTGAGGTCGGTCAGCCTCCCAGGGCTGGGGCCAGCATTCCTGATGGGGAGCCAAAACAAGCAGGGAGCGAGGGGCCGGGGCAAGCTCCGAGACCCAGCAAGCCCCCACCACCTTCTGATGGCCGCTTGCTTTCATTCTTTGCGGGAAGGAGGTGTGCTGGTGCCAGAAATTCCACAGGGGTGGGGGCCATGCAATTCCAAGGTTCTACTATTTGGTGGTCCCTGTCCTGGCAGCAGGGAATATGGATGCACCTGCAGGTACCACTTGCAGGGTGACACCATCAGGGCTGCAGGGAACATGGCCAAGGGCCAGCCCTGGACCAGCTTGGGGAGGGCAGAGGGGTGAGGGAGGGGATGCAAGGTTGCAGGGCCTACACTCCTGGTAAGAATAATAACCACCATGGCTCACTGAGTGCCAGCCACTTTCTGGTATAGTTCCACAAGGTGGCTGATACCCTCTCACCTGGGAGATTGGGAAACAGAGGCTCAGAGGTGGTCAGCCACTTGCCCAAGATCACACAGCAGCGCAGGCCTGGACCTCACTCTTGTGAGTGGGGAGCACTCAACTCCCACCCTCTTTGAGCCTTCACCAGCCTACAGGAGTGGATCTTCCAGTCCTCACTTAGAAGTGAAGAACTGATAAGTTGCACAACTCCAGGGGGCACCACTCTCACAAACTTCAATAAGAAAGGTATCCCAGGACAGCCTTGGGAGGCCAAGTCCCCCCAGTGTTGCAGGCAGAGCATGGCTGTGAGCTCCTGTCTGGCCAACTCCCAGGCTGGCCATTTGTACTCCTTAGAAGGATGGCTGAGGCCTTACCTGGGGCAGCTGAGCGATGCAGGAGAGAAGAGTCTGGGGCTTGAAGAGGGAAAGGTTTAGACCCAGGTAGGCCAGAGCTGGTGGAGGTGCAGGCTAAGAAAAGGGAACTGGACTGCTTGGGCCACTTGATGCTGACACAGTCACCCCCCTCCCCCCTCCCCCCAGGCTTCTAGAAGCCTCCACCTGGGTGCGTTTAACAGCCAAGAACGGAGTTCTGTTCCCATAGCTGGATGTCTGGAATAGTAGTGTTTTCTACACCCCTGTGTCAGAGGCAAAAACAGCTTCCAAGAACCAGGAGAGCTGAGCCTGAAGGGAGAGGAAAAGATTCCCCATCCCGGGAAGTGAATGAACAGACATTGTGTAAGTCCAGGACCCAGGTGACAGCATTTCTGTCCTTGGCCTTACAGATTCTCAGGGCTACCTGGCCTCCCTTTTCTCTTTTCTTCTTCTCTTTCTCCTCCTTCTCCTTCACAATCTACCCACAAACAAGCTGTGAAATAGTAGATAGAGCCAGATCTAATCCAAATCCTGGCTTTACAGCTCACCAGCTATGTGACTTTGGGCAGATTATTGCCCTCTCTGAGCTTCCCTTCTGTTGTCTGTAAATTGGGACAATAGCACCTACCTCATGGGGTGTTTGTGGGGTCAAAAAAATCGCAGGTGCGAATGTTCCAGGCTCATTTGCCCTTGAAAACCTCTGGGTCCAGATCCTGAGAAACAATTACAGAAAGAAAGCAAAGAGAAGAGATCCTTTTGTCTTTGAGAGCACATACAGGCTGGGTTAGAGGCTCTCAATCTTCCTGGGCCTTGGTTTTCTCCTCTGTGAAATGAGGGAACAAAGGGCCTGACCTCCAAGAGCTGTTGTGAGGATTCAGTGAGATAATGGATGTCCTTAGCACATGCTAAGTGCTCATTAAATGACATGAAGGACTGTTCTGTCCAGTAGGAACCCATGAAATGAGGGACACAGACACTTCCATTACAGATATTACGGCAAAACTCCTTTGAGGCTGGCCGCGCTGCAGGCGGCAGGGGGTGACGGGAGTCAGAGCACAGGCTTTGTACACCGAAGCATCAGAGGAAAAATGTGATGTGCCAGGCTTTGGTAAGAGCATGGGTGGCCAGGAGAAAGAAGGATGCCTAAGTGACATTAATGATCCAGAGCCTTTATGCTCTGAATTTGATCTGTTCCAGCAGCCACAGAACTGCACCGGTCTGAACCTGCCTGCTAATGGGGCTGCCTTCCCCTTCAGGTTGGGAGGTTCTTGAGGGCAAGGGAAATGTCATGCTTGGTTTTGTACCTGATGTGGACATGTGATAGAGACTGGTTCAGGGATGGGCTTTCGATCCAAAGGAACAAAGGAAAGATAGCCTGGGGACTTTTCTAGAAACTTTCTCTAGGGGTTGCTAGGCTGGTAGGACATATGTTACAAGCCACTGCAGGCCAACTTGGTTATCACAAAGGGAGAGCCTGCCTGATAGTGATGTCAACCCAAGGAAAGCAGAACTGAGAGAGACAGATGCTCTATGACATCATGTGAACGCCTGGATCCAACCATTCCTGAAGGTAGAATTGACCTATTTAGTTCTATGAGTCAATAAATCGCACCCCCCCTTTTTTTCTTAAGTTGGGTTTTCTTGACTTGGACTTTCAGTCTCTTACAATCTAAAGAGTCTAGATTAATATGGTCTATTAATTAAATTAAATTAAAATTTAATTAATTTAGGGTTAATTTAAGATGAATATGTTCTCCAAATTAAATTAATTAAAAAGTCTTGATTATTGGATAGCTCTTATTAAAATATCCCATGGCCCATAAACGTAGGTGGTATTATGGGAAGGACACCCAGGTGGGGAGAAAGGAACCTGGGTTCTGGCCAGACTCTGCTCCTAACTCTGAGATCTTGGGAAGGGGGTATGAAATGTGCCTCTGAAAGATTTTGCGTTAACTCTGGAGCAGGCCCACCAGGGGTCAATCCTCTTCTAACTTGGTTTCCTTGCCTATAAAATGAGGAGACAAAAATAGGCATGAAGATTCATTGAAAGAATGTGTGAACATCATGGTTTCTGCTGCTTGATAAATGCTAGTTCATTTCTCTTACTCCATGGATTCTAAAACTCAGTCCAGTGTTAGCAAGTGGGGCTGTTCTAACAAGCAAGGAGGAGCAGGCCCCCTCAGCTCCTTCACCTCTTCCCTTCCTGCCCACTCCTGATACCACCGCAAGACCCCACCCCAGAATTCTGGGCCTTAAAACCTCTCCTGGAGAAAGTCCAGTCAAACTGGTCAGGTCTCCCCTAGAAACCTACAGGCCCTTATCTTCACCATGACTAAATTTGGATCTTAAACTCATGGATAATCAGCCTGGGAATTCCTGACAAATTCCAGCAAGGGCCAGTTGTTCTCCTTGGTTTTGCTGAGTAGAGAGATAATTTTTCCCAAATAACATGTTTAAATAAAAGTAATACTTGCTCATTATAGAAAATTTGGAAAACACAAGGGAAAATGTCACATGATCCCATCACCAGATATTGCCCTCATGAACATTTTTGCCTCGTCTAGTCTTTCTAATGCATGGCCAGGTTTTTGGACTGTTGGGTTTTCTCTCTCTCTCTCTCTCTCTCTCTCTCTCTCCCTCTCTCTCCCTCTCTCTCTCTCTGTGTGTGTGTGTGTGTGTGTGTGTGTGTGTGTGTGTTTAAATCCTTGAGATCAGAGTGTATGTGCAATTTCTTATCTTGTTTTTCCCACCATATTTAATATAAACATGTTTCTGAGTTATAAATTCTTACAATAATTGCTGCTTGTTGCTGAGTGTCAGACACTGGGCCTAGCACACCACTAGCATGAGCTTAATAACCTGCATACCCATCCTGAAGTCAGACACTATTATTATTCTCGCTTTGCAGATAAGGCAACTGAGGCACAAAGTGGTTAAATGTCTCTCACTGTCTCGGTGAGGCCCAGGCAGCCTGGCATCAGAGCCCATGCTTTTAACCAGACCGTTCTCTTTCATGGTTTATTCAACCTTCCTCTAGAAAGACGCGTGTTGTTTCTGTTTGCCCAGCAGCCATTCTTTCTCGCGCGGTTTTCCTTGGGGCCTGCGATTCCCCACTTCCCCACTTCTAATCCATGACGTTCGGACGGGATGCCACTGGTTCTGACCAATCAGGACCCAGTATCTCCATTGCCCTCAGGGATTGGTTCAGGAAGGGGCACGTGACCCAAATTGGTACACCCGGAGTAAACCCGCCGGAATTGCGCAAAGGCAGGTGAGCCGCAGGCGCACGTCTCCCCAGTTTGCCTGGGAATGGGGTCTGCATACCGGAGGGCAGGGCAAGAGGGGGGCTTGGTGCAACATTTCAGATTCTGGATCCCGTTGTACCTGAAGTGGGTTCTGCTGCTGGACTTCTCCGTTAGCTGTCTTTTAACCACCTTAAGCCAGCCTGAGTTGCGTTTCTGTCACTTGTAACCAAGAATTCTGGCAAGTATACCCTGCTTGCTGAGCATCTGGGCTGTTTATAGGTTTTTTTTTTTTTACGATTACAAAAAATGCTGCAGTGAACAGCTTTGCATATGAGAGCTTATCCTTGATTTGCATTTCCTGGTGAACTTTCCCAGAAGTGAGTTACTTGGCAAAAGGGTCAAACATTTTCGATGCTCTACAGGCATTTTGCACATTGTTTCCTCAAGGTTGGTAACGATTTGTGCCCCTCACTTCCACTCCCCAACAGTGTGTATACGATTGTAATTTTTAAAATTAATTTCTGAAGCCTTTCTTTTGTAACAAGCCAAAGTTGTATTTGTTTTCTAAACAGGAAAATTATATTAATATAAAACAGATAAAAACAGACAAAAATCAAAACACACAACACACAAAAGCCACAACACACAGGACCAGTGCAAACCCTTCCCAACCCACTCCCCCAGTTTTTAAAACCTTTATTACAAATCCCCAAAGATTAGGCTGTACTGTAGAGGTCACAGCATTGAATCAGAAAAATAAGAACAAGAGACATTTTAAAAAAAGGTCTGTACACAGGTAGTGGGTGACAGGGTGGGGGACATACACACCAAAAGCATAATGCAAAAGGGCTTCAGTGACTATCACAGATTCTAGAACACTACTGTGTATGTTCATCCCCCACCCAATGAAACATTTTCAACTTGTTTTTAAAAAGGATAAAAAGTGCACAGACACTTTCATAAGGCACAGACAGATTGTTGTACAAGTCATTTTTCATTGGAAAAGACAGTGAGACAATTAAATACCAAGAAATGGCAGGAGGCTGCATGTTCCTGAGCCAGGGTCAGGAGAACTGGGGCAGAGATGGAATCAAGCAGTGGGAGTTGACTGTCTCCCGATCTCCAAGACTTCTCACCACCCCATTCTCAGCTGAAAGTGACTTGGGGTTCTCCTGGGCCTTGGTCACTGGTTTCCAGCAACCAGTCCCAGGGCCTGAAAATAGAACGCAGCCATCTCTCTAGTGCCGCCAAAAGCATGTGCACGTGACCATCAAGGTGGGGCCTTTAGGGGGTTCTGCCTAAGGCCCTTTTAGCAGCAGCTTGCTGACTGCAAGGAGCCCAGCATATCTAACACAGAGGAAGCTTTTCGAGGCAGGCAGGAGGCTCCAAGACAGGAAAGCAGTGCTTCAGTGCTCACGACCCCAGGGCAAGAGAATGGCCAAGAAAGCCTAGTGGATTCAGCCCCAAATGTCTCCCCACCCTCCTACTGTCACTGCATCCAGTGTCTCCCTGTGCCACATTGTCCCAGCACTCCACACCCTGTATGCACTCAGCAAATGTTTGTTCAGTGACTTTAATGGGTGCATGTGAACGTGGTGCTGCTTTACTAAACCCCTGAATGTTCATAATCTAATGTGTAATTTATTACAGCAAACCTTTAATGAGTACCTATTATGTGCTAGCACAGAACCTGGCACTAAAAGTTTACAGATCTCTGAACTATGAGCTCTTTGACGGCTTCATCTTCAGTCTCAGTTCCCAACCCCATGGACATGCTTACTAGTGGGTGTTGAGTGACTAAAAAGCATTGCAGTTGGGGAAGCGGCCGCCCCTGAGTGGCTAAATCCCAGCAGACTCCTTGTCCTGGGTACGGACTAGAAAAACGGGCTTGTTTTGCCTTGCAAACAGCCCAATTTCCCTGGAGGTTTGGCCCAATTTCCCTGGAGGTTCTAAATGAACAGGCACGAGACCACACACAAAAGGGGGTGTCTTCTGGTCTCTCTCTTGGAGGCCTGGCTGTTGCAAAAGAGCACAATATGGGCAGGGAACCTGCGAGACAGGGTTGGGCATGTAGGACAGTGCTCAATGGGCTGGGACCCTGCTTGAGGCCCCAGAAGGTGATGGGACAAGGCCCTTGGGCCTTCCCAGATTTGCCCCACATAGGTACACCCAGGTTAACTAGGAGGAGACCCTTGGGTTGGAACCTAGATCTCACATTAGCTAATCTCTGCCTGGAGAAGGAGGGCAGTAGGTGAGTCTGAAAGGAAAGACCCTTGTCCTCTGCCGGCAGCGGAGGGGCCGGGGCCTGGGGCTGCAACAGCCCCTGGTTCTGTTTTTCACTCCCTCTACCCGGGTGCCCAGATGAGTTTCAAAGAGGAAAGCTTGGGCTATCTCAGGTTCCCTGGGACTCGGGGCTGGGCAGTAGATAGCATGGGACTTGGCACCAGACATTTCCGGGTTTGAATCCCAGCCCTGCCCACCTCCTGCTGTGTGATCTGGGGTAAGCCACTTTACCTGCAGGACCTCAGTTCCCTCACCTGCCAAGTGGGGCTACTACCGTATTTCATCGATTCTAGGTAGAAGTTTTTTTTTTTTTTCATATTTCTGTATGAATTACATAGTTGTGGCATCTTACAGTTAAAATTGGCAGTGTTTTTTTCTTAGTGGTACACAGAATGGTGCAATTTATAATCAGTTGTATCTTAGATGCAACTCAGTATGGTCCTAAGCCCTGCCTCAAAGGATTAGTGCATGCAAGCACCTCTCTAGCCTAGTGCCAAGGCCTACAGAAGATGCAAAATTAAGAACAGTGGTTCCCTTTCCTCTTTTCCCTGCCCCCTTTTCAAAACAGACCATGGTGGGGGGAGGTATCTCCTCTGTAGCACTGAATAAATCAGCTTGGTGCATCAGGAAATGTCTGGGTTTTAGAAGATAAATACCCCTTAACTCCTCTTGGAATCAGGGGTGCTATTTATAGCGGCAGCAGAGTAGGTTAAATGGGCCCCTGGCTCCTTTCTCCCCAGGTAACAGGTCGCCAGGCCCTCAGTCACTGGTTTCTTGGCGCCTGTTGTACATGATCCAGGCTGGAACCAAAGGGGTGGCCGGGCAGGGCAAGTGGCAGGAGGGATGGGCTGCTCCCCCAGGCCGAGACCACCGGAGCTTGTGACCCTGGCTCAATCCAGTCAGAGGGTTGCTGCCTGGAGAGCCAGGGTGGCGGGGTGGTGAATGGAGACTCCTCACACTGGCCTGCACGTGCCTTTACTCATCCCCTGCACAGCGGGGAACTGGAGGGATCCAGCTAATCAAAGTTAGCTGGGCTCTGAGGACTGCAGAGATTCTCAAACTCGTGTCTTGCCGGGGCAAGACAGTGGGGTTTCTGGAGTGGAAATCAGGTTAGAAAACCATGACCACTCCCAGGAGAGAGGTGGTGGGCCCCAGACCTCGGGCATCGTGATGGCACCGACGGGTCTTATTTGACTTGGTCTGATGAGGGCCTGACCTGGCTCTGGGCACCCAGCAAACACGTTAGGTGAATGTGCAAGCTCAGGGAATGCTCTCCTCTCCCTGCCTCCCTAGTAGGAGATGAACAGACGGGGAATTGGGATAAAAATGATACCTGTCTCAGGCTTTTTAGAATGCTGTGCAGATGCTCCCTAAAGTTCTTGAAATGGGCAGGTACTAGCTTCCTCTTTGACAGAAGAGAAATAAAGGGACTGCCTTAAAGATATAACACAGGTTAGGGCAGAAGAGGTATCAGAGCTGGAGGGAAATGAGGGGCCACCCCATCAGCCCAGGTGTGGTCTGGGGGTGCTGCAGAGATGGGCCTGGGGCAGGGGTGAGGGAATGGGGATGGGGGATATTGCGGGGAGGTGCATTTTCAGTTAATTAGTTAACATCTGAATTATCAATGAACACCTTACTAGTCAGCAGGAGATAAGCTGAGAGTCAGAACAGAGCCCAGTTACACGGCCCTGGTGAGAGCCTGGTTGTTGTTTCCCTCTCTTTGACAGGCAGGGCACCCTGGGAAGGCCCTCATCCCCGGTTAATGCCAGGCCCAGTAAGTACAAAAGGAGATGTAGAGAGTTCTCTGTGCTATAGAGTGACCTTTCCAACTCCAGGTGAGCCACCTGCCTCTAGGATCCTTTCCCTGCCCCAGGAAAAGAGAGCCTGCTGTGGTCTTCTCCTTGGAGAGGAGAAGGGTGTTATAAAGGCTTGGGAGCCTAGAAGCATCTGAAGAGTGAGTCAAGGTGCAACTGTTTATGATTAGGCTGTCTGGGGGTGAAAGGGTGAAAAAGCTTCTTGCGATGACACAGCCAGAGCTCTAGGTCCCACAGCACCCATCAAAAATCCTCTCAAAGACTAAGAAACTAAAGAAGCAAATTATTCTTTTATGTTCTCCACCCACGTTCCCCCCCAAGGACTTGCTGATTTGGAGCTGTAAACAATGAGTTATTTTTTCTTCTCCTTAGAAAATCTGGGTGTCCCTTCTCTATACCATCCAAGGGAGCTCTATTTAGGTTCAGGCTTCATACATTCAAAACCAGCTTACATCACAATCCCAGAAAGTGAACAATTTCTAACCATACTAACCCGGATTGCACATTCCTTAGTGTTAACCTCCTAGAGCCAGGATTCAGGTATAAAATACCCATGTGTTCTCACTTGCTTGCTCACTCATTCTCTCACACGACCTCTATTTTTCATTTTTTTTCTCTCTCTTCCTCCCTTCCCTCCCCATCTCACACGCACACTCAGCCCAACCCCAGAAAAAGCATTGCACAGAGGATGCTGTTTCCCAGCTGAAAAGTCACCAAGGGACTGGGTGATCTGCCAGGCAGTTCCTGAGCTTGCTTGGGACGGCCTCTTGGGAGCAAAGCACTATTGAGGCAGAAGCAACCCTCGCCTGTGCTCAGACCCCTGGGGGCCTCGCCTCCTCGACTGTCAGGCCTTGCCCACCGCTGCGGAGAGGCAGATTAGCTGGCCACTGCCCTTAGGCTTCCTGGTGGCCATGGTGGTTGCCGGGCCCAGGGGGGTTTCAGAAAGGTGACCTGGCTCCAGCCAAGGCCTGTGGCAGGCCTGGCTATGGCCTGTAGATCTTAATGACGTCCTTGATGGGCCTCCGGCAGATGGGGCAGCAGGCCCGGGCCTGCCTCCGGAGCCGCAGGCCGCAGCTGTGGCACAGGCACATGTGTCCACACGTGTAGATGACAGTGTCCACCTCGCCGTCGAAGCACACCGTGCACTCGCCATTCTTTCTGCTTGCCAGCTCTGGTGGGGAGAACACCGGTGACACTGGGGGGCTCAGCGGGGAGCTGGGGGCTGTCACTGCCAGGAAGGGAGAATAGGACATGCTTTAATAATGTAGTCCTCAGGTGGGCTCTGCTGGGGGAAGTCCAAGAATGCAGAGCTTCTACAGGGGGACCCCATGGGAGAGCAATTTGGGGAGACAGCAAGTTTGGTTTTTCTGCTCAGTTTTGCCCTTTTCTCTATCCCCCATAGCCCCAAGCATCCAGATAAAATGCCACCCTCATCACCCTTTGGGATGCCATATCTAGATGCTTCTCCTCCCTCCCGCTGAACATACAGCTGTAGGAAGGAGAGGATGCAGGGACTTAAGGGGTTCCTGCTTTAGCCCCAGGAAAGTTGCTGGCCGCCAAGGGGACCAGGCCAGTCACCAACTACTGCCCTTCCGTTGCACCTCCTTACCCAGAGATGACTCAGATGCCGAGGAGGACTGGTTGACACTGAAGGCCATATCTGAATCGCTATCATCCTGGGAGCCGCTGAGGGACCCTGATGGAGATGTGGTTGCAGGGCTGGACTGCAAGATGCCTGAGATCCAAAGAGAAGCCATCAGGAGCAGCAGGAGGCTGTACCTGCTCTGCTACTCCCTGGATTTCCACTACTTTGCACTTCAGTTTCTCTATCTGTCTAATGGGAGTAGAAGAGGTACCTCATACGGTTCTGCTAGGACTGATAAGATCATATATGTATGGTAGACATCTGTTCTTTGACTGCCCAGCATCCATTCCCTCTTGTTTCAGAAGCAGCACTGGGGTTTTCTTTGGGGGCACTACTCTATCCTCACTCACATGATCCAGGCCACGGCAATAGGTACTCGGTCTCAGTGGTGACTCAGAAGGGCATGTAACTCAGGTAAAGACAATGAGGCCCAATTCTATGACTTTTGCTAGCACTATGGGGAAAGAGGGACTCTTTCCACTAGGCTGCTAAGCTGATCAGAGGTAAGCCTGGTGCTATAGCAGCCACCATGTGGCAAGGGCCTGATGGAGAGTGAAGCCAACACAGAGGAAAGCTGAGCTTAGAGATGGAAAAAAAAGATGGGATCTGGATGACATCCTTTCAACACCTAGATCTAGCTGTCCCTGAATCCACTCCAACTTACTCCCAGACTTTTAAGTTACATGTAACAATACTTTTCTCTGTTTCCCATGCATGGGGTTTTCATCACTTGCAACTACAAAATTCCTATAGTATTCTATGTAGGTGATTTTTCTTCTCCAAGGTCACTGTTGATTCCTCTTACAAGAATGGGTTGTTTCTCAAGGTGGTCAGAAATGCCTCTTCCCTTACCCTACTCGAAGATGGATGGATGGATAATGTAGAACTGGGGCTGCTGTGAGGGAGGGATAAGGAGAACAAGTCCCCAGCCTCGAAAAGCAGTTGCTTCCTTTCTGTCCTCTTCTACCTTCTCTTCCTGACCACGAAGGGCTCACCCTGGTTCCTCAGGAGGTGCTTGGGGAGCAGGGTGAGGACTCCAGGCTTAGTTCTTACCGGAACTTGAGCAACTCATCTCAGGCCAAAATGATAATTAGGTCTAATCTTTCAAAACCCCCAAACAACCCAACAATCACTGCTACCCTGTTCCTCCTCTGCTCTCAATTAAAGGATGACAACTGTTATGACTATTGCACTTCGCAAACACACTGGATGTACCAGGCACCTCCTCATGCAGCTCCATGACACAGGTGTCTAGACGGAAGGAAACTGAGGCTCAGAGAGGTTCTGTGATTTGTCCAGCATCCTCATGGCTGACCAGTTATGTGACTCTGGGACAGTCACTTAAACTCCCTACCTGTGGACAGGGATAGTTATATTGATTTCTAGGGTCATTGGGAGAAGAAAATTTAGTGAGGTAATATATGAAATAGTCATCATTTCTGCTATTATTTGGACTTTCCCCTTTTTTTTTTTTTTAAATCAGTACTGTGCCCTCTGGAAAACCTTTCCTGATCACCCCCACTCTATCACACTGGGCAAGTAGCCCCTCTGCTGTTACTCCACCATGTGCAGCTCTCCACTCATGTCTGTGTCCTCTCCTCCTCCAGGCTCTACCCTGGAGCCCAGGGTCTGGCCCAAGGCTGGTGGGTACTTCATGTCTATTTGTGGCATGAGTAAAGGCGAGAATCATCTCACAATATGATGATTCAAGACCCCATTCCATTTTCTGTGGAAAGCACTGTTCTTATTTTCTTTCTTATGTGTATTTCTATTTATTTTCTCCTACACTTAATATGCATCATGCATATAAAAAACCTCTCAAAGAACAGATCATAAACACAGAGATAAAAATTGCATGAACCATCTATCAATTGCATAAAGGCTGCCAGGCCCTGAGGCTAGCAGGCTACTTCGGTGGGTGATTTCCAAGTGTGGTCACCAGGGCACTTGTTAAGAATGCACGTTCTCAGGCCCCACCCCAGACCTCCCGAATCCGATACTCCGCAAGCCCCCCCCGGGATGCACATGCTGGCTGAAGTTTGGGCGTGGGTTAAAGGATGACTCCTGCAGAAGACCGCGGCCTCCACGGCGGGGATGGGAGAACTCACCGAGGAGGCGCAGCTGACCCGCGGCGCCGCCGCGCACGGCAAAGAAGGCCCAGAGCGCCTGCGTGGTGTCGACGCACAGCAGGCGGCCGCGCGGGCGCCCGTTGACGCCCAGGAGCACGTCGCCACCGGGCCGCAGGGTGAAGCTAAGCGCGTCGCCGCCGCTCGGCACGGGCCCGGCGCGCGCCACCACCCAGTACTCCTTGCGGTCGAGCAGCGCGTCGGGGTCGGCGGGCAGCTCAGCGGGCCGGAGCCCGCCCGGGTCACACGACGTGATGCCGAAGGCCAGCGCGCTGGGCGCCGCCAGCCCCTGGCGGCCCACCTCCACGAAGAGGCTCTCGCCGGGCCGCAGCGGGCGCTCGGAGAAGACGAGCGTGCGGCCGCCCTCGGGCCGCGGCGCGCAGGCTGTTTTGCGGTCGGCCGACAGGCTCACGTCGGGCCCGCGCGTCGCGTGGAAGCGCAGGTCGGCCTCCAGCAGCGCGGGCGAGGACGCGGGCCGCGGGCGGTCGCGGGGCCCGCACGGGATGGCGGCGGCGGCATCGGCGGGTGGCGGCCCTGGGGCGCGGCCCAGCGCTAGGTGGCCCAGCTTGGCCACCACCTGGCTGTTCTCGAGCTCGTTGTTGTCGAAATTGGCCGCGTCGTGGTTGCTGGGCGGCGGGCAGGAGCTGAAGCGGGCCTGGCTGAGGCGCGCCGGCGTCAGCGTGTCGGCGAACATGCTCTCTGTGCCAGGACAGAAGAAGGGCCGCGTGAGGGGTGCTGCCATCGCGGCCCTGGGCCGCCGCCTCCCCTCTCCACGGCCTGCAGGCCGCCCTTCAGGGCCCTGACCTTCCCACACCTACAGGGCATCTCACCCCTACTCTAGCCCCTTACTCTTCCTTTTGTGTTCATTTGTGCACTTATTATTTTCATGGGCCACAAGGTTACACAGAATTGGTTTAAGCATCATCCCTGATTTGCTTGACATCCTGTCATCATCAGGATGGGCGGATAAGGCCTTCCTCCTTCCTCTTCCCTTCCTTTTTTCTCTTCTCTCCCCATTCCCTCCCTCTCCTGTCCCTTTCCTTTTCTCTCTCCCCCTTCCTCGTTTTAATTTCCCTCTCTTTCCTTTCTTCTCCTTTCTCCCTTTCTCCTCCCTCTCCTGCTCAGAGGTTTTTATATTTTTGAAGATTAAAAAGTCATTTGAAAAGGCTTGTATATAGCCTATCTTCCCAACTGGAACATAAGCACCGTCCAAAGAGCAAATCCTTGTATTTGTGGCCTTACTATGGGACCAGCACCATTCTAAG
Organism: Choloepus didactylus; assembly: GCF_015220235.1. NCBI lineage: Eukaryota > Metazoa > Chordata > Mammalia > Pilosa > Megalonychidae > Choloepus > Choloepus didactylus. The sequence continues at coordinate 99,788,437 of NC_051319.1, forward strand.
CAGCTCTCACATGTTGGCTCATTTCATCCTCACAACTACCTTGAGAGGTGTGGACTGTTATCACCCGCTTTAGCAAAGGAGGGAGCTGAGGCAGAGAGGGGTTAGGCTCCTTGTCCAAGGTCGCAGAGCTACTAAGTGGCAAAGCCAGGACTTGAACCCAGGCTGTCTGGCTCCAGAGTCCATGCTCTGCCTCTGAGAGAAGGCGGGGGGGGGGGCTGGCCCCCTCACTGCTGTGTTTGTAGCAGGGAGCGCAGTACTTGGACCATGGCAAGTACTCAAGGTCTGTGTGGGGAAGGCTCATTCTGTAGACCTGAAAACTAAGGGGAAGTTTTTAAAGAGGTATAGTTATGAAAATATTTTGGAATACTTTTTAGTAATTGGAAAAATGTTCTTGACACTAAATAGTACAGATAGTAAAAAAAAAAAAGGCAAAATAAAAATAGTATTTTTTGTTATAATTCAAATATCACATATTTTGGTGGATTAGTTGTTAATTGTCTGTCTCCTAACTGGAAAGTGAGTGCCTGGAAAGTGGGGTCTCAGGGCTTGGCACAATGCTTGGCAAGGAGCCTTCATTATTATGTAGTTTATTGAATGAATAAATGAGGTCTCTACAAGAGACTGACTGCCACTCTGAATAACAAAACAAACAAACAAACAAAAAAACCCAGGGAAAGATACAAACATTCCACAGTCATTGAAAGTATTTTGATGATTTTTTTTTAGTGATAAGAAATACATTCTTGTTAACCATAAGTAAACAAAGCCAGAAAAAAAGCGTTTCTCAGACTTGTTCAACCAAGCCCCTCCAGCCAAGATTTAGTTAAATGTTAACACACTGTAATAAAAAATTTCTTCCTTGTTAGTTTTCCAAATACAAAATTAAATCTTAATGCCAAACATTTTATCAAGCTCTGTATGACCCAGCCCCTGGTGAGAGAGTCTGACACCTGCCCCCAGACACCCCACAGGGGCAGAGTTTACAGACCAGTCATCCAAGGTCTGGCTCAAAGACCTGTTTGGTTGGCTTACTTGGTGGTTTTGTGTTTGCTTTTTAACTTTCCTATTTTTGAAAAATTATAAATGTAGACAAATAACACAATGAATGTCCATTACCCAGATTCAACAATTATCAGTTCATGGACAGTCTTGTTTCATCCATACCCTCACCAACTCCCTGCTCCTATATTATTCTGATGAAAATCCCAAACATTTTATCTGAAAACATTTCAGTATGTCTCTAAAGTTAAAGACTTATTGTCATGTGTGAATATGCTTTCTTGTTTGTTTGAATGAAGATCCAAATAAAATCTACTCATTGTCATTGGTCTCTTTTAAGCTATAGGCTGCCTCTTGGATTTACAGCTTCTCTTAGAAAATCAGAGGATCTGAAATCACAGGACCTGAATTCTGGCATGGCAACAGAGGGCTAAAGCTTGCCCTTGTATTGCGGATGTTTGATATGTCATTCCCCATGGATTCCACTTGGCCATCTATGGTAGCCTGGAGCTAAGTACCCCAGAAAAACATGTTCATATTCTCAAGCCATTCCTGTGGGTGTGAACCCATTGTAAATAGGACCTTTTGATGAGTTAAGGTGAGGCCCAACTGAATCAAGATGGGTCTTAATCCTATTATTGGAGTTCCTTATAAGCGGAATGAAATTCAGACGCACAGAGAGAAAACCACGGGAAGAAGCTGGCAGTCATAGAATCCAGAGCCATGAGGGGCCACCATGTACACTGCCATGTGACAGCAAAGCCAAGGACTTGGGATCACCAGCAGCCAGCCCCAGAACACCAGTCTTAAGGGAGAAAGAATTGCCTGGGTGATGCCTTGATTTTAGACTTCTCCTAGCCTCAAAACCATGAGCTGGTAAATTCCTGTTGTTTAAGCCAACCTATTTTGTGGTATTTGTTTAGCTGCTGGGAAACTAAAACATTCTCTTCACTCATTTCAGCTATCTGCTTGGGCTCTTGGGCTTCTGCGTGTATATGCCTTCCCTGAGAAGATGTTTCCCAATAACATGAGGAAAAAAGTGGGATTTCAATTTGATTCTTTTAAGAAGTATGTATGTGTGATGTAAGTCTATGCTGTCTATATCACTGTTTATGTCCATAAGAAAAAGTTCTGAAAAGAAATAAAACAAAATATTAATGATAATTCTCAGGGTGTGTGTGTGAGATTTCTTCTTTAGATTTTTCTGTATAAACCAATTTTTCTACAGAAAACATGTACACTACAAAATCATGTCAGCAGAAAAACCCCAGTAAGAATTATTTTTTAAAAATAAAGTTCTCAATGAGTATGCAACAAGAAGAAAAATGCCCATGATATAACATTAAGTGAAGAAAAAGGATACAAAACTGAAAACATGGTTTGATTCTAATTTTGTAGGAAAAGCACACATAGGCTGCATAGGAAATGGACGCATAGGAAAAATGTAGGAAGGAGATATATAAAAAATGTTGAGGGTGGTTATTTCTGGGTGAAGGGTTGACTGGTGATTTAAATTTGCTTCTTTATACTACTTTTCTGATTTTGTCACTTTTCTCTGTTGAACTTGAACTGATTTGGTAATCAGAAGAAAAGCAGGTGTAAAAATAGAGTAAAACAAACACCTTTTTAAAAAGGTATTTCAGACAAGTGGTGGTTTCTGGGAGGCCAGAGGATTCTGCTTCTTGGCACATGTACTTTCTCAGGGCTTCCTGCCCCCCACCCCCCCAGAGGCAGTTTGCCAGGCTTAGCCCAAAGGCATTGGCCTTGGCTTGCCCTGGGCCTCTGTTCTTGCTGATGCACCCTGCCTCTATCCCCACGCTCATCCCTCCTCGTTCTTGCTCCTAATGGGTCCACACAGGCTCCCGTCCTTCAAGGCTGCGGAGATGGGGACTTAGGTTCAAGTCCTGATTTCAGCCCTTCCTGGCTATGACCTTAGATAAGTCAGTTCACCCTTTAGAGCCTCAGTTTCTTCATCCTTAAAATGGGAATAATGACGACACTCTTCCCACCTCCACCATGTGGCTGTTAAGAAGATTTAGATCTTGTAAAGAGTGTAGCATAGAACATGGCACAAGGTAAGGGCTCAAAGCATGTTAATTATCACCATTATTCCTTCAACATTTATTCACAAAAGGTCTAGAGCACCCACCATGTGCCAAGCACTGTGCAGGGTGCTGGATGAACAGAGGTGAGCAAACAAGCATGGCTCCTGTGTGCACAGAGCTCCCATTTCAGTGGGAGAGACAGATTATAATGAAGCTAACTCACAGAACACTGGATAATTACGAACTGTGATAAATGTCACCAAGAGTCATCATCCTATGTGGCTCTGTAAAACGGGCACATTTCAGTGGGAGAATGCTGAGGTTCTGAGAGGTGAAGCAAGTCATTCAAGACCACACAGCCAGGGGTCACTGAACCGGGATTCCAACCCAAGTCTGTATAGTCAGGCCTCTTGACCACTAGCAATACTGCTTCCAAAATCCAGCTGCCCTTGTTCAGCTCTTAGAACTGCCCAGCACATGCACTCAGCCTCAGGCAGCACTCAGAGTTTCAGTCCCTAGGGTCCTGATGAGGAGGGACCAACAGGCACATCCCCCATTCCTCAGTGCGCGCACCATCACCCAGCAGCATTCCCAGGCCTGTGATGGGGGAGGCTGTGATGGTGGGCACAGGCTTCCCGACCTCCCGCTCTCCCTGGGCAACCCTAGGGCCCAGCTTTGGGTCTGGGATGAGTTGGGTTCAGTGCATGTTCTTCCCCTTCTGTCTTAGGTCGGATACATCTGGGGCTGGAAGTGAAGCCGGATTTATGTCCTAAGAGAAAACATCTTTGTGTGAAGATGAAAATGGAGGCAAGAACTGGAGACGGAGGAAACTGATCCATCAATCACTTCATTGTCTCCAAAGGACTGACTGGGGACATGTACCTGAGGCAGAACTGACAGGACTTTCTGATAGAATGTATGTGGGGTGGGGAGAAAAGGAATCAAGGCTGACTCCTGAGTTTTGGGACTAATCCAGCAAGTGGATTGTGCCACTTGGGACATGCATTGCTGGGGAGCAGGAGGAGGTGGGGATGGGGGAGTGGAATTTAACAGTTCTGTCTGAAAGCATTCAGTCTGAGACTGCAGTCACTTATTTTTTATTTTTAGATGAAAAACTTTACCTTTATTGAGAATCATAAAGTTTTTTAAAATATCATTATGAAAGTTTTAAAAATATAGCACTCAGTGCAATGAACTACTATTTTAGTTATTATTCAGACACTTAGGACAGGTTTCTCATAGTTTGCATGTGAAGATTTAGCATGATCCAAATTCAGATATCCATTTCTCCAGAAGGAGATGCTGAGTGGGCAGAGGGAGGTTTGGAGTTTAGAGGAGGTTCAGGGCTGGGAATATGGGTTTGGGAGTCAACAGTTTGGAGATGGGATTTAAAGTCCAGCGAAGGCTGAGGTCACCTGGAGAAAGGGGAGATAAAGAGAACTGGCCTTGCTTTATGATCATCTGTTAAACTGTACGGTTGTTTTAAAAAATAGGTAATTTATAAATTACACAACTTAAAGAAGTAAAAAGGAAGGAGAGAAGAGAGCCTAGGATAGAATCCTGGGGCCTTCAACACATACCCCACAAAAGACATGTTCAAGTCAAATCTGTGGATGTGAACTCATTTGTAATAGGACCACTGAAGATGTTATTATTGGTTAAGGTGTGGACTCAATTGAGAATGAACTCTTCAGAGATCCTATTTAGACAGGGCTGAATTGAATCAAGGGTGGGACTTACCCATATGGTTGAAGCTCTTCTAAGGAGAGGAAATCTAGACAGAGACACAGATGACTGAGCAGGAGAAGTAGAAGCCAGAAAGACAAACCACATGATTGAGGCAGAAGCAAGCCAAGGAACCCCAAGAATTGTGACAAGCTAGCGCCAGAATGCTACAGTCTCCAAGAGAAAGTGTGGTGTGTTTAAGACCTTGATTTTGGACTTGTGGCCTCCAAACCCATAAGACAATAAATTCCCTTTGTTGAAGCCAACCCATTGTGTGCCATTTTTGCAGCAGCTCTGGCAAACTGAGACAGGGGTCAAGGAGGAGTGGCCAGGTAGGCAGGAGCATGGGTAGGCCCAGCAGCATTCAAGGAGCGGGGAAGAGGTCAACTGTGCAGACAGCAAGAGGTTGAGTATGATGAGGATGGAGAAGGGAGCTCTGGATTTGGCAGCATGGAGCCGAACGCTGGGCTCAACCGGTGGAAGTTCAGAGAAATGGTGGGACCTACCTAGGCCTCACTGGAATGAGTCAAAGAGGAAAATGGAGAGGGTGGTTTGGACAACAGTTGTGAGAAAGTTTTGCTCTGGAGGAGAGTAGAGAAATGGGATACACTATGGCGGGGGATATTGAGTCAAGGGCGTTTGTTTAGAAAGATGGAAGATTCTGGGAACAATTCTGTGGAGAGGGAGACGGTGAGGAAGGAGTAGTGGGACACAAGGTAGGAACAATGTCCAAGAACAGGTGGAGGGGACAGGAGCAGAGTCCTTCCTCCATGGCCACAGGAGGGCAGGCAGAGGGGGTGAATGCCAAGAGAGGGGGTGTGGGGTTTGAGGAGAGAGAAGGTGTGGCATGTCAGCACGGGGATGGACCCCCAGTCTGTGGGCCACTGCGCCCATGCCATTCCAGATGCCGCCCTTCTGCCAACCAGAGGATGCTCTGCCCAGTCCTGGCTGTGTGACCTCAGCCCTCACCCATCTCCCAGGCCCATGGGGTGGATTACTGGCAGAAGTGTGGAATTAACGATGTACTCAGCACTGCGCCTGACACAGAGTAGGTCTTTAGCAGCTCCTAGTAGGGGGCCAGTGGCCACAGAGAGGAGATCCCACCCACCCCAGACTGCAGAGGTCAAGCTTGCAGTCCACCTCACCAGCTAATGCCTTACTGTTGGGTGGGGAGGTAGGTGCCGGCCTGGCCTGTTTGGAAAGAAAACATTAACTGCAAAAGTCAATTACCCTGTGATGCTCCTCACTGGGGATCTACGTGAAGCTCATTGCAGCTTTTCTTCCTTGCCAGATATGGGGTGCTCACATCTCCCATGCTGAGCCTCCCTCCCCTCCCCCGGCCCAAGTCCCAGGGCAAAACTCCCCTCCCGCACCATGGCCACTGATGAGCTGGGTGACCTTGGGCAAGACCCTACCCCACTCTGGGCCTCAGTTTCCTCACCTGCAGCATACAGTGGTGGACTTCAACCTCTAGGTCCCGTATTTAGATCCATAAGTTCGAGTCTTTATCAAACCCTTTGCTCATCACACTAATGAACAAATTCTGACTCTACAACCCACAATTATGTAACCTTGATCAAGTCACTTATCCATGCAGGGTCTCAGTTTCTTCACCTGCAAATGGGAACAATACTGTTTCCTGCCTCAGAGGGAAGGAAACAGAAGGAATAGAAGACTTTGCCCACTTAAAGTTCTTAGCATCGTGCCTGGCACATGGGAGATGCCCAATAACTGTTATTAATGAAGGGTCTCAGGGCTGTCAAGGGTAAATGACTTTCTTACAAGGCCCTTTCTAAAAGGGACCACATCACCCTGTCTTGAAGAAAGAATGACTTGAGAGGGAAACAGCCCAGTGTCATAGAAGCTGCGTTCTCAGTTGCAGCTGGCCCCCCAGGCAGGAGGATGCTTGGCTGGGAACACTCCACCAGGTGAAATATGCCAGGCCTCTGAATCCCTTTTTATTTCTAAGACTTAACTTTGGTTCACATTCCTGAGCAAATAAAATGCACCCCACCCACCTCTCCACCCCCGTGGATTGGCAGGATGCTTCCCAGACGTAGGGTTGCCAGATAAACTACAGGATGCTCAGTTTAATTTCAATTTCAAATAAACAACAAATAATTTTTTGGCACAAGTATGTCCTGTATTATTTTTATTTGCTAACTTTGAGCAACCCTACCCAGACACTACTTCTGTGTGCTGGTTTTCGGGCTTTATCCAGTGGGTCTGAGAAGTGGCAAGGGAGGGATAAGAGGTCCCTGGGGGTTTCTATTCTGGAGTCGCACAACGGAGAATCTCTAAAGGAACCGTGTCACCTCCTTGATCCTTGTGAGGAAAAGGAGGCCAGAGAGCTCTGGATAACACGGACACCGGCTGCCTTTTATTTAACCATTTGGTTTCTTGAGCATCACTTTCGAGAAGCCAAGTTCTCACAGGAATTGGGAGGGAGGGGCCCCATTTCTTATGGGATTTTTGTGGTTCTCATGTTGTTGCCTCATCTTGTGCTGGGGACAGTAGGGTATTTGTTGCCTGGATTCAACCCATGCAAAATCATGAACACTTAGCTTTCTTCTTCTTATTTAGTAACTTTTTTTTCCCTGATTACAAATCAGTGTTGATAATTGGTGGTGGGGGTGGGGGGGTGGGGACCTACCAGTAGTCCCTGTACCCGGATGTAACCAATGTCAACTTGTTTTTTTCCCCAGGGAAGGAAGTAAACATTTATTGAGCCTCAATCACAAGCCAGAAACTCCCCTCCATTATCTCTTATAGCCTTCAGAAGGGAAAATAACTTCACTGCTCTTTCTGATTGCAAAAGCAATAAAAGCTCTTTACGTGTATATGTAAAAAAAAAGGTAACTCATAGAGGTATAAAGAAGAAAATGAAATTCACTCATGATTCCTTCACTCAGATGGAATTCCTTCTAATCGCATTTCCCCCTTTGTATATGTATTTGTGAACGTCCTCTTGCGCCACCTTTGCTAGGTGCTTCCTATCAGTTACCACATCTCAGGGACTATTTGCAGAGGAGGAAACTGAAGCTCAGGGAAGTTAAAACACACATCTGCTATATTACACCAAAATTCCAACAGACTCTCTGTCTTCCCCTTCCCTCCAAGGAGTGTGCAATATTGTAGGGATCTGGTAAAGGTTTACTGAATGAATAAATCAACGAGGAACTCAGGTTTAAAGGAGGAAAAGTTCACATCTCCTCTCAGGTTTCATTAAGTCATCAAAGGCTGCTTCCAGTTTGTATTAAAAAAATCCTAATCCACTTGAGCTGATTATGGAGTGGCTGTGATTTCTTGGCTGTTACCCAAAGACATGAGCTGTCTGAGGGAGCAGGTGAATGAGGCGTGATTGCCTCCCTGGTCTATAGAAATAAAAGAGCTCTGAAAAAGAGTGACAGGAGCGCTAGGAGGCTTTAGAAAACTACATTTCCTGGAGGTGAAATACCGAAACCTTTCAAGGAAAAGAGTATGGGGTGGGGAGGGGAAGGGCAAAGGGTTAAAATGCCCAAGCAAAGATCTAGTTTGGAGGGTGGGTAGCTATTCAAGAGCTGGTCTGCTTAAGATTGGAATTTGGCCACATGCTTCAGCCTACCTGCAAACCAGCAGAGCTTTTTATTTCTTAGTTGTTATTTCTTGAGTGCCTCCTATGGCCCTTTCAAACTTCATCTCGTGTAACCCTGTTGTGGCAGACTGAATTATGAACCCCTGAAAAAAAAACACATTCTTAATCTTAACTCACATTCCTGTGGGTGTGAAGCCATTTAGTTAAGGTGTGGTCAACTGAATCAAGACGGGTCTTAATCTATTTTTAGAGGCCTTATAGAGAGAAAGCCACAGGAAGGAGCCAGAAGTCCAGGGAACCATAAAAGAAAGGTGAGGACATCGCCATGTGATGGGAGAGCCAAGAAACCCAAAGACTGCCGGCCAGCCAGAACGCTACCCCAGGAGGAAGCAACTTGCCTTCTAGCCTCTGAAATCGTGAGCCAATGAATTCTTATTGTTTAGGCCAACCCATGGTGTGGCATTTGTCATAGCAATCTGTGAAACTAAGACACCTGCCACCAATCCCACAAGTTAGGTGCTATCATGAATCTATCTTATAGATAAAAAAGTAAGGCACAGAGAGGTTGAGTCAACTGGCTAAGGCCACACAGCTGGCAAGTGGAGAGCCAAATTTAGAACAGAAGTCTGTGTGACTCCCACCCCACTTCTCTTAACCATTGAGAAGTTCTGCTGCGTTCCTACTTCTGTGGGGATGGGGGGCTCACAGTTCTGATGCATGAGTCCTTCCTCCTTGCCTGATTGTGGATGGTGGGTGTGAGGAAGGGAGGGAGTCGGGAGCTCAGGTCAGGGTTTTCCTCTAAGATGCAAGGCTGAGAAAGCAGAAGCAGGCCAAACGTTCTTCAACAGGAGAACAGATATACAAAATTGTGTTACAGCCACATCACGGTATTCCACTCAGCAACAAAAGGCCACAAACTACTGGTACGCATGGCAACAAACCACTGACACACATGGCCACAACATGGATGAACTGCAAATATATTATGCTGAGATGAAGAAGCCTCACAAAAGCATATATCACTCATACGAAGTTCAAAAACAGGCAAAACTAACCTAGAGTGAAAAATCAGAACAGTGGTTCCCCCTGGGGGAGGGGGATTTTACTCTGAAGGGGCAGGAGGGAACTTTCTAGGGTTATGGAGAGGTGTATAAATCTGACAAAACTAATCAGACTTAAGATTTGTGCATTTCACTGAAGGTAAATTATACCACATACCCACACAAAAGATGTAGGACTGTATTCAGACCCCTTGAGAAAGCTGCTTTCCCTTTACTCCCCCAGAACTGGAGGTTGCACTGGTGCAAAAGCAATCTGTGAGTTCAAGAAATAAAGTCTCAAGATAAGGGCTGCAAACTTTTACCCCCGTAAGTTCTCACCACCAGGATTTCAGCATCAGTGGCTGCCTCCTCTATTAGAGTCAGGATCATACTTGTTTGCTTTCCTGAAGCTCTGTGAGCACCTTACGGGTGGGCCTGGGTTTGATATATCTGGTTGCTCACTGCCTGCGCAGTGTAGGTACAAATTACAAATCGAGTGCTTGGGCTTAGAGTAGAGGTTTGACTGATGAGTGGAGGAGTATATGAATGAATAAGTGAGTAAGCAAGCTGGTACATGAGTGAATGAATGAATGAGCAAATGCGTGAGTGAACAAATGAATAAATATATGTATGAATGAGTTTCTAAATGACTGCGTGAGTGAGCAAATTAATATACATGTGAATGAGTTTCTAAATGAATGCATGAGTGAGCAAATGAATAAAGGAGTGAAAGAATGAGCAAAAGAATGGATGAACCATGAGTGAGTGAATGAGCAAATGAATGGAGGAATGAATGAATGAATGAGCAAGTAACTCAGCGAAGGAGTGAGGGGATGAACCTGGGCAAGAGCGTGGACTCAGGACCCAACTTGTGTGGGTTCCCATACTGGCTATGCAATACATGGCAAATGACTTAACCTTTCAGTGCCTCAATTTACTCACCTGTGAAATGGGTATGGCCGGTTGTCATGTGTTTAAAAAAAGGGAGTTAACATGTATAAAGCGCTTAGAACAGTGCCTGGAAAGGTAAGCCCTCCATAAATGTTTATATTAAGGAAATACACATCCATACACATACGAGAACACGCACCCGGGCTCCCTTTCAGCTGCATCCCGCCCCTCTTGCAGCCGCGACCCGGACCTACCGAGGAGCTGCACCTCGTCGGTGATGCCGTAGACGTCGATGAGCGCCCAGAGCGGGCCGCCCACGGCCACGCCGCAGTGGAAGAGCACGGGCTCGCCATCGTTGACGCTGTAGAAGACACGGCCGTGGCGGTCCACCCAGTAGGCCAGCACAGTGTCACGCAGCGCCAGGTTCTCGGGCAGCGCCTTGGCCCAGTAGCCGGGCCGCGTGACGAGGTCGGGACAGGCGTACTTGGGGATGTCGTGGGCGCTCATGAGCGACGGGTCGTGCGCGGTGAAGCCGAAGCGCAGCGCGCCGCTCCAGCCCGGGCGCACGGCCACCAGGCGCAGCCGCACCTGCTCGTACAGCCGGATGGGCCGCTGCGTGAACGTGACCCCGTTGCAGAAGCTGTTGCGCCGCGTGGCCCGGCGCGAGTGGCCGTCCAGTCGCACGTTCTTGCCCTTGGCCTGCGCGTGGAAGCGCGGCGCTTCGCCCAGGACCGGGCGCCGCTCGGGGCCAGGGCCACAGCACGGCCGGGTGGCCAGGAGGCGCGCCTGCGGGCTCGAGTCTGCGGGAGAGACAGGCAGGGTCGTTAGGCCCACTCCAAACTCTGCGGGCCCGATTCGTCTTTTAAGTCTCATTTTGTGTTAAAGTCCATTTTAGTTATACTCATAATTGATAAACTTGGGGAGGTTCCAAACCAGACCAACAGAGACCCTCTTGGCCAGCCAGCCCCAAACCCAGAGGGCTGCCCGGTCCCTGACGTCTGGGCTGCAGGGCCCCACGAAAGGCAACAGGGGGCCTGGATTCTCGCAGAGGAGTGGGGATACTTGGCTGCGTTTCTTCCTGCAATTTTTGCTCAAAAGCCAGACAGACAAGGCAATAAAAAGAGGTTATTCTTAGGCTCTCAATGCAGCCTGGAAACTCAGCCCTTTGGCACTTCCTGGCTTTGTGATGTGGAGCAGACCCTGTCAGGTTGCTAGCCTGTAGAATGGGGATATTACATCACTTAACTCACACAGGTGCTAAGAGATAATGTGAATGAAGTTTCTAGAAACTACTCAGCACAATACATGTACCTAATAGACAATTAATAATAATTGTGATAATAAGACTGAGGTTCCAAAGGAAATCCAAGTCTGGATTCTATGGTTTCTCTTCCACTTTACCCGCAGAAAATGAAGGCATTCTTTACGTAAGGCTGGCTTTTCCAGAACGTACACTTTTCCCTTTCTAAGTAAATTCTGCCCTGTCGCACCCAAAGGATCTGATCACTGGCTACGAACCTAAGGGTCCCAGTAATAGGGTAGGGGGCTCAATCCTTGCCGCTCTCCCTCCTCCCATCCCAGAGGCATTTCCTGGGAGGTGGATCTGGGGGCCTGGGAGGTAGCAGAGAGGATAACTGCACGAGCCTCTGCTATGGATCCACAAAAGCAGTTGAGTGCAATTTTCATGGCAAATTCTTCTAGATTGCAGGCAACCCCAGGCACACCGCAGCCCCTTGTTCCTGGAGGAGAATGGCAACCCCAGGGAATAAGAGCCACTGCAGGGACCCCCTCCTCCCACACCCAGCCCTGTGCTTCACTGTGCTCTGGGCATGTTGGGGGTTCAGTTAATACCGAGCTACTGGGAGTCAGGACAGGAGAAAATGAAAAGAGGGAGAGGGAGAGGCAGGAAAGAGGCAGTCAGGCCCCAGCTCCCTGGCCCCAGCTCCTCTCCCCCCTGCCCAAGGGGAAAGAACCCCTGATTACTGAGGTCAGAGATCATGCTGGGACCTGGGTAGCCAAACAGAAGCCACTGACTCATGAAGATAAAAGATAAAAAAGAAAGCCAAGATCCCACATTAGAAAAAGGAACAAAAGGGACTTTAGTCAGTCGTTCATTGAACAACTACTTAGTGAGCTCCTGGCTTGTACTAGTGGACAGTGCTAGGCACTGGGAATACAGCAGGCACCCAGACAGGTGAGGTGCCCCTTCCGATGGAGCTGACATTCCAGCAGCAGGGAGTCAGCCAAATAACCCATACAACACTCTACCTGATGGGAGTGTTTTCTCTCTGTGTCAGGGAAAAACACAGGAGGGGAAGGGAGCCAGAGAGAGGTGCTATCTTAGGCAGGATTTTGGGGGAGGGCCTCTCTGAGCAGAGACCTGAGGAGGTGAGAAAGTGAGCCATGAGGGGATCTGGGAGGAGAGCATTCCAGATAGGGGGATGGGAGTAGCAAGTGCAAAGGCCCTGAGGTGGGAGTGCTGGTGGGTCTGAGAAAGGACAAGGAAGCCAGTGTGTTGCTGGGATGGTGTGAGCAAATGGGGGAGTGGAAGGAAATGAGATCAGAGCAGGGAATGGAGGGAGGAAATCATACAGGTTTTTTTGTTGGTTTGGATTGGTTTATAAAACCATTGCACTCTGAGTGAGATGGTCTGTTATTGGAGGTTTAGAACAGAAAAGTTACAGGATGGCTCAGACCACTGTGTGGAGAATGGACTATTGAGGAGGGGGTGGGCAAGGGAGCTGGGGGCCAGGATCCGGCCACTGGCCTAATTCCAGGGCTGAGATGATGGTGGCTCAGTAAGAAAAGGTCAGAGCCTGGATACATTTTGAAGATAGTAAGAGATTTGAAGGTTTTAATTAATTTTTAATGAGAGAAATCTAATACATTCAATTTGCTTGCTTTGGATGTTTAAATTATATTTAACAAATAAATTTTGAAAGACCATCTGGTTCCATAATGGACACTGGAAGGGGAAGCAGAATGGTGGAAAGGAAGGGGTAGGGAGAGGGGAGTGTTAGGGATGAGTCCTGGAGGGCAGGGGCTTGTCCTTTTTATCTTTGATTGCCCTGTGCCCAGCAAAGGTCTAGCACACACCAGGCACTTGATAAATGCTACCTGCTGCCTTTGGATTGGTTAGAATTGGAGCTGATCTTGAAGATCATCTCCTCCAACAAGCCCATTTTAAGGATGGGGAAATGGGCCCACAGAGGGAGAGGGGCCTGCCAAGCTCAAGGTCCATTAGGGTCAGGGTAGGGACCCTTTCTGGGCTCTTCTGGCCAGGCCACTCTGATGCAGAGTGGCAGAATGTCAGAGGTCACTCCCAACGAGGACAGGACCATGCCCTCTCCAAGGTAAGGAGAACCTTGGTTTGTGTGTATGTGGGGGGGCAGGCCAAGCACCACTCCCACAAGCCGTGGACCACCTTGAAAGAGGAAGGACTCCATTTTTCTGCAGCTCCCTCAACAGTTAGTCACGTGAGCAACCGCTGCTTCTGCTGGCCCAGCATCCATCCCTCCTTTTCTGCCTGCAGTGCCCTCATTTTCCTTAGGAGATCAAACCTTCTCCCAGCTGGTGGGTTGATCTCATCCCAACGCTAGAAATCAGGGTGTGACCCAGGCCTGGCCAATCAGAATGTTGCAGACTTTTCAGCCAGGAGTGCCCTCTTTTGCTTATAAACCAGGTTGAGCTGGGTTTCTGATACTTGCAACTCAAAGTGTCCTGATGGACAGAATCACCACACATTCAGTGTATCATCTGGGGCCCTTTCTCTGGCTTGGTTAATTGCCATGTATTTCTTCACTGAGTCCTCACAGTAACCTCACGAGGTAAGAACTACTGCAATCTCCTTTATGCAGATGAAGAAATGGAGGTACAGAGAGGTTGGAGCACTTGCTCAAAGTGACACAGTTGTTTTGGGGGCAGAGGTGGGGTTGAAACCAAGTTTGTGTAAGCTCCAGATCTGTCCTTTTTAACCACTTTATCATATTCTCTCTGCCCTCTAGGAACCAACGCAGGATGGACCGTAGGGCTGGGCCCCAGACATCTGATATATGGGAGGGAAGGAAGAGATGGCATGTGGACTCTCTCAACTGTGGGTAGGCCTGCTAGGCACTGGGCTGGCAAAATGTTTACTCTGCTACTCATCCATCCATTCATTCATTCATTCATCCTTTCCACAGATGTATACATTTTGGGCCAGGCACCAAGGAGGCACAGGTGATCCCACACAGTCTGCTCTCCTAGATATTTGAGTCTCTCCATTGTCAAGAAGACACACAGGTGAACAGATGATGACAAGAGCATGTGATAAAGCCATTTTTGCTTGTTAATTTCATGTATCAACTTGGCTAGATTATGGAATCCAGTTGTTTGGTCAAGCACTGGTCTGCCTATTACTGTGAAGGTATATTGTAGATGGATTTGCATCTACAATCAGTTGACTGCATCTACTGTCAACAAAGAGACTGCCTTCAGCAATGGAGGAGAGAGGAGAGTCTTATCGTCCAATTAATTGGAGGGCTTAAAATCCAGAACTGAAGATTTCAGAGGTCAGAAGAATCCCTGCCTCAACTTCAGTGTTGGCTCTTGCTGGAATTCCCAGCCAGCCAACTTCTTCAAGGGAATTCAGACTGAGGACTTCATCACCTTTACCTGAGTTTCCAGCTTATGATCTGACCTATGGAGTTTGGACTTGCCAGCCTCCATGGTCACACAAGCCAGTTCCTTATAATAAATCTCTTTAAATAAATGTGGGTGTGCATGTGTGCTGTTGGTTCTGTTTCTCTGGGGATGAAGACCAGCTATGGGGGCCTAACAGAGGCTCCCAGCTCAGCCCAAGGCTGGGGTGGGAAGGGGTGAAGGTGATGTCCCCAAGCCAGGTCTTTAGATGATGAGGGAGAAGGTGGGACATTCCAGGCTGAGGAAACACAAGGGACAGAAGCAGGGAGAAGCTGGCATTTATGGAGAGGATAAGTCATGTGGTGGGTGTGTCTGAGGTTGGGCAGCAGGGGTGAGGCGCTGCCAATGGCTCAGGGACCAGAGGGCAAGGCCGTGGTTGCAGGCCCCAGTGGCTCTGACAGCTTCAGCAACAGGGAACAGCACGGTTCTGGGCAGCAGGGTTCTGGGCAGAGCTCCAGCTAGGGAGAGGCCTCCAAGGCATGGAGGGCGGGTACAGGGCCAGGTGATGGGACAGACATGCCTCTCCTTGGGCCTTCCCGGAAACCACAAGGATCAGGGGAGGGGCCCAACCCAAGAGCTAGTTTGGAAGAACAAAACTCAAATGAGTGGGGGAAATGCCCCATGGACATTAACCACCACCGCCAGGACGTGTCTGAGTCTTGGGGTCTGCAGCAACCTCCCTGCCCAATAAACCAGATTCTCACCAAGGTCCCCTCCAGTTGGCTCCAGGAAACCTTAAACAGGACCACAGATCAAAAGGCCTTCCGAAACAGCGACACATCCCAAAGTAATTTGGGCAGAGAATAAAAATATATTTGCAGGGTCCCCCTGAGGAACTGGGGGAAAATGTGGAGAGTTGGACTTCCTCACCTGGACTGATGCCGATCTGATGTTGTCACAGACATTGAGGACTGGCGGTTTGATGTGCCGAGCCCTCTATCATGGGACTTGCCCTTATGAAGCTCGTTACTCAAAGGAGAGGCTAGACTTGCATATAATTGTGCCTAAGAGTCTCCCCCTGAGTACCTCTTTGTTGTCCAGACGTGACCCTCTCTCTCTAACTGAGCCACCTCGGCGGGTGAACTTACTGCCCTCCCCTCTACATGGGACGCAACACCCGGGGTGTAAATGTCCCTGACAACACAGGATATGACTCCCAGGGATGAATCTGGACCCAGCATCATGGGATTGAGAATATTTTCTTGACAAAAAGGGGGGTGCGAAATGAAACAAAATAAAGTTTCAGTGGCTGAGAGATTTCAAATGGAGTCGAGAGGTCACTCTGGTGGACATTCTTATGCACTATATAGATAACATCTCTTAGGTTTTGATGTACTGGAATAGCTAGAAGCAAATACTTGAAACTATCAAACTGCAACCCAGTAGCCTTGACTCTTGAAGACAACTGTATAACAATGTAGCTTACAAGGGGTGACAATGTGATGGTGAAAACCTTGTGGTTTTATCTAGTGTATGGATGGATGAGTAGAAAAATGTGGACAAAAACTCAATGAAAAATAGGGTGGGATGGGGGGAAGATTTGGGTGTTCTTTTTTACTTTAATTTTTTATTCTTATTCTGATTCTTTATGATGTAAGGAAAATGTTCAAAAATAGATTGGGGTGATGAAATGCATAACTATATGATGGTATTGTGAACAATTGATTGTACACCATGGATGACTGTATGGTATGTGAATATATTTCAATAAAACTGAGTTTAATTAAAAAAAAAAAAAAAGCCCTTCCAAGCACCGACGCCCACAGGCCAACCTTATTTGAATATTCCACTGCACCCTCATCATATATTTTTTCCAGCCTTATCTCCCAATGGGGAGTTTCTTTGCCAAGCAGCTTGGGAATCCTAAGCAGACTTTCTTTTCAGAGTGGCCTGCCGATGGAAAGTAATGCTGGGGTGGTAAGAAACACTGTTTTGTTACTATAAGGAGAAGCTTCCTGCAAAACCAACTCTCTGTTAGGATAAAATGCAGCCAAGGAACCGATGAAGTTTACATATTTGTTTAAATCTTGATTATACGATCTGACTTCCTTCAGGGAATGAAGGATAAACAATTTCCCCCCACCCCACCCCATCCCCTTCTGAGGCCAGAGCCCTGATGTCAGATTAAGAAAACTAGAGTGAAAAAGTTTCTAAGAGGATGTGTTAGTTACACAACTTGAAGATGCTTACAATAAAGGGACAACAACACGCCATCTCCAAAGTGCACACCAACACCTGCTTTTAGCTCAGCTCAGGGAAAGTGGCCTCTATGAGAAAGAGAAAAATGTGGAGATGGACCCAGCAGGCCCATAGAACATCCTGGTTCTGAGACACCAGGGGGAAACCTGAACTTTATCATTTAAATTATTGCAATCAACACGAAAGCCATAGTATACAAAGTTGGGGAAAAGAGGAGAAAAATTATCCCGTCTGCTTTCACACCCCCCTCCCCACTTGCATTTCTCGTTGTTCTCCTTACTTACTGTATGCTGGATGCTTTGGACACATGATTGCAGCGAATCCTTAAAAACAGTCTCCATCTCCAGCATTATCATCACCATTTTCCAGACTCCAGGCAGAGGACAGAGCTGGGATGGGAACCACGAGCTCTTTTTCCCTCCCCGACTTTCTTCCCTAAACAGATACTTCTAACAGCATAAAAACCCAAGCACACTTCCTGTTTTGCTTCCTGCCTTTTCTCTTCTAACTCAACATTACCTGAAAAGCATTTTCTGCGTGGCTCCCAGGCCTTTGCCGTGCTTATATTTCATGGCTGTAAGAATAGTCCACTGAGGGCCAACCCCCCAGCCTCCCCACTGTTCCCCTCCTGGGGAGCACTTCAGTGGTTCCCCCAAACGGAGGTGCAGAGGTTTCCAGCTATTGGCACCAGGACCCGACTGAAGCAGGCATTCATTCCATCACTGGTGAAAAACCTGCCAGGAAGAGGTCCCCCAACTATGTCGGGGAACAAACCCTGGTCCCTTTCCTTCCATGAAAGGCTGAGGTCCCACCGGCTTTGTGGGGGTGCTGCTTCTAGCCAAGGAGCTCCCTTCTTCTTTTCTCCAGGAATCAGGTGCAGGGAAGGTAAAAAAAAGTCAGTGGGGTGGGAGGTGGGGGGCGTGAGGCGAGATCCAAGTGGAGAATCTGCAGTGGGTCCTTCTGGTGTGCAGAAGGGAGAAGGAAGCTGTCCCAGCACGACCCGCACGGTGAACCAAAGGCTGCCCCCTGCCTGACAGGCTGCCCCAGTAAGAAAACAATGCCAGGCTGTAAAAGCACAGGCAGCGGTCTTGGGGGGTTGGCTGATGTGTGGCTGTAGGTGGCCAGGAGTTAGGGGACTCTGTTCTGGCTACTCAAATATTGGCACAGCCATCCTCGGGCAAGTCCTTTGGGAAGTCGGGGCAATATGAGAACTGCCTTCTAGGCAGCTCCCCGGTTTATTTGCTCCCATGCTTTAGCACGAGCTTGATGGGCTCCAGGTTCCAGTCTGCGTTTGCCACTAACTCACCTGAGGGACCCCAGCGTCAGTTTGGGGGGTGAGTTATATCCCACGTCTCAGGTAGCTGGGAGGGGTGATGAGAGCACCGAAAGATCCCAGCCAAAGAGTCCTGGCACCTAGTAGATGTTCAATCAATGCTCATTCCCTTCCCCACAGGGAGCATCAGGTCCAGCCCCTGGGTTTTCTGGGTTGAATTGCATTGCCTCAAAAAGACACCCTCAAGTCCTAAACCCCTTGTCCTGTATATTTGAGGGTCTCTGAAGACATTAGGAGTTGAGATTAGGTCAAACTGGAGTAGACAAAGTCAACATGATCTGAATGACCGAAGTCCCTCTAAAAAGGAGAGAATTGGACACAGATACAGGGGAGAAGGCCAGTGCTGAATGAAGCAGAGATGGATGCCCAAGGATTGCTGGCAAACCACCCGATGCTAGGAAGTGGCAAGGAAGGATTCTGCCCTACAAATGTTGAACTTTCAGCCTCCACAACTGCAAGATGAGAAATGTCTGTTGCTTTAAGCCACCCAAGTTGGGGCATTTGTTACAGTAGCTACGGGAAAGGAATATACTGGGTGAACCCCTAGCCTCTGTGTCTTCCACATTTTTTGCTATGTTTAAATCTTGCTTTGAGAGGCAGTCAAAAAGAACACAACCTGGAGTCAGATACACTTGGGTTTAAATTCCGGTTTCGTCATCTATTAGCTGTGTGATGTTGAGGTACAAGCTTAACATCTCTGCCCCCCCCCAAGCCCCTGGACCTAGAAAACTCGTAAAAGTTGTTTCCGCCCTACCAGACTGTGGGAGGCTGAAACAAGGCAAAATCTCGGACATACAGTGCCATGCACAGAGTAGTAAACATTTAGTGTCTTCCTTTGACCGCCTTATTCAGTTCTTTTAACTAGAAAAGACAGACCCAGTGGAGGATGGGAAAATACATTCCAAAATGTTTCTTGCCATGGAAGGCTGGTGACGTGGGCGAGGAAAGGCCTCCTGGGGCTGCTTCTCCTTGGTGTGCAAGGACAGAGGCCTATTTTTAAGCCACCACAGCAGCGTCCCAAATGTACACCGTGACACCCCTGAATGAGCCTTACTCATCTCCCTGGCCCAGCCCTTCCTTTAATCTACAAAAGAGCCCGGGGAAATGGCATTCACTGCTTGGAGGATGGCAGGAAGCAGCAGATACAGCTCTCTGGCCGCTGAGATGATGGCTTCCGGAGTGCTGGCATTCGGCAGATGGCATTCCTGCTGAAATTTTCAGCAGATTCTTCGCCACCAGGAAAGGGACTCAGTCACCAGGAGAATGTTCCATTGTGATTTTGCCCCTCCTTATAACAAGAGGCTTTAGCTAGCATTTTACTGAGCCTGTACTATGTGCCAGGCACATGCCTTAATTTCTTGGGTTTATTCTTCATGTACAATAACACTGCTGGGTAGTTTTACCATCTACGTTTTCCAGATGAGGAAACCAAGGGGCAACAAAGTGGTGGAGAGAGAACCAGGCTTGGATCTTTCCACCCACACCCCATCAATTCTCCTGTAGCCTTTTAAGGAAAGGTTGATGTGGACCTTGGGGAAAGTTGGGGAGAGATGGGCCTCTCTCCCCAGAAACATACCCCCACCCCAGACACACAATTATACATACAAATTTGGGGGATTTCCTGGACAACATAACACCCATCTTCGGACTGTGGACCTTGAGTGAAAAAATCTCTGGTTCACCTCCAAGATTCAAACTGCTGGCGGCGGTAGGAAGCAACATGACTGGCAGGGTGTACTCTGGAGAAAGCAAAAGGCAAGGCTGGTATTTGGCAAGGTTTTCCACCACACACAGAACGGCCAGAATGCCAGGCTTCTTTTGGCAACACAGAGTACCTTTTCCATTGGCGGGTTTAAAAGTGGGCTAGGAAAAGAAATAACCAACCCTTCCTCACCTGGGCCAAATGGGGCAGTGACACACACCGAGGGGACAGATGTTGGCTTAAATAGGACTTTGTTCTCTATTTCCCATGCATGGTTGGCCAGCCCACACTGGAAACCGCCACCCTGCTCCCCTCCCCTTGGGCTTTGCAAACAAAACCCGGTCACCCCCAGGCAGCTGGGAAAACCCAACACCCCTGTCAACGGCAGGGAGGGAAGCCGGAGGTCACGCGCTTGTGGGCAGAAAATCCCAGTCCTTCCAGGCCTAAGTGGCAGCCCTCTCAGCTCAAGTGGGCTCTGAGGTGGTGAGTTCCTGGGGAGTGAGGTCACCCGACACCCCCCTTGAAGGGTGCTCGGCTGGAGCCGGGATTCCCAAGCCGGGCCTGTCCACTACGGTCTCTTCTTGATAAAGGGACACTGGAAACTCCGACTTCAGAGGCGTCTGCTCGCGGGGTGAGGGCTCTGCCCTGAGGCGTGGGGGGCAGGGGCCCTCGTTCCTTCAGGCATGCATCACTTCCTCCTTCATCTGAACATTTATGGGGCATTGCTCTGTGCCAGGACCTGCGGGCACCATCTCTGACCTCAGGGCTGCGGCTGGGAGAGAGACACACAAAGACCCTGTAACTGCGTCAGGGGTCGGCATGGGGCCGGCAGGGACAGGGCTGGAGCCATGGAAGATGGTTTCTGGGGAGTGGCTCTGAAGCCTGAGGAACGGGGAAGTGTGTTTCAGGCAGAGGGAACAGCATGGGCAAAACCTGGAGGTGAGAACGAGCTCTAGCACACTTGGGGAACCGCAGAAGGGAGAGCTGGGGAAGGGGAGGCAATCAGGGTTTAGACCTGCTTCTCCAAGGAGTGAGATTCAGGTCCTGCGGTCTCCCCGTAAAACCCATCCCTTGCTCTCTTCCCTGTTTGTCAAAATGAGCCGGCACAGAAGGAGAGAGAGAAACAGTGTAGGATTTGAACGTCGCTTCCAACAGCTGCTGGCGTGGGCCTGCCCCTCGGTGCCCACTTCTCCTCCAGGCAGCTGTGGCAGCTGCCCTGCTGATAAGCTGATGGAGTCCACCAGGCCTGCCCTTTCTCCTTTTCTTTGCCGTGGGGAACAGCCTCTTTCCCCGGCCTGAGTGGTGCCTGGAGGCCAGCTGCTGGCTCACCTCATCTCGAGGTGGGCACCTGGAGGGCCTTGGTCCTGATTTTTGGAATGACAGACCCACAGGTCCTGCTTTTGGGGTCAAAAAGTAGCACTGGAGAAGAAGTCCTCCCGTGAGCAGGGCTGGGCACATCTAGGATGTGCCAGGGACACCTCACGCAAACCCATTCACTCCCTGCCAGGAGCTTACACACGGGGAAACTGAGGCCCAGAGAGGTGAAAATCCTTGCTTGCCAAGGCTCACCCAGCCTGGCAGGGCAGCTCCGGTTTTCAAATCCAGTCCCTTCTGACCCCGAAGGCTGCACCCTCTGCCTCACTCCTCCCCAAGGCCTCTTGTTTAGCCTCTGATCTGCACGAAAACAGTTAAACTGTATACAAGCAGCTTAAGCCACTTTCCGGCAAAGAGGGTGAGTGAGGCCCTGGCTTGGACTCAGGGAGGAAGCGCTGGCTGGCTGGGTGGGTGGGTGGGTGTCATCAATCAGCTTGTTTTGAGCTGCTCAAAGGCCACAGTTTGGCAGAACTTTGGATGAACAATAAGCAAAACATCTAAAAATGGAAAGTGGGTGATGGATTGGGACTGGGGGGTGGGGGCTGGTGCCAAGTGTCCCTGAGGCCTGAAAGAGAATTGGGGGTGGGGCACGATTGGAGAGGCAGACCTCCCATGGGGCAATGCAAAGAGATGGTGACCGGCCCCAACCCACAAAATGCATGCTCTGTGACAGCACCAGGGAGGTAACTGTTACCAGATCCACTGCAGAGAGGAAAGGAGGCTCAGAGAGGTTGGGAGAGCTGCCCCAAGGCACACAGCGAGGAAGTGGTAGAGTTGGCATTGGAACCCAAGGCCAGGAACAAGAGGCCGTGGCTCCTTTGGGGAAAGTATGGAAGTCACCTATGCAGGGAAAGAGCAGAACTCCACAACTGCTGTGCTTTCTTTCCCTGCTAGGTTTGGCTCTGAGACCCCCTGGGAAGTGACTCTTACTATGCCCCTTCTATTCTGCTTCCTTTTGTTCTCTCTCCCCCTCACCTGCCATGCTGGACTTCCCCCAAATGCCTGACAGGCCCAGGTGAGTGTGGGCTAGGGAGGCCCGCAGGTAGCTGGTTTCTGCCCCTTCCCAGTGCCTACTTCCCCATCCCCCCACCCCCACCAAGGGCAAAAATGCAAACTCCGAAGCCCTGAAGACAATCTTCACCCCATTCATCCTAAGCTCTGTCCATCTGTCACACACTGATAGCCCTTGGATCACTGGGGCCGCTCCACAGCCCCGTGAGCCCATTTCATAGAAGAGAACATTAGGCCCTGAGAAGGAGTTAAGCAGCAGGGGCAGGGTTCAACTCAAATCTGAATCCAAAGCTTGTGCATGGTCTTGACTATTTGCAAGATTGCTTCCCTTGCACATTAGCAGCTTCTTTAATAAGAGGCTCTATTTGGGAGGTACAGTGTGGTGCTTGAGCAGCACTGTGTGGTCCTATTGCTTCCCTCCCGCTTCCCATCAATTTAGAGAGTACAGATTCCTTGTCTCTGAGTTGGAAGAAAAGTAACAGATGCTCATGGGGCCCCCAGCTCGTGCTGGGCTCAGAACTTATCCCATTTATTCCTCATCACAACCCCAAGAGAGTGATACCATAATTATCTGCATCCTAAAGATGTGGAAATGGAGGCTCAGAGAGGGGAAGCGACTTGCCCAGGGACACACAGCTTAGAGATGGTGGAACTGAGATTCGAACTCGGGACTGCCTCCCAAACCAGCACTCTTCCCACTACCTCTCTTGGGATACCAGCCAAAGACCCTATCTATAAATGTTGTGTGACCCTGCACAGGGCTCTGGTCTGCAGTGTCCCGATCCTCCAAATGGGTAGTGGGATACTGTGGTTCCAAGTGTACTCTGGTCCTGGGAGGCAGCTCCCAAGTCTCTGGGTGGCCTGCTCTGCACCCTACTCTGGAGACACAGAAATTTCACTCTCCCATCTCCTGCCCTTGAGTCGTCCAGAACCTTAGGGAAAGGGAAGCTCTTCTGAGGAGCTGGGATCCGTTCCTCTGGAGTGGAAAGTTACCAAGCAAATCGAGCTTTAGAGACACCAGCTACATTTCTCCACCCATCTCATAAATCCATCCTTCATGGGGGAAAAGGAAAGAAAGCACGTGCCCAAGAGATATAATTGTGATATAAACAATGTGTAATGTTGAAGATGTAAACGAAATACCCTTTTTAATAGCTGTGGGCATTCTTCCAAATACCAGTACTGCCCCCACCCCTCACCTGCTTGGCCCTGCTCTCTGAAGGATGAGGCTGCCCTGCTTCCCTAAATGGCTTACTCATTAAAGAACTTTTCCCCCGCTGCCCAGAGGTGAGGCAAGAGGCCAGATGTGAATTGCCTTGAGTCCTGATAATAAGCACAAGGAGAGAGAGAAGGAGGGATGGGAGTGGGCTGGGACCAACGTTCAAGGATGGCTGTCAGAACCCGGCTCAGGGATACCTTGGCTGAGTCTGAAAGGCGCTGGGCTCCAGCCTGGGTTGGGGCAGGTGGCTTCACCTTCCTGTGCCTCAATTTCCTTACCTAGAAAATGGGGCTCAAACCCCCCATGGCGCAGAACTGGCAGGAGGATTACAGAAGTGAAAGACTGGGGGAAGGGCTCTGGCAGGTGTTCAGCAGATGATGGCAGAATGGCACTCTCACAAAACCCCAGGGTCAAAAGGCACCTGAACTTCATCCAGGCTTTATCTCATACTCCAGTTGCCTCTGCAATATCCATGTCAAGTCCCAGCTGGGGTAAATACCAGTGACGGGAACTCCCTCCCTTCATTCCACTTCCAGGCAGCTCCCACAGTTAGAAAGTTCTTCCTTTGACTGAGTTGCAGTTGTCCTCCATGTAATGTCTACACACTGGTCTCGTCCGAGTTTGGTCCATGGTGCCCTTCCCCATCAAGTCTGCTCCCTGGCCTCAAGCAACAGGTTTGCAGGGATCCACAGGCAGCTCTCAGGCTTCAGGGATCCCCATGATGTGTTGCTAGATATTCTTCGCTCTTCTGGAAATGATATAGCCGTCAGACCCCCAAACGCCCTCACTTTGCTGTCCACAAAGCCCTCAGGACATGAGCTGCCCCTGACCTGCCTTGGCAGGGGGTTGGAGAGATGCACACTAGACCTTGGGGAGCATGATCTGGGGTCTCCACAGTGAACCCCCAGGCTGCCTGGACAGTGCCCCCACCCTACCATGCCTAGAAGCAGGCTGTGAGACAAACAGCCAAAGAACTAGGTGGAGCAATGAAAAAAAATTTTGCCAGGATTTCTAAATGCTTCCAGATTTCTGCTAAATACTGTGAATGCTTCCAGTGCAAATGCAAAATGCCCCCTCCCCTCAAAACCCACCCCCAAGCCCCGAGCCCAGCAGACTCATTGCTCCCACCCTGACTTTCCATCCTTCTAGCTGGTGTCAGGCTGCATTGCAGAGCTGTGTGTCCTTGGGCAAGTCACTTTCCCTCTCTGTGCCTCTCTTCCCTCAACTGTTAAATGAGACTAATAACAGTAGCTATCTCATAGGGCTTGTCCCGAGGATTAAATACACGTACCTGTTTAGAATAATGTCTGGCCCAGCCCCGCTGCATGATACAAGTTAGCAGTTTTCATCATTCTTTTGTGTCTGTCTCCCTCCCTTTCCCAGTGTGGGGCTCAGCAGGAGCAGCAGGTTATCTGCCCAGTGAAAACATAATCCTAACAGGTGCCGTGTCTGAGCACTTATTATATATCAGACCCTCCCCATGCGTGAGGTAACAGCATCATCCTCTTTCTGCAGACAGGGAAACCGAGGCTGAGAGGGGGTGAAGTCACCAGTCCAGGTAAGAGGGGGCGGGGCCAAGATTCAGACCAGGGCAGAAGGACTCCAGGCTGTACTTTATGTTGATCGGGACGGGACAGTATGGGAAGAGGTAGGTAGCCCTGGCCCCCCATCAGCAGACATTGTGTGTTCTGGACCACAAATGGACCTCCCCCACTCCCAGCCCCGCTGATTGGAGGGGGCTGGCTGGGGCTGTGGGGGGTGGGTGGGGGGAGAGGGTCAGTGCACCGGGAAGTCTGCTGGACAGGGAGAGGGGAGGGTGCAGGCAGACAAGTGAGGAGCCAGAGCCCAGGAAGGAGTGCGGGAACTCCAATATCCCCCTTCTCTTCTAGGGCAAGATTGCCAGGGCCCCCTCCATCCTTTTTTTTTAGTTACAGTCCACAGGCCTGGGGAAGGCAACCTCTAGTGCCACAGCCCCGAAAGGGCACCACGGAGGCTCCTGGGCTCAGCCGAGGACACAGGGACAGTGGCAAGTCAACAGGGGAGCCCTGTGGTTATGGAGGGGAAGCGGCTTTGGTGCTGGGCAGCCTGGGGTCAAATTCCACCCACCCCACCATATCCTGACCCCTGATCCAGAGCAGGTCTCCTTACCCCTCCGAGCCTCGGTTTCCTCATCTGTAAAAAGTGGAGCCTACTTCTAGGAGGTCTGTCCTAATGGTTTAAGTGGGACAGAATGATATAGGGCCTGGGGTGGGGCAAGCTCAGGCCGCTACCTGGGAGGCTGCACCCAGCCGTCCTGCCTCTCCCCTCCTGGCTTTAAGGTCTAACAGCACACTGAGCCTAGAGCTCTGGGCTTCTATTTTAAGCCCTCAAAGAGCACCACTAAGTACAGAGAGCCCTTTGGTCCAAAAGAGGGGCAGAGCCGAGTCTTCTGGTTTGTGGGGAAGATTAAACAGCCTGTTTGGAGCCGTCCTTGCGGCCTGGCCCAGGGAAAACGCTACGCCCCTGCTGGCAAACCATCGGCACCTGAGCCCAGTGGGAATGGGGTGACCTGAGAAATCTAAGCCCGGCTTGGCCTCCACTCAAGGATCTGCTCCGTCCCCACATGGCGCTCCCTCTTGCACTGGAACCCCCAAAACTCCCACTGTTCCCCAAACATGCCATGCTTCTTTCCCTGACCTTGAGCCTTTGCACATGCAGCTCCTCTGCCTTGACTAGCCTTCCCCATTCCTTTTCCCAGCTAACATCCTTCTGGCCCCAGTCGGATAGTACCTCCTCCAGGAAGCCTTCCTGGCATTCAAGTGTGGGAGGAGCTCCTTCCCCACTTACTGTCACTGCTGTGTCCTTGTCAGGGCCCCAACCCAGGCTGTGACCCCAGGTCCAGCACAGAGCCTGGCCTGCAGGTTTTGTAAACAGATGAAAACTGCAAAATGCAACCCATCAGGCAGATTCTTCTCATCAGAAAATCAGGTGTCCAGGGAACAGCCCCAAGGAACCCTTGGGAATGACTGTCAGTGCTAATGAAAGGGACGCCTCCAAATCCAGCCCCTCGGTTCAAGTCTAGAGGTCTCCTGGGGCAGGAGCTGTCACGGCAGAGCGAAAAGCAACTGTCAGGCAGCCCCATTAGGGGAACCCACGCCTCTCCTTTCCACCACGGCAATGGCAATAACCACGAGGCTAATGTGCTGGGTATTATGCTCAACACTCGTCCAGCTTCATTCCACGGAGTTCTCATCACTGACATCGGTGTGGTAGCAACCCCATACTCCCCAGGTTATAAGTGAGGAAACTGAGACAAGTACAGTCGATTCTCATTATTCACGAATTCCTATAAAGTCGTCCAAACACTGACTTACTGCATCCTGGGGGAAATACAGAGTTAAGTTCCCGTGAGGCTCCGATCACAACAGTTTTGTCAGCCATTCAATACATAACTGTGTTTTATGTGCCTTTCTGTTTAAAGACACCTTTTTAACTATCTATTGCTGATTCATTAACATTGAACTCATGACCAACAATGCTGTAACTCAAGCCTGAACGAAGTTGATCTAACACACGAATTTTCTCTGTAAGGCACATCCCAGCCTTCTTGCACTTAGGAACACTAGACAGAACTTCAGTACTATGCTTGGGAGCCATTTTTAAGAGTGAAATCACCAACAAAAGGCACAAAACTGTGAAAACATGGCACTAAATACACCAGGGAAAGGACACTTGCTCACAGGAGGAGAGCTGAAGCAACAAGGCAGAATGTCACCTTGATTGGCCTCAGCTGGAAATACTCGTGACAGGTGACTCAAAATTGTCACCACTCTGTGCACATCCGCAAAGTCACCACGTGTATTAGTTTGGGGTTCAAATAAATTTTACTGAGCAGGCAAATAAATTCACAAAAATTGAATCCGCAAATAACAAGGACCAACTGTACTTTGCCCAAATTCACACCCCTGGTAAATGGCAGAGCTGAGATTTGAACCCCAAGATCAGACACAAGGCTCCCCCACTGCTTGCAGACCAGGGGTCTCCCAACTCCCAATTGCTTCGGCTGCAACTCATGGAAAAAAATACATTTTACATGGTAATGCGCACACAACTGAAACAAAAGTCTACAAAGCAAATAATCCCCTTACGATATGAATGCATTCCAGTATTTTACTTTTTATTCTATTCTGTCATTTAAAAAAGAAAGAAGAGCTCTTCACGACCCAGTGTAAACTACTTGGATCTGGTGGACAGGTGCAGTTTGGGGCTTGGGCACCGAAACCTCCCTCTCTGTGGCACAGGCTAACAGCACCTAGTACTTTCCAGGGATGTAACAAACTATTTGTCCTATTATAATACAGTGTGTTGGGGTCTCCTGTTAGACGCTAGATGGTAAGCTGCATAAGGGCAGGGCATCTCCATGTCATTCACAGCTGGTGCCCAACAGGACGTCAGATAAATGAATGAAGGTGCAAAATCAGGAAAAGGCAGAGCAGGGCAGCCCCCCAGGGTCACCCCAACCTGGGAGGTCATTTAAAAGATCAGGGTGGCCTTGGGGCAACTGAGCAGCAATTAAAAACAAAGGAGATGACATTTGGGTAGGGGAGGCAGACATTCAGTAGGACTTCCCTTCACCTCCTCCAGGAAGCCTTCCTTTATTCCCACAGTCTCCACACCCCAAGGTGAGGGAGGGAAGTAGATGGAGCACAGGTGGTAACAGGACAGGGTAACAAAACAGAGGAAGGACCTAATTCTTTCTGGCTCCAGACCTCCAACTTCCCAGTTGGTCCTACATAGTAGACAGACCCCTTTCTCTCTTTCCCACTTCCAGGGTTGGATAAGACCACTCAATTCCCACTCTCATAGCCTCAACCCCCATCCTTGCAGGATGTCAACAAGCCCTGGTGAGCCAGGCCCCTGACCACATGCTGATGGCATGGTAGGTTTCAGGGCTGTGCAAAGAGGCTCCATCTCTCTGAGAGGTGCAGCTCAGGCCTCCTGCTCAACCCAGAGGCTATAAAAGTCATTCCTAAATGACCTGGTGGGAGGGAGACAGAAGGGGCAAGACAAGGAAAGGGAAACCCAACTTAACTTTAAATTGTGACAGGGTGAAGGTGGAGAAGAGGTACATAGAGGAGGGGGACTGTCAGTGGCTGGGTTGTCTGTGCAGCCATGGGTCCTCCTGCCCCTGTCACTCGTGGGGCTAGGAGAGTCCAAAGCCAGGGAAAAGCGTGGCCACGGCCCTCGCAGCATCATCACCCACCACTCAGACCGGAAGCCAGGGAGCAGCAGATCTCACCCAGCGCCTGCATGGCAGCCTGCCCAGGGCCTGGCATTCTGCCTCCCTCCAAAGCTCCAGGACACCAGATGATTGCACTGACGCTGAAAAGCACCGTTGACTCTGTCAAGCGTGGATCAACTTAATGATTAAACCTAACCTGCAGTTTGAATTTAGCCTCTTCTCCAACCAGAAGCAGCCATGAGCCCCGAAGGCACAGAGGGAAGGGACTGGAATGTGAGCTGGAAGAAGCGAGAGGGTCCCTCCCTCCAAACCCCCTCAACCTGGAGTGCTACCCCTTCCCTACTCCCAACTGGCCACACATTTCTTTTTCCTTACAAAATCCAGACTAAGATGAATAGGGTTGAGAGAAAAGGACCATGTGGCATTAGGAATCAGACAGACCCGGGTCTTCTGTTGGAAGCCCAGATTTGCTACTGCCTAACTGTGTGAGTTTGAGCAAGTGTCTTAGCCTCTCTGTGCCCTGCTCTCCTCATCCGTAAAATGCAGAAGAATGGCACCTTATTCTGCAGGATGGAGATGTGACTGAAAGGAGAATGAGCAAAGCACAAGGGAGGAGCTTAGCAAATGTGAATTCTCATGCTGAGCCCTGCACACTTCTGTTTATAGGGCAATCGTCTGAAGGGACTTCCCCATTGTCAATCAGAAAGGACTTTCCTTTCCTTGTCTTTTCCTTATTACACAGAATAGCGTGCCATACATAAGAAAAGCATCCAGTCAATGTTGTCTGAACCACAGATTGGAGGTCACTTGATGTCAGAAGAAGGAGACAGGACTTTGGAGCTAAATAAACCTGGATTTCAGACCTGGTCCTGCCAAAGGGATGGGCTGTGTGAGCTTGAACCAGATGTTTTATCTCTGTGAGCCTGGGTTTCCTCATCTATATATAGGGACGATAATCCCTACTCTGCAGGGCTGTTGCAAGAATTAAAGTCATTTACTCAACAAGTATTTCATGACCATCTACTATGCACTAGCCACTGCTCCAGGTGCTGAACGTACAGCAAAGAACAAGAGAGGCAAAATGTCTCCTGGGGAGAGACAGATAAAGAGCAGATAATTACATATAACAGCATGTCAGATGGTGGGACATGCTAAGGAGAAACATAAAGCAGGAAGGGGGCGAGTTGGGGACAGAGGCCACAGCGACACCTGTACTGGAGCAGAAACCCAGAGGGAGCCATGCAGAGATCTGGAGGTGGGGGGTGTTCCAGCAGCACGATCAGCAAGCTCAGGAGCCTTAAGGAGATGAAGGCTTGGCATGTAAAGAAAGCCACAGATGCAGGAAACCTGACATGGAATCCAGGTGCTCGGCAAATGCCAGCTCTTTATTTCAAGCCCCAAAGAACGAACCCCACACGTGTCCTTTTCCCAAGAAAGAAAGCACAAGG
The DNA here is from genome assembly GCF_015220235.1 of Choloepus didactylus. Lineage (NCBI taxonomy): Eukaryota > Metazoa > Chordata > Mammalia > Pilosa > Megalonychidae > Choloepus > Choloepus didactylus. The sequence goes on from NC_051319.1 coordinate 99,818,898, forward strand.
ATTTCTACAGGGCAAGATGGAGCCAAACGTTCTTTCAGCCTAAGATCCAGGCAACCATTTGAGCACCAGCACCTCTGTCCTTTTGTTAACGGGTTTTTGAGCCCCTGCCAGGCCCCAGCCCCCATGCTGGGCAACCAGGGGTACAAAGGCACTGAACTCAGGGAGCTGCAAGGTGAGTCGCTGAGATGGGTGAGGACAGTGTAATGTGGTCAGATAGAAAAGCAGAGACTTAAAAAAAGGTATCCAGGAGGCAGGGCAGAGGGTGGGACGGAGTGCATATGTTAGTCAGGGAAGGCTTCCAGGGGAGGTGACAGCTGAGCTGGATTTCAAAAGACAGTCTAGTCTTACGCACAATTTAGACAACCCTTTTTAGGTTCTAAAGAATTGGGGTAGCTGGTGGTGGATACCTGAAACTATCAAACTACAACCCAGAACCCATGAATCTCGAAGACAGTTGTATAAAAATGTAGCTTATGAGGGGTGACAGTGGGATTGGGAAAGCCATAAGGACCACACTCCACTTTGTCTAGTTTATGGATGGATGAGTAGAAAAATAGGGGAAGGAAACAAACAAACAAACAGACAAAGGTACCCAGTGTTCTTTTTTACTTCAATTGCTCTTGTTCACTTTAATTATTATTCTTATTATTTTTGTGTGTGTGCTAATGAAGGTGTCAGGGATTGATTTAGGTGATGAATGTACAACTATGTAATGGTACTGTGAACAATCGAATGTACGATTTGTTTTGTATGACTGCATGGTATGTGAATATATCTCAATAAAATGAAGATTAAAAAAAAAAGTCTAGATACTGGTAGGGAACAGCATGTGCTAAGCACAGAGGAGTGAAAAACAGCACAGTGTGTGCAAAAAACTATGGGCAGATCACAAAACAATAAATGGCCCTTCACATTCTTGCTACCTGCAAACTGAAGTGGCTCAGGAATTCCAGTTCTGGCCCCTACCTCAAATTCAAGACAAACTTCAAGCCCCAGTAGAGCATTTGAATTTCCCACACTTGGCTCCTGCATCATGTAACCGACATTAACCCCAAGCTCCCAGCCCAGGGCCGCCTAGTCTACAGATCAAGGCTCCGGAGGGATAGTGACTCCGTAAATCTCCAGCTATTTTTATCCCGCCTGGCGTGTGCCTGTCCCTTCATCACCCTAAGATGACCCACAGGTGGCAGAATGGCTTTTTTACTGGGACAGCCTAAACGTTTCTGAATTAAGAAATTCTACAAAGGGGCCGGTGCCTTGGCTGGAGTCTGACTAGGAGAGCATCTGCTGGACACCTCCTGACTGGGTGGCCGGGTGGGTCCCCCCCCCACCCCCATCTGGGCAATAGCCTTGTCCATTGGAGATGGAGGCCATCTGCTGTAAGGAGAGCTGGGTTCGAATCCTGCCACTGCCACTGACTAGCTGGTGACCCTCTCCTGGTGACATCACTTCTTTGAGAATTCAGTGACCCCAAAGCTTCCAGGAAATTTATAAAGTGGAAGGAGTTGGCTCCACTTCCATAGGGAGCCTTGGGAATCCTGGGCTCAGCACCCATCCACTTCAATCCCCTCCAGGGGTAAAAACAATTACTTTCTGATAACTGCATACAAGGCCTTGGAGGGAGGGCTATGAGAAAGTGTTAGAGCAGAAATGGGGTGATATGTTTCTGTCCTCTTCCAATCTCATGCTATAAATTTGCCACACAGCTGACTTGCTTCCCCCCTGAGTTGGGCCTTTGCACTTTAAAAACACATACACACATCTGTCACCTTCTGCCCAAAGGATGCTACAAAAGCCCAGCCTTAGGGCAAAATAAAGACTTATTCTAAAGATGGAAGGGGAATGGGGGGACAGATGGGAGGCCTGACACGGGTCCCGTACAGACTCTCCACCTTACTAGCTTGGGTGTCTTTGGGAAATCATTTCCCCTTCTCTGGGCCTCAATTTCTTCATTTGTAAAATTGGAATAGACATCTTTACTGTCGAAGCTTCTTTGCGGAGCGCTGGGGGTATGCAAAGTTCCCAGCACGTCACTGAGCCGCCGCCCTGCGCCGGTCTGTTCTCACAATTACCAGGTATTTTCTAGTAAAACCTCCTCTGCCTCCCCACTCCCATCCCATTACCCCTCTCTGGATCCCCTCATTCGGGCTCCGGAAATTTGGAGGTGGCTTTAACTCAGATGTGCTCTGCAACGGCGACTCTGAGAGGCTACAGGGCTCCTCGTGGAGCGGACACCAGAGGGGGGCGCAGCCGGGGTGCGCCTGGGAACGCGGCCAAGCCGAGGGAGCATGTGCCGCGGGGGCGCTGGGCGGCTGAAAACTAGGGGGACCCTGAGACACCCCCCCCCCCCAAGCAGCTGCAGTCACCGCACAACGGGCGGCTTCTGGCCGTCGGACGCCCGGGCAAATCCGGCTGCAGTCACCCCCCTGGGAGCCCCGGGCTTCCTCCTCAGGGCCCTCGGGCTAGAACAAAGGCGAGGGGGGCGCGCGGCATCGCCCCAGCGGCTCCTTCGCGCATCTGGCCAAAGCCAGGAGAACCAAGACGGGGGTCCCCAAGGTAACCCGGACGCGGTACCCGCCCTCCCGGAGCGCAAAGGCCAGCCCCGGGGAGCGCGCGAAGAGCCGGGGTGTGGGAAGCACCGCAGACTCCAGCCCGCTGCGCTCCGAGGACTGTAAGTGGGGACTCTCCGGGAGTCACCCAGCGGGTTCCCCGGGAGAGAGGAGAACCCCGGTGTCCGCCTCCCAGGCAGGGGTCCCGGGCGTACCTGGCAGGGTTCTGTGCACTGTGTTGCCCATCGCTGCGTCGGGGCGCGTCGTTGGCGGCGGCGCTCTCGGAGCGCGCGATAGCTAATTACGCGGCGGGCCGGGGGTCAGGGTCGGGCTCCAGGGCATCGCCGCTGCACGGACGAGCCGGCGGGCGGCAGCTGAGGAGGGCGCCGGGAGGGAAGCAGCAGCAGCGGCAGCTGTGGCTGCGGGAGGAGGAGGCGGAGCCACCGGCCCGGGCCCGCCGGCTCCGCCCCGGCCTCCTGCCACCTCCCGCCGCCTCCAACCGTGCAGGGGCGGAGCCGTGGCACCGCATCTTTTGAAAGTTTGCACCGGGCCGCCAGAGAGGAACAGTCGAGCCTCCCGCCCGCGCCTGGGGCCCGCGCCCGGGCCAGGAAGGCGCGCGAAGCAGCTGGGTGCCCTCGGGTGCCAGCCTGGGCAGCCTCCTCACCTTTCATTCATTGATTTCAGCACTAAGAGAAGGTCTACTGTGTAGGCCCTCTTCCAGGCGCGGAACACCTACGGGGGAGTAGGACGAGTGGACGCGTACACATGGGCAGAAGGGCACTGCGGACAGTGTAAAGGGCTGGAAGACTGTCCAGCCGGGCTGCCCGGGGAGGGGTAGGATCTATTCTACCCCAGAGGTCATGGGACTAGGAGTATGAGAAGCTGACTGTTGTCCAAATTTGGGGTGGAGGGAACCAATATTCATTAATTCACTCACTCGCTTGCTCAACAAAATATTCGGTACCGTTGTATCCCAGGCTCTGTCCTGGGCACCGGGATGGGGGGTGACTGTAGCTACTAAGCTGTCAGACAATCCCCCACTCTCATGGAGATTGCATACCAGTGGTGAAGACAGAAATAACAAACAAGATCACATATTATGGTGATATATAGTGAAGAAAATGAAACAGAGTGAAGGTGCATCTTTGTTTTGGGTGGTCAAGGAGAACCTGGAGACACATGTAAGCTTGATCTGATGGACAGAAGGAATCAGCTATGGGAAGAGTTGGGGGAGTAACAGGCATCCCTCATTCATTCACTCATTCATTCCACACTTATTTTCTGAGCAGCTTTCCTCTTCAGGCCTGTGGGAGATGCCCAGCATACCCCATGGAGAGTGAAGCCTGCTAGTCCATGCCCTCACAGGGCTCTATTTTACAGACCAGAACCCAGAAGCTCGGAAACAATGACTTGCCCAAGAAGACCCAATTCCAAACCGTTTTTTTCCTATCCCTACTCTCCACCTTCTTGTATACCCTCAGACGTTACAAAATATGTATTATTACCTCCAATTCACAGAGGGGGAAACTGAGGCTCAGAGCATGGAAGAGATGTGTCCAAGATCTCCCAGCTGTTAAGGGGCAGAGTCAGCACTGGAACTTTGTGAAGGAGAGAGGCTTTTTCAGGAGCTCTGGCTCCCTTGGTTTCTCCAGGGCCTTCCATCTGTACTGCCCAGCCCATCCCAGAGTGTTCTCATTTTTCAAGTTCAGCTCAGAGTCTCCACCTCTGGGAAGCCTTCCCTATTTCCCACCCCACATTAGGTTACTTTGTGGTAGTTGGGTAGTTTCTCATACAACAGGTGCTCTCTCAGTTACTTAATTTTCAAACAACAAAGTTCTTTTTGGGAAAGCTCAATGCACCCTTAGTCCATGTGAATTTGGGATGCGTATAGAGGTTAGCATTATTTAAAAAGGAGTTGAGAACTTTACTCAGAAAAGCAATGTAGAGCAAATAGGATAAGGGTGGGAGATTGTGGTAATTGGGGCTTTTAAAGGTCAATTTCAGAGCACTCCAGTTAGTGACTGTGTTGTACAAATACACACAAATACACACCTGCTGCAAATGAAGCCCCAACTGTCCTGATGTTATACAGATGGCACCTGCTGTGGGGACACAGTGTCCTGTGGCTGCCTAATACATGGATTCAAAAGCATTGTGGTCCCTGTGAATAAACCCTGCTCTAGAAAGATAAAAATGCACCCCCACCCCCACCCTGACGATGTTGAGGCCACATGTAAAGTATCCAAATCAAATTGTTTCTTGAAATTTGACAATGGACAAAAGCAGTCTTCCCAAATTCATGTATTATTTTATACAAAACAATGTTAAATGTGCATGTCAAACTAAAGTAATACAATGACTATTGTAAGTACGCATCTGACTGTTTCTATCCCTTAAAGCTTATATTATTCACCTTTATTGTGCATCTTCTTATTGGGAGAAGAGGATTGCCCTTGACTTGTATTTGGGTTGTCTGGGTATTTGGGCATAGACAGGAGTATTCAGCCCTCTGAGGTTCCTCTGCACTTAGTCTTGTCTCTCCATTGCACCTCAGGGCAGGTGCTGTAGCCATCACCCTTCTGTTGTCTTCACTGCCACATAGGAAACCTCCCGTGGGCAGGGCTCAGCCGTATTCATCTATGAATCCCCAGAGGGGATTAAACCCAGGTGCGTCTGTTTCCAAATCTCATTCTCTAAACAGTGTCCCCCAAAGTTAGGGCAGACAGCTGCCACCCACAGGGGATCAATGCACTTTTGAGCAAATTTCTACTGGGATGCGTTGCTCAGAGCTGGGAGAAGACAGGGAAGGAGGGAAGGAAGGAAGGACAGAAGAAAGGAGGAGAAGAATTGTGAAGGAATGAGTTTTAGTTGATAGTAGCCCTGATCCCAGGTACAATCAATAGTGATATGTGTGGGGAGAAAAAAAAAAAAAAAACAGAGCTACATTAACTGAAGTATGGGCTCTACGACAAAGGAGAGGCTTGATTCTCCATTGGATGCTGATCAGACCCTTCCAGGAGAAGTCGTCTTGGCTCTGGGCACCACAACGGGTGGCTTTGTGAGAGAGGGAGATCCCCGTCACAAGAGGTAAGCAAGCAAAAACTGTGTGATGCTCTGGGAGAAGTTGTTCTAGAGGGACTTCCAATATCACCTATCCCTTAAGGTACCTTCTAGTCCGTGATCCTCTGGGCCCCTGCAGCCCCTGTGAGGCCAGGGAGTGAACTCTGGGTTGAAGCTCATGAGTCTATTAGCCCTGCACCTCTTGCCCCTGGAAGAAATGTGGAGGGTACTCCCCTGCCTTTATTGCCTCCTGTTTTTGTGGCCTCCTCCATCCTCATGTCCTCCCTCCAGCTTCCAAGTAGTTCTGGTTGGGACAGTGTCAATCCTGTCTGTGTATGTCAGGGGAACCTGGGACCCAAGGAAAGGAGGGATCTTGTTGGAACCTGAACATCTGCTGCCTGGGAGCCCCTATTACCGTGGGATGTCATCATGCCACACCAAAGGAGACAGGTTTTATCATATCCATTTTCCAAATGAAGTTGCTGGCCTCAGAATGGTGATGTCACAGGCATAAGAAGCCAAGTCGTTCAAACCCAGGTATGTCTGTTTCCAAACCTCATTCTCAAAACAGTGTCCCCCAAAGTTAGGGCAGACAGCTCTGCCTGGTGCCAGGCCCCAGAAGCAGAAAGGAAATGGTGTGGGAGAGGGGAGGGAGGGTATCTCAGAACCAGTCCTTGTAGACACTGAAGTGTTCCACAGGGCCCATGGGACAGGGCAGGGGGTGGGGGTGTCCTTGGGCCCAGTGAGCAGCCTCCAGTCTTAACTGGACTTGATTTCCACACACACAACCCAGCTACATCTGGAATCGCTCAGATTCTGCCACCCTCCCTTGGCACCGGGAGCCAAACTTGGGTTACAGGGGCCCCTGGGTGGGGCTGCCTCTCTTGATTGTGCAGTGTTGGCAGGGCCTCCCAGGGCAGTGGGCAGTGGGAGGGCCCTGGCTGGACTCCCTGGCTTCTGTCCCTCGGGGCCTGTTCTGGCTGGCCCTGCCCCATGCCAAAGCAGGCAGTCAGGTGCATCTTGTAAAAACAGCATGCTCTGAGCTGGGGGAGGGGGTATACCCACTGCGGCACCAGGGTGAAATGATCTGTCCCTCCCGGGAACCCACGGGTGTCTGCCCAGGCTCCTACCCCCTGCTCGAGAACTCAGAACCCAGGGTGGAGTCAAACCACAAAACTCGGTTTTAAAATTGCTACATGAAGGCTCTGCTCCTCAGCAAATCATGCCTAGGAAGCCCTCAATTTCCAAAACCAGCGGGTCTTTGCCCCGCAAAAAGATTGGTTTTCAGTTCCTGGTTGCAAGTGGCAACCATGTAGCGGGCGCCAGGCTGTGCCCTTCGAGGGCTCCTCCCCACAGTCTAGCAGCATGGTGTTGACACAATTCCCATTTTGCAGAAGTGGAAACTGCAGCTCAGAGAGAAGGAACTTCCCAAGTTCACACAGCCAGGAGGAGGCAGAACTCTTAAGAGAACACTGGCTCAGAACGTTGAAGCCATTTGCCAGAGATACCACAGTGGAAGTCTGAGTTTCTCTGGCCCCAAAACCTGTGCTGATTTCCTGCTGCCCTCGATGAGCAGATCGCTTTTGTGTGGTGGGGAATCTGGCCTTATTCTACCTGGCGGCCAAGGCAAAAAGGCAAACAAGGCTTGTGGCCTAATTTTCCTTGCCCTGTTCCCTTGCAGATGCATTCTTCGTCCGGAGCCAGTTATAAAGGGGGGCTATTCAAAGATGCATAGGAAGGCCGAGTGGATGGAATCTGCCCCCTGAGTTTTCCCAAAGACACAATTGACCACCAGTTGGATGGGCCCTCTACTGGCCATAGGTAAAGGTCATGGGCTGACATTTTCCAAAATCCAGTGGAAGCAGCTGGGCCAGAGGCTGGGGTCCTCAGCTTCCTCGGGGCATAGAGACAGAGCTTAGAGTCTCTGGAACACATGATGAGCGTGTCATGGGACTGAAGCCTGAGGCACGGGCTGAACTTAAATCAACTTATGATCCTAATAAATTGCATGCGCTGTGTAATTACAATGATAATTATGACACAATAAAGCCACCATTTATTGAGTGCCGGGTGTTGTTCTAAGCCCCTTACATGTGTTAACCTCAAACTACCTTAGGAAATACATACTATTCATATGCCCATGTTATATAGATGGGTAAACTCAAGCCCAGAGAGGGTAGGTTGCTTGACCAAGGTCACCCAGGCTTTAGCCCCTGATTTCTTTCACCCTCACAACTGTATGAATGGCTAATAGAAGTTGGCGGTTAAGAAGTGCTTCTCAGGCCCTAGTATCTGTCACCTCGTTTAATCATTATCCCTTTCTTTCAAGATTGGCAGCATTATCATCTCCATCCTACAGGGTGTGCTGGGAGGCTCAGAGAGGTGAAGCAACTTGCCCAAGGCCACACAGGAATGAAAGGACCAGCACTTGAACCCAGCCTGTTCTGCCCCCAGAGTCCATTCCCTCCTCCTGGCCCCTTGGGTGGCTGAGGATTTGCAAAGGGTCTAGCCCATCCTACTGGGAACAGCTCGAAGACAGGCCTGTGCCCATCTGTCCTTGAGTCCATGCCCAGCCCTGGGCATGAACTGCCCCCCTGGGAGAGCCCCTTGGTGCCTGCTGACTTCTGGAGCTTGGAGAACCTGCCCAGGGAGACTCAGGATTTTAAACGAACACGGGAATAATAGGTGGTGGGCTTACGTGCCCAGGCTCAAATGCTAGCTTAACCAACTACTAACTAGGTGACCTTGGGCAGGTCACATGTCATCTCTGTGCCTCAGTGTTTGCATCTGTAAAATGGGGCTGATAGGAATCCATATTTCATAGGGTATTTGGAGGAGTAGGCACGCTAATTGGAAGGGCCTGGAGCATAGTAAATGGGCAGTAACACCTGCACGAGATGCAGTGACATCCTGGAAAGGGCTTTATCTTTCTCCCTGGTCTCCTGCTATTTTAGTTCACTAAAGCTGCTGAAATGCAGATACCATAAAGTGGGTTGACATTTACAATGGGGATTTATTAACTTACAAACTTACAGTTCTGAGGCCAGGAAAATGTCCAAATCAAGGGCATCAACAGACAATGCTTTCTCCCCAAAGATCGGCTACTGGAGCTCCTGGGCTTCTCTGTCAGATGGCCAGGCACATGGTGACGTCTACTGGGCTCTCTCTTCTCTTCCGGCTTCGTTGCTTTCAGCCTTTTGCTTCAGTGGCTTCCTCTCTGTTTCTGTGTCCTTTCCTCTCAGCTTCTGTGTGTTTCTCTCTGAATTTCACCCTCTTATAGAGGACTCCGGTAAGAGGATTAAGACCCACCCTGAGGCGTGCCTCAACTGAAACAACTTAATCAAAAGGTCCCACCCACAATAGGTCTACACCCACAGGAGTAGATTAACTTTAAGAACATGATCTTTTGGGGTCCATAAAGCTTCAAATCATTAGCCCCGCCCTGAGCTCACCCCCACGGGCCTGTCCTCCACAAGCTGCAAGGGGTCTTTCTAACATACAAGCCGGTTGCAAACTTTTCTGTTCAAAATCCCTTCCACTGGGGCGAGGGTCCAGTTGGAGCCAGAGTGGGCTGGGTTCAAATCCTGGTTCTGGCTGGGTGACTTTGGACAGGTCACTTAACCCTCTGAGGCTGCACTGCGGGGCAGAGTCAGGCTTCCTGGCCGGGCACACCCAGTCTGCCAGGCTGTGGCCCCTGCCTCCTTCTATGGGTTCGACATCTGCATCTTCCAGCTCTATTGTACCACTTGCTGGCTGTGGGTCTTTGTGCACTTACCTGACCTCTCTGAATGTCAGTTGCCTCATCTGTAAAATGGGGATGACAATAATACCTACCTCATTGGTGACATAAACATTCAATGAGATGATGTGTGCAAAGTGCATGGCACAGAGAAGGTACTCTGTACAGGTTCAATGAATGAAAGAATGAATGGATGAATCTCAGGTGCAGGTGTTGGGTCTCATCCACAGGCTGTTGGTTAAGGGCTTGGACTCTGGCCCTAGTCTGGCTCCCCTAGTCCTTAGCTGTGTGACCTCAAGCATGTTACTTGACATCTCTGTGCCTCACTTTCTCATGTGTAAAATGGGCTAATAATAATCCTTGCCTCATAGGACTGTTTTGGAGATTAAATGGGATATAATACATGCCAAGTACTTAGAATGTGCTGTCACTTGGCAAGTGCTCAAAAAAAGTAGGCTACCATTATAAGTGTTTGGGGAAGGAGTACGTTTCTCCTAGAGGAAGGGATATGGGGTTGGCCCAGGGGTTGGCTGCCTCTCTTGGCCATGACCACTCTGATAGCATCGCGACAGGGGGCCACTCCTCAGGGCCACCTAGGTGATTGGGAGCCTTAGCAGGAAGCTGATGGGTCTGTGCCAGTCTGGGGCCCATGGTGCCAACTCGAGCCAGTGCAAGGAGTGGATCAGTCTTGGCAGACCCCAGACTCTTGACAAGCTCTGATGGCCTGTGATCTTGCAGCCAGGCTCAGCTGCCCTCAGTTGGGGCTGCAATGGTCTGGAACATCCAGGTAGTCACGGAGGGCCCAGGGCCATAAGGACAGTGGCAGGAATCACACTGGGGCATCCCAAGGTGGGGTGTGTTTGAGGCAGAATTAGGGTCCTGGATAGCTGGGACATGAATGTCCTCCTGGACCCAAACCCCAGATGTGCTGGGCCCTGTTCATGCAGGAGGCTGGGTCTTTTGCACCAACAACAGGTTCAGGTGTGCTTTGCAGGGAGCAGGTGTGGGTGTCCTCCGGCTCTGGCAGGAGATGCTGCAGAGGGGAGAGTCATCTGGCTTCCAGGCCCCTGGCTTGGTACACACCCAGCATGCCACTGCCCGGCTGGGGGACCCTGAGCATGCTGTGTACCCCACTTCAAGCCTCCAGTTCCACAGCTGTAGAATGGAGCCAATAATCCCTGTCCCACAGGACTAGTGTGAGAATGAAATGAGAAGAAAGCTTGGGAAAGGGCAAGCGCAGCATGGATGCTCAGTCAAAACTGCCCGAGGTTAGAATTACTGCATGTTTAAAATAAGATCCAATGTAATGTGTGCTCTTTCACAGAAATACATCTGTAACATAAAGCAAGACAGAGCTGCATTTCTCCAGCCATTGCCAGAAGCCGGGTGGGGCTGGTACAGGCGGGAGAGCAGAAGCAAACATCTATATGACAGGTTGGGGTGCAGCAGGGGGGTGGGACGAGACCCAGTGGGCACAGAAAGTGCAGGAGGGTAAGACTTGGACCCTGGGGCCAGGCTTGCTTGGGTTCAAGCCACCCCCCAACCCTCTGCTGTGCTCTTCCGGGCCTGTGGCCTCTGGCCAGTGACTCTTTCCCTGAACCTCAATTTCTTCCTTTGAGAAATGATTATTGAGGAGAGTAAATGAGCTCAGGTGGGCATCCTTTCTGTGTCCCCAGGCAGGTGTGGACAGGGGCTCACAGCAAAGACTTCATCTCCAGGAACAATTATTACTATCCCAGGAGGAGAAAGGGTGGGACCCTTGGTCTGGTTTCTGCACTTAAAGACCATGCTCCTTATTTATTTAGGGCTCCAGCGAGCCATCTAGCCCATGCTGGAGCCTTCCCACTGTGGCCTGGCTCATGCTCAGAAATTTCCATCCTTCATCACTTCATCTCCCCAGCTGGAGAGGTAGGGGGATGTCCGTGCAATGGGACTGGAGATTGGGCACTGACTGGGACTCGGAAAGCCTAGGTCCAGCTCAGGGCTGCAGCCTTTACCCATCAGGAACCTTGGGCAAGCCTTGGTGCTCTCATCTGTAAAACGGCCATGAATAGGTCAGGGTTGCTGTGTTGTTGTGGATAAGATGCGATTTGGGTGGGACTGTTCCTTGTAAGTTGTGGTGCTGCAGACTTCAGATGGGGGTTATTGCAGCAGATATGCAGGGTCAGGACGGGAGTCCAAGATTTGGTCCCACAGATCCAGGTTCAAATCCTGACTCTCCTTACTTGCTGGGCAACTTGGGTAAGTGACTTTACCTCTCTGAGCCTCAGGTTTGTCCCCTATGCAATGAGGACTCACTGATAGGACAAACACTTGGAAAACATGGACATGCTATAAATGAGGGCTATTCAACTCTGCGAATAAACTCACTACGTGGGACCTGACTCCCAGAGGTGTAAGTCTCCCTGGCAATGTGGGACATGACTCCCAGGGATGAGCCTGGCCCTGGCATCATGGGATTGAGAAAGCCTTCCTGACCAAAAGGGGGAAGAGAAATGAAACAAAATAGTTTCAGTGGCTGAGAGATCTCAAATAGAGTCGAGAGGTCATTCTGGAGGTTCTTCTTATGCATTATATAGATATTCCTTTTTAGTTTCTAGTGTATTACAGTAGCTAGAAGGCAATACCTGAATCTGTGGAACTGTAATCCAGTAGACTTGATTGTTGATGATGATTGTATAACTGTACAGTTTTATCATGTGACTGTGTGATTGTGAAAACCTTGCAACTGACACTCTCTGGATCCAGTGTATGGGCAGATGAGTAATTAAAAAAAGACAAAAAAAAATTAAATGATGGGGTGGGGGATAAGGGATATAGGATGTTTTGGGTGTTCATTTTTATTTTTGTTTTTATTTTTTTCTTTATTTTTGAGTAATAAAAATGTTCTAAAATTGTGGCAATGAATGCACAAATATATAGTGATACTGTGATCCATTGATTGCATGCTTTGGAAGGATTATATGTGTATGAATATATCTCAATAAAGTTGCATTTTTTTTAAAAAATGAGGGCTATTGATGCTGTCAGAGATATAGAAAGATAATTGCCCCCATCTCTGCTCCCAATCCCACAACATTTCCTGTCCCCCAACTAGCTCAACCACCACTGGTCCCTTAAAATGCTATTCCCTGACAGTGGCTAGACTTCTCATTCTGGGCCTGGTGTCAGATTTGGTGATGATGGGACAAGCAGCCCCTCTTGCCGAGCCACCAGCAAGAACCTCTCCCCACCCCCCACCCAGGGTAAGACGCTGGTCCAAGAGAACCAGTCAATCAAGGTGTGGTGGAAAGAGCTGGGGTCCCAGCCCAGGGAGGGTGGGTGACCGGGTGCAAATGGACCATCTGTGGAAACCCAACACCTGAGAGCCCCTTTGAATTCACAGAGCCATTTCCCTTTCATGGCCTCTTTCCATCCTCACAAGGCCCTCTTTGCCCATTTCACCGGTGAAGACACCAAAGCTCAGGAAATGAAGGGTTGACCTAGCATCCCATAGCTGGGACGTGGTGGACTCAGGCCTGCTCTGGCCCCTGCTTCTCACTGACTCTCCAACTGCAGAAGGAGGAGGCTTCTTAGGCAAAAAGGGAGGAGCCCATGAGAGGAAATGCGAGTGATTCAAAGAGTCAACAACCTGAGCTGGTTAAGAGCAGGGGCCAGGAGCCAGAGAACCTGGGTTCAAATCCCAGCTTGGGAACTCACTGGCTGTGTGCCCTTGGGCTAATTACATGGCCTCTCTGTGCCTCAGGTTCTGATCTGTAAAATGAGGCAAATAATAGAAATAATAGAAGTGAGGATTAACTGTGTTAACAAGCCTGGCAGTAAATCCTCAAGAAACACTCATGCTTCCTAAGCAGCCAAAGTTGCAGGTTCTAACTCCTGCTATTAACCTCCTCATAAGCTTCTGCTCACATCCTTTGAGTCTGGAATCCACTTCTGGGAATCTGTCTGGAGGACAATCCCAGAGAGACAGAGACAAAGCATAATTTATGCCCAGCGTTGTTTGCTGCAGCACTGTGCACACCATCGTTAAGATTGCAAATACCTGCTACCGTAGGGTAACAGTTTTGTAAACATGGGCAAGGCCTCTCGACAGAACATAATAGAGTGCCTGACCATGATATTTCCAAATATTATAGAATTACAGGGGAGATGACTTAGGCTTTAACATAAAGTGAGGAAGGCTGAATACAGAGCTGTAAACTCTGAATGACTTCAAGCTTGTAAAAACAAAATAAGCAAATAAAAATTGTGTGTATAAAAAAGATGAAAGGAAATGTGTCAAAATACAATCACCAATAATCTCTGAGTTGTAGAAATATGGGTGATTTTTTTCCCTTTTTCGAGCTTTTGGCAATTTCTAAGTGTTCTGTATTGCGCCTATATAAAACTTTTCTAATGGGAGGGAATCCAAGAAACTAATTTTCAGATCATGATAGTGGGAATCACTATCATGATTTGTCCTCAACATCCTGGCATAGATTGGACTGTCAATTTTCTAGCAACGAGTTGAATGCTGTGGGGTGGGAAAGCGGCAGATTGATTTTTGTTTCAGTACGTATTTACTAGACCCAAGCCCTGGGCCTGCCACTGAATGGGCGGGGGAAGTGGATATGGGGTGAGGGTCCAGACATGGAGACAGTTTGAAGCCCCTTTAATAAGAAGCCAGCTGGGTCTACAAATAAAACATCCTGGGAACACTGCTGGTTAGTAGCTGTCTTCGTGATTTTGCCAAAGGCAAAATGGGGGGATATAGCACACCCATGGATTAGAAGATCCAGTATTTCAGAGAAGTCAGTTCTCTGCAAACTGATTTATATCTTCAATTCCCATAAGCCAAATCAAAATCTTAACAGGTTTGTGTGTGTGTGTGTGTGTGTGTGTGCGCGTGTGTGTATAACTTGGAGATCAGATTCTAAAATTTATATGAAAACACAAAAGGTGAAGGAGAGCCAAAACATTTTTGAAACAGAAGAACAGAGTGGAAGGATTTTCTTCATGGGATATCCACAGCTATTATATCCAGGTAAGCAAATAAGACAGTGTGGTGTTTACGTAAGGATAGACAAATAGACCAATGGAATAAAATAGAGATACCAGCCCATATGGACACACGTTCTATGACAACGGTGACACTGCAGAGCCATGGGTGGGGGGAGGACTTGCCAAAGGTCACAACTCCTTTCAATGACTAGAGCTGAGTCAATTTGACAGCTATACAGAAGAAAAGGAAACAACCCCAACCCACACCATTCCCAACATCAATTTCAGGGGAACTATAAATCTAAATGTTAAAGGCAAAGTGACAAAACTTATCAAATGTCTTTTTGCCTTCAGGGTGGTAGAAAGTTTCTTTAACAGGACACAGTTAGTACTGACCACAAAAAAAGGATCGATAAAATTGGCTAGATTAGAATTCAAAATTATTTTTGTCAAAAGATATAAATAAGAGAGTAAAAAAGGCACATCGTAGAATGGGAAAAGATATTTCTCACACATACAGCCAACAAAGTATTTACTTGTTTCCAGAATAAACACAGAACTCCATATTGGTATGAAAAAGACTACCAACTCAGTAGAAAAATGGGCAAAAAACAGGCACTTCCCAGCAAGAATAGCCCAATGTAATGGTCAATAAATATATAAAAAGGCGCTCAATCTCATCAGTAATCAGGGAAATGAAAACTAAAGTCACAATGTGATACCACTGACTGGCTAAAAATTAAAAACTGACAATACCAAGAGTTGACAGGGATGTGAGGCCACAGTGGGAGTGTACAGTGGTAAAGCCACTTTCAAAAACCACTTGTCAATAGCTATTACAGTTAAACATACATTGACCCATGATCCAGCAAGTCTGCTCCTCGATATACACTCATCAGAAAAGCATACTTATACAAACCTAAAGACATGCCCAAGAATGTTCCTAAGAGTTCTATTCAAAATAGCCCCAAACCCAAAACAGCCCAATGTCTACCAGCAGTTGAAGGAGTCGATAAATTGTGATATATTCATACGAGGGAATACTATACAGCAACGAGAGTGAGCACAGAATAACTACACGTAACAGCTTGGATGACTCACAAACATAATGTTCTGTGAAAGAAGCCAGCTACAAAAGAGTACATGTTACATGATTCCATTTACATGATGTTCAAAAACAGACATGCGTAGGTGATAAACTGTAAAGAAAAGCAAGAAACAATTATAAAATTCAGCCCCTTGGTTAACTTTGAAGAGAAGAAAGGGGGAGCTCTTGGGATGGGGTGTCAGGGGGGCTCCTGGGGAACTAGGAAGGCTCTCTTTCTTCACCTGAATGCCTGCTTTTTGAAAAATTATTGAGCTGCATATTTTAGTTTGCTCGTGAGTTTTAGCCACACATGATGGGCTTCTCTCTGCATGTTATATTTCACACTAAAAAGTGTTTCAAAAATCCCCCAAAACTTCCAGGGCACCAAAGGAAAGGCAATTTGCATGATCCCATATCCTGAGGGAGCCTCCCTGGAGCAGGAAATCAAGAGCATCAGTAGGAAAAACAGAAGGCACTGAGCTTTATTTCATTCAGGTATCAAATCCCTTACCTGTCTTAGAATTAGAAACAGAATGCAGAAGAAAAGGTTGAGAGAGAGATGCTTACTGGCATGTTTATAAATTGAAAAATACACTCATGGAGTTTTCTGACTGACAGTAAGCCTGTCCTGGCTGTGTGGCTTGGCAGAGGGGTTGGTCTTGCCTGCTTGTTTGCATGGTGGAATTTTCAGGAAAATGAATGAGCGAAATCTGCAGCTCTGTGGTTTTGATGTGATTTTATTTAAAGCACATGTCAGAATGCAGCATGCTGGAAATTATATCCTTTTCAACTATCTATATTTATGATGAAAACATTTAGATGCTAACTAAAAATGTAGGGGGACACCGGGTAGATTTTAAAATTCTTTGAGGGGACATGTGAGCCTCAGATCTGAAGCCCCCGGTCTTTTTGTATGAGTAGGTTCTGACAGATGGAGATGGGCAAAGAAGGGCACGTGAAGAGAGCCAGCCTGGAGGCCAAGCAGGATGTGGAGGAAGGAGGGAGGTGTCTGATCTACTGGGGACCCTGAAGAGTCCTGGGGGCTTGCAGGAGAGGAGCAAAAGGAGGCTTGGAGAAAGGGGAGGCAGCAGCAAGGAAAGGCAAGAGGCCTGGAGCCTTTGGAGGAGCAAGTGGCTGCGAAGGTAGGAAACCTGACAGCAGAGAAAAGGGCACCCTGATCCCCCATTGTGTGTTGCCACAACTCAAGAAGACATCTAACAAAGCAGGCCCCTTCTGGCAGCTGCCTTGGAAAGGCCTCGTGCCCACCCATCTGCCACCAGCCCCCAACCCCCACTATGGCCAGCGTCTCCCGGAAGCAGAAGCCCTGTTCTCATCTGATGGGTGGGGGAGGGAGATGGAAGGTCACGGGGCTCCCCAGCCTTCTGCTTGGGGACAGAGATGGCTGGGGGTGACTCCTCCCACCAGGCCCAGGGGCACACTGCCCTTGAAAATTATCAATACAAAAGATACTGGTGGTCAAAACATAACAACCCCCACCCTCAAATAAAAAAAAAGAGAAAACAATGCAAAACCTCAAATAGTGCCAAAGGGGCAGCAAGATCAAAGTGTAATTATGCTCCCTGGAAGTCCCCAGTGGAGTTAGTTTGTTCTGTGTTCTTGTCATCTTATTATCTCTTGTCAAATACCCTCCAAAAGACAATAGCCAGACTTTCAGTCAGCCAGCCGGTGTGTGAATCTCAGCTCTGTCACTGCTGTGTGACCTCGGACAAGTTCTTTACCTCTCTGAGCCTCATTTCTCATCTGCTAATGGGGCTGGGAATGGGTCCGATCTTAGAATATTGGTACCAGGATGCAGCATCCCCCATAGTGTGAATCCTTTCCCCCATCCCTCCCCGTGGAAAAGAAAGCCAGACACTCTCACAGTGTCATTTCCGTCCACTAGAGGGAAACGGGGAGCTGAGGTCCCTGCCCTCGGGGAGTTTCTATTCTAGTGGGCAACACAGACAAGAAACAAGCTGTGTCCTGTGATACTGGGGTGATTGGTGGAATGAGAGGGAACAGGGCAACGCGAGGGTGCGAGAGCATGCTTTGTGGACAGGGTGGTCAGGGAAGGCCTCGCTGAGGAGGGCCTTATGAGAGAAAAGAAGAGTGCACCTGCCAGGAAAGAGCCGGGAGGCAGCTCAGTGTATTTGCAATTGGCACGTGTATGACCTAAGTAAAGGCAGCTCAGAGAGGCAGAGAAACTTGCTCAAGGCCACCTGGGGCTGGCTGGCTGCACTGAGAGATTTCAACCCGCATCTTTCTGACCCCAAAGTCCTTGACTCTGAGGTCAAGTGCCCACTGGCTGCCTGGCACTCCTCACCATTGGATATTGAGTGAACGAATGAATGGAAGAGTGAGTGACCAAGTGAGTGAAAGGGTTGCCCAAGCAGACAGGTGGTGTGGAGAACACTGGTGGGCAGGGGCTGGGGACAAGTGGGAACAAGGTCAGAGGGACATGCTGTGAAGTGCATTCTTTGATCTCTGCCTCCAGGCTGTGTGCTCATCTGTGAAATGGATCCATGGTGGACTCTCTGTCTGCAATGAGCGGCCCTACCTCTCTCCAGCTCTGTTCTGACCACTGGTCAAAGGGCTGAGGCTCTGAAGTCCCCATGCCCACTTGAAGCCAGTAGGGGCAAGTGGACCCTGCTCCCAAGTACAGATCCCAGCCCTGAGTGCCACGCTTAGAGTCTCTGCAAGGTGGGTGCTAACTGTCTCTGTCTCTAGAAGGGGGTGAGCAGGCCCTTGGACCTGCCTCCTGGCACATCATCCTGGCACAAGATCACACAAGTGGCCACAGCCAGATTTGAGTCTGGGATTCAGACTCCAGAGGCCCTGGTCTACCTCACCCTGGTTATAGGGTGCACACCAGGCATGTGAATTTATCCAGTGGCTGCTGAGTCCCCCTGGCAGGGCCCCCCGTGGCTGCCAATCATTTCCCAGGCAAGGCTCATCCTCATTCGAGCCTCTGTGAATCTGCATCTCAGCCCGAGGTGGGGGTGGAAGGGATAGGGGCTGATATTTCTGGACCCCAGAAATAGAAAACATACTGAGGATCTCCCTATTTTTAGCAATCAAGCTGCATGTACCTGTTTCTCCCCCACCGAGAGCAAAAGCACAGAAAAAACATCCGTTCACAGTAGCCAAATAATTCCTTAAATAAAGCAGCTATATTTTGGCATCCCCTGCGCTCGAAATACATGCCTCCTGGATTTTTAATATCACATGCGGTCTGCATAATTTTAACCTGAGTGTCTCAGCTGTTGGCTGCCTCACAACCTGTTACTGTTTGGGGCATCAGGATAACGGGAAGAGGTTGGCAGGCTCATTGAGTAGAGGGGGTCCTGGTACTCAATCCTGGGGCCTGGGTGAAAGGGCTGGGGTCTCCTGGTCCCCCCAGGGAAGGGGCAGTATGCACAGTGAGACCTACCAGCTTTGGGGCTGGGCTCCATGTATCGAGAGTCCTCACTCCGTGGCATGCCCTGGTTGAATTCCTCCAGTGGTGTCCAAGGTGAACGAGAGCCCAATTCCTGACCCTGCACACAAGGCATTCCCGGATCTGGCTCCTACTGGCCTCTCCTGCCCAGCTCCACCTCGCTCGCCTGTGCTCACCATGGTCCTGCAATGCCAGCCTTCTTCTGCGTTCTTTAAGCACACTGAGCTTGCTGCAGCCTCAGGGCCTTTGCATCCGCTGCTTCCCTTGCATGGAATGATCTTCCACCAGATCTCCTCGGTGGGTCTCAGCTCAAATATCACCTCCTCAGTCAGACACCCCCAGAACCGGACCACTTACTAGTTAGACTAGGCACTGGGTAGCTCATCCCTCTGCCTTATTTTCTCCAAAGATTGAACTCTATTTATAGGGTGACTCATTTGTCATTTTCCTTCCCACCAGAAGCTCGGAACACGAGGACAGGAATCTCGACTGCCTTGTTGACAGCAGTAGCTTTGGAGCCCACGTGATGTTTAGTACGTGCTGAAGAAATACTTGCTAAATGAATGAATGAATGAATGAATGAATGAGTCCTCACAATGACCCTCTGCAATGCGAATGCTATTTTTTCCTGTTTTACAGATGAAGAAACTGAGACCCAGAGAGGTTCAGTGATTTTTCCAAGGTCACGAGCCTATATGTGGAGGGGCCCCTACAGTGGGTCTGGGGTTGGGAACCCAGCACTGAGCCGCAACCCTGCTTTGCTCCTCTGTGCCTAAGACTTGCAGTGGGGGGAAGAGAGGAGCAGTGTAAGGCTGAATAAAATCGCCTGATTGAGCAGTGCGGGGGCCACCATGCAGAGAGTTCAGGCCTCTGATCCCTGCCCACGGGTGCCAGGATATGCTCCCCACCCATGAAGACGATTATGTCATTCGGCCAGTGGCTCTGACAGGCAGCACAGCTGAACCTGCCATCATAAAGTCAGGTTATTACAGGCGTTCTTGTCACCATTAAGGGCCTTGGAATGAAGGCAAGAGGGGAGGAGCCTTGAGAGGAATTTCCAAGCCAACTCCCAACGTCTGTCACCAGCTCAGAGAGAAGGGAGCTCGCACCAGCTGGGCCCTTCTATATGCCAAATGCCACGGCACAGGCAGGCCTCGTTTTATTGCACGTTGCTTTATTGCACTTCACAGATACCGCATTTTTACCAATTGAAGGTTGCAGCAACCCTGTGTCAAGCAAGTCTGTTGGTCCCATTTTTCCAACAGCATGTGCTTACTTCAAGTTTCCGTGTCACATTTTGGTAATTCTCACAATATTTCAAAGTTTTTCATTATTACTGTATCTGTTATAGTGATCTGTGATCCACGATCTGTGACATTACTATTTTAATGTCACGTGGTTTGGGGTGCCACGAACCATGCACATATAAGATGGCAAACTTAATCGATAAACATTTGTGTTCTGAGTGCCACAACCACCAGCTGCTCCCCCATCCCTCTCCCTCTCCTTGGGCCTCCCTACTCAATGAGACACAACAGTATTGAAATTGGGCCACTTAGTAACCCTACAGTGGCCTCTAAGTGTTTAAGGGAAAGGAAGAGTTGCACGTCTCCCACTTTAAATGAAAAGCTAGAGATAATTAAGCTTGGTGAGGAAGGCATGTTGAAAGCTGAAATAGGCTAAAAGCTAGACTGCCTGCATCAAATAGTTAGCCAAGTTGTGAATGTAAAGGAAAAGTTCTTGAAGGAAATTAGAAGTGCTTCTCCAGTGAACACATGAATGATAAGAAAGTGAAACAGCTTTATCACTGATATCAGCAAGTTTTAGTGGTCTGGATAGAAGATCAAACCAGCCACATCATTCCCTTAAGCCAAAGCCTAATCCAGAGCAAGGCCCTAACTCTCTTCAATTCCATGAAGGCTGAGAGAGGTGAGGAAGCTACAGAAGGAAAGTTTGAAGCTAGCAGAAATTGGTTCATGAGGTTGAAGGAAAGTAGTTTCCATCACATAAAAGGGCAAGGTAAAGCAGCAAATGCTGATGTAGAAGCTGCAGCAAGTTATCCAGGAGTTCTAGCTAAGACAATTGATGAAGGTGACTACTAAACCACAGATTTTCATTGTAGATGAAACAGCCTTCTATTGGAAGAAGATGCATCTAGGACTTTCACAGCTAGAATGGAGAAGTCAATTCCTGACTTCAAATCATAAAGGACAGGCTGACTCTCTTGTTAGGAGCTAATGCAGCTGGTGACTTTAAGTTGAAGCCAGAGTTCATTTACCATTCCCAAAATCCTAGAGCCCTTAAGAATTATGCTCAATCTCTTCCGTCTGTGCTCTGTAAATAGAATCACCAAGCCTGGAGGAAGGGCACATCTGTTTACAGCCTGGTTTATGGAATAGTTAAGCCCACTGTTGAGACCTACTGCTCAGCAAAAAAGATTCCTTTCAAAATATTACTGTTCATTGACAATGCACCTGGTCACCCAAGAGCTCTGATGGAGAGGCACGAGATATGCTGTTTTCATGCCTCCTAACACAACACCCATTCTACAGCCCTTGGATCAAGGAGTCATTTAGACTTTCAAGAATTATTACTTAAGAAATACATTTCATAAGGCTATAGCTGCCGTAGATAGTGATTCCTCTGATAGATCTGGGCAAAGTCATTTGAAAACCTTCTGGAAAGGATTTACCACTCTCGATGCCATTAAGAACATTTGTGATTGTTTGTAAGGTCCCAATGTCAACATTAACAGGGGTTTGGAAGAAGTTGATTCTGATCCTTATGGATGACTTTCAGGGGTTCAAGACTTCAGTGGAACTGCAGATGTCTATGGAAATAGCAAGAGAATGAGAATTAGAAGTACAGCCTGAAGATGTGACTGAATTGCTATAATCTCATGATAAAATTTTAGCAGATGAGGAGTTGTTTCTAATAGATGAGCAAAGAAAGTGGTTTCTTAAGATGGAATCTACTCCTGATGAAGATGATGCAAACGTTGCTGAAATGACAACAGAGGAATTAGAATATTAATACATTTAGTTGATAAAGAAGTGGCAGGTTTTGAGAAGATTGACTCCAATTTTGAAAGTTCTACTATGGTTAAAACGCTTTCAAGACTGTATAGTTTGGCTTCCCTGGGAGATAAGACAAAATGAGCTCTTTTCCCCTGCCCTTTTGGACCCTTGTGCTGTGTAAGTAATAAAGTGGTCATTTGCTGAAAAACACAAATGCTATCAAACAGCATCACATGCTACAGAGAAATCTTTTGTGAAAGGAAGAGTCAATCAATGCAGCCAACTTCGTTGTTGTCTTATCTTAAGAAATTGCCACAGCCACCCTGACCCTCAAAAACCACCATCCTAATCAGTCAGCAGCCATCAACATCGAGGTAAGACTCTCCAGCAGCAAAATGATTACAACTTGCTGAAGACTCAAATGATGGTTAGCATTTTTTAGCAATAATGTATTTTTAAATTAAGGTAGGTACACTGTTTGTTTAGATGTAATGATATTGCACACTTAATAGACTACAGTATAGTGTTAACATAACTTTTATATGCACTGGGAAACCAAAAAAATTTCCCATGACTTGTTTCATTGCAATAATTGCTTTATTGCAACCAAACCTGCACTATCTCTGAGGTTTACCTGTAGATGCTTTTTTTGCACGACCCCATCAAATCCTCCCAGTGACCCTGAGAGGGGGTGCTATTACTTCACGGTGTCAAACCAAAGATGCCATCAACTACAAAATTCATTCTGATTTGACACATCAAAATGTGAACAAGTATGTTGTATAGAATTGATGGAACGTGGGAGAAAAACATGTAATGTAGCCAGTCAGGAGCACATGTTTCTTGTGGGAATTTTGCATTTCTTCAGATGAGCAAACAGGCTTTAAAAACCACGTTAATCAGTATTTTTAAAATCTGTGCCCTTGGGAGGAGAAAAGCAAGGGAAGGAAAGGAAAAGGAAGGGAAGATATTTCTTTGTGAATTTGATTTAGTGGGAAATAATTTTTGAGTTAGGACATTCTTGTTTGGAGTCCAATCCCATTAGCTGTGAAGAAGGCAGGATGGGAATGGCCAGTGAATCACAGCCAGGGTCATGCAACTCAAGATATAGCGACCAAGTCAGGGGCTCCCTGAGGGAACTACAATTCCACCACGCAAGTGACCCCTTTGCATGAAGCTGTGGTCTCTAGAAGGTCTCTCTGAACAAATAGCTCTTTGGCCATAGTGGGTCCCTAGGGGGCTGGGGTGGGGGTTGGGCGGTGTGTGTGTGTGTGTGTGTGTGTGTGTGTGTGTGTGTGTGTGTGGTGGGGTTGTATTATACCTATGAAATTTGTAAACCTTTTCTACACGAAAGAAGCTGATAGAAAAGGAGGGAAGGACACTCACACACACACACTCACACACACACCCCAAAATACAAAAACAAAACAAGCAAGACTTTGTTTTTCCACTGCTTGGGCGAGACTGTGAGTCAGAAGGCAGATCGGGAGGGGGAAGATTCCAGCTGGAGACGCTCAAAGCCTCCCTGGGTTCTCCGAGGGAGACTCATGGGGACTGGCCTCAAAACTGGAAAGGGCTCCTCTGTGTTCCTCCCATGCCTGCAACACGACTCAGCTCTAAGGGAAGCATGGAGCGCCTCCAGCTGTGCCATCAATATAATAAAAAGGGAGAACCTACTACGTGCCACAGTCTAACGCAACCATCATTTGGCACCCAGTGTCTCATTTAATCTCACAACAGCCCTGAGACTTAGGGAATAGTAATCCCCTCTTATAGAGGAGGACGTTGAGATTCAGAGGAGTTAAGTCAAGTGCCCAAAGCAACACAGGAATTCTGTGCTGGGGTCCCAGCAGCTGTACACCTTTTCTTTGGATAGTTTGGCCGTATCCAGCAAAGCCCTTAATATGTGCCTACTTTTTGACCCAGTTGTCCCACTTTTGGAAACTGAGGCAAGGAATAAAATCAGACAAGGGCTCAACCACTCAGTTCTATCTTTGGATGCTCTGGGCACTGTTTTCACAATGGTAAAGAACTAGAAGCCACATCTGAACCATAAGGGATTTGTTAATTGAACTGTAGCAATGGAATACTACACGGCCATTTAAAAATAATGATTGGATGCTGTTAACGGAAGTTTCAGGTTGCTAATGGTTCCAAAGGTGCAGTCTTAAGGCCGTAAAGTGTTCAAGACAAGGCATCAACAATCGGTACCTTCACTGGAGGATGGCCAATGGTGTCCGGAAAACCTCTGTTAGCTGGGGAGGCACGTGGCTGGCATCTGTTCTAGAGTTCTGGTTTCAAAATGGCTTTCTCCCAGGATGTTCCTCTCTAGGCTGCAGCTCCTCAAAAATGTCACTCTTAGCTGCTCTTGGGGCATTTGTCCTCTCTTAGCTTCTCTGGAGCAAAAGTCTGCTTTCAAAGACCATCTTCAAAATGTCTCTGTAAGCTGAAGCTCCTCTCTCAGCTCCTGTGTGTTCTTTGAAGTGTCCCTCTTGGCTGTAGCAAACTCGTTCCTTCTGTATGAGCTTATATAGTGCTTCAGTAAACTAATCAAGGCCCACACTGACTGTGCAGGGCCAATAACTCCATGGAAATTATCTAATCAGAGTTATCAT
The DNA here is from genome assembly GCF_015220235.1 of Choloepus didactylus. Lineage (NCBI taxonomy): Eukaryota > Metazoa > Chordata > Mammalia > Pilosa > Megalonychidae > Choloepus > Choloepus didactylus. The sequence goes on from NC_051319.1 coordinate 99,843,381, forward strand.
CTACAGTTGGGTAGGTTGCATATCCATGGAAACACTCAAAGACTTAACAATCTAATCAACACTAATAACATCTGCCCCCACAAGATTACATCAGAGAACATGGCATTTTGGGGAACATGATACATTCAAACTGGCACAATGGGTATCCATACACATTCACTAATAAGAAAGCCAAGATGTGAACAAAATCTGTGAAGTCTCTGAATTCCAATCAAGGCTCAGTCACTCATCAGTTGTGAGATCTTGGGCAAATTGGTTAACTTTCTATGCCTCTGATTCTTTATTACAAGCTGGAAATAAGTTGAGAATTATAGAGCTTTTATAAGACTAATGAGAATTAGATGAATTTCTATATGTAAGCACTTAGAATAGTACCTGGCACATAGCAAAAAACTGTAAGCATGAGCTATTATTGGATCTGTGGGTTTGGAAAACTTTTGGCCATTATTTCCTCAAAGATTTTTTTTCTGTCTTTTATCCACTAACTTCAGAGACTCCAATTACACATATATTAGACCACATGAAGTTTTCCTACAGCTCAATGATGCTCCATTCTTTTTTTAAATTCTCTTTTCTCTTTGTGTTTCATTTTGTGCAATTTCTATTGCTATGTCTTCAAGGTCACTAACCTTTTCTTCTGCTATTAATCCCATCCAGTGTAGTTTGTCATACATTGTAGTTTTGATCTCTAGAAGTGTGATGGTTTTACAGCTTCCGTGTCCCTATTCAACATACAGAATACAGTTATAATAATGGCTTTAATATCTTTGTCTGCTAAGTCTAATATCTGTGTTAGTTCTGGGTCAGTTTTCATTGACTGATTTTTCTCCTCATTCTAGGTCATATTTTCCTGCCTCATTCGATGCCAGGTAGTTTTTTATTGGAATTTTTCCTTGTTGGGTTCTGGATATTTTTGTATTCTTGTGTACCAGGATGAAGTTAAATTACTTGTAAACATGTAATCCTTTCAAGTCCTGCTTTTAAGATTTGTTTGGCGAGACTAAGCTTAGTGTAGAGGTCATTATTCTCCCTTACTGAGACAATGCCCTTTGGTGTAGCCTAATGCTCTGTCAGTCGCCAGGTTTTCTGGTCTGGCTGGTGAGAATGGGCACTCTTCCTGGCTCCATGTGAGCACCAGGCACTGCTCCCTCTAGTCCTTTCTAGTGGTTCTTTCCCCAGCTCAGAGCATTTCTTCGTATGCATCTGCTGATCAATATTCAGCTGAATACTCAAGGGAGAACTTCTCAGTTTCCTGAACTTCTATCTCTGTGCAGCTCTGTCTTTTCTAGTACTCTCTTCTGCAAACTCTAGCCACTTTAGCCTCCCAGGATTTTCAGTTCCATGTCTTCAACTCAGAGAGACCATTGGGTTCCACCTGATTTCTCTCCCCTGAACCCCTGCAGTGGCCTGAATCTCTCGCCAGGCAGCAAGCTTGGTCTCGCTTGTTTCCTCACATGCAGGGATCACTGTTCTTCATTGCCTTATGTCCACTGTCTTGAAAACCATTTTTTTATACCTGTTGTCTACTGTTGGTTGTTTTATGCAGGAAGGTAAATCCATACCACATCACTTCCTTGTGATCAGAAGCAGAAGCCTCTGCATTTATTTTTATTAATGATTATCATATTATCTGTTGCCTTTCAGAGTCCAAGATCTTTGGAAAGATGAGACACAGAGAGGTAAAGTTACTTGCCCAGAGTTGCACAGCTAGCAGTGGTAGAGTAATGATTAGAAGCAGGTTTGGCTGGTCCAAAGCCCCTTCTCTCTCCCCAGCTATTGCCTTTGGGCAGAGAGCTGCCTTAAACCAGGGATATCTGGGAAGCAGGAGGCAAGGGGCCCAGGCTTGTGGTTCAAGCTCTGAGACTCACACCCACCAACTATGCGGCAGGCTGGGGCTGAGGGCCAAGCTGAAGCAGGATAAGGTCTTTGCAGGTTCTTGAGCAGGTTAACTGAGCTGCTTGCTCTCTCCAACCCCACTGCAGCCCATTGATATTGGAGATTGGGGCAGAGCTTGCTGGGTCTCAGCAGTGGGGCGGGGTGGGGCTGCCCAGTGCAGGGAATAGCAGAGGTGAGGGAAGCTGGGGGTGGGGGAGCTGTGTGTGAGCAGCCCTTGCCCACACCTGTAAGGAAGGATGCCCTCCGGCATGAAAGGGGGAGAAGGTGCCCCATCTCCCTGGGCCTCCTCATTCATCTCTGCACTGAGGGGTCAGAGGGATGACCTAAAAGTCCCTTTTGGGTGCCCGTGTTCTGATCTTGGAAAGTGCCTCTTTCCCTGAGATGCTACTATGTTTGCTACCAAAGAAGGAGAATGGGGAAGGGAAGGAAAAGTGAATTTCCAAAGACTGATGATCATCACTGAGCCACCAGCATCCAGCAAGAGCCTGTCAAGTCTAAAAAGGAGGTGTGTCCTCTCAACATCAAGGAATCTATGTTTCCAGACAGCCCTGGGTTTGAGTCCCAGCCCTGGAACCTGAGCAAGTGACCTCATCTCCTTGGGAATTGGTTTCTGCAACCATTCAATGGGCATAATAATTCCCAGGGTGATTGCAAGGACTGGAAATGATAACATGCCAGGTGCCTGACCTGGGTCTGCCCCAGAGAGGATGTTTGTGGGAGGAATGAAGGAAGGAAGAAAAACTGAATGAATGAATGCCCACCCCCAGACTCGCCAATCTTGATGCTGCCTAAAGAGAGATCCCAGGCCTTCCTAAGCCTGTCCCTCCCGCCTAACATCTCTCTCTTTCCCCTCTCATCCCCGCCCTCCATGCACGAGAGGCTGGTGAATAAATTACCCAAGCTCAGATCTGTGTTGAAATTCCCATGGTTGGAGTTAGGTAGCACCAGACTTTATTTGAACTAGACAGCTTTATAGGATTCCCCTTGGGACCCGGGGGCTGGGAAGCCATTTTTTAGGTCATCAAAATTAAATGTTTTGTTTCAAACAGATGCTACTGATCTGTTAGAACCATGATTCTAATTCTTGCAACACTCCCTTGTCTTTCTCAAGAAAGGATCACATGTTGGGTTTTCTCCTAAATATAATGTTATACTTATAATACAGGAAACTCAGAAAAGCATGTAGAAAAAGAAACCTACAGATGAAAAATAAGTAAATGAAACAAAAATTTTAAGAGTCCTCCATAGTCTCAGAAGCAGGCAGTGCAAGCATTTTAGTGTATATCCTTCCAGTCTATTTGTTATGCTGGTGCTAGAAAGGGGCAGTTACATTTTCTTTTCTTTTTCTTAATTGTGGAAATGTACATACAATATAAACTTTCCCATCTCAACCACTCCCAAGTATACCATTGAATGGGATTAATTACATTTACAATATTGCTGTACCCTCACTACCTTCCATTACTAAAACTTTCCCATCTCCCCAAACAGAAACCCTACACCAATTATGCATTAACTTGCCATCCCCCCACCCCACCCCAACCCGGCAACCTGTACTCTAATTTCTGTCTCTTTGAGGTTGCAGATTCTCTGATATTTTCTTTGTAGCTACCATGGGGCTTAAACTTAACATCTTAAATCTATGACAATCTTGCTTCATTTAATACCAACTTAACTTCAGTAATGCACACAACTATGTTCCTATATCCATCCACCCCCCAGCTTTATATAGTTCTTGTCACAAATTACATGTTTATACAATATGAGTCCCATTTATCATTACATTTTATGCATTTGCCTTTTAGATCCTGTAGGAAGTAGAAAGTGGAGTTACAAACCCAAACACAGTAGTAGTGGCATTTATATTTACCCCTGTCATTACCCTCCCTGGAAATCTTTATTTCTTCATGGGTCTTCAATCTATTGTCTATCCTCCTTTCCTTTCAACCTGCAGAACTCTCTTTAGCATCTCTTGTAGGACTAGTCTTGCGGTGACAAATTCCCTCCACTTTTGTTTATCTGGGAATGTCTTAAATTCGCCTTCATTTTTATTTTTTTATTTTTTTTTTAATTCAGTTTTATTGAAATATATTCACAAACCATACAGTCATCCATGGTATACAATCAACTGTTCACAGTATGATCATATAGTTATGCGTTCATCACCACAATCTATTTCTGAACATTTTCCTTACATCAGAAAGAATCAGAATGAGAATAAAAAATAAAAGTGAAAAGAGAATACCCAAACCATCCTCCCATCCCACCCTATTTGTCATTTAGTTTTTACTCCCATTTGTCTACTGATTTTTTTTCAATTTTTTAACTTTGTTTATCAAAAAATTAAAAACAAACAGGCAAACAACAACCAAAAAAACCCCACAACATTTCAAACAAAGCAATGGATTAAGGAAAACAAATAACCTAAAATAATTACTTTGTTTCCAATATGTTCCTACCATGCCCCAAGAAAATTAATAAACCATGTCCAAACAGAGGAGTAAGAAAAACAAATAATCTCAAATAACTACATTGCTTCCAACATGTTCCTACCATACCCCAAGAAAATTAACAACCCCTAAGAAAACAAAGGAATAAGAGAAAAAAAAACCTAAAGTAACTCTATTGCTTCCAACATGATCTTACTATATCCAAGAAAGTTTACAAACCATAATCATTCCTGAGCATTCCCATAACATTGAGATTACCCTCCATAGTTTATCTGTTCTTATTAGATTATCATTCCCCCTCCACTAATTGGTATCTCTAGGTCCCCTACATTCTACAGTACAAAACATTGTACATTTTTCACAGAATTCACATTAGTGGTAACATACAATATCTCTCTTTTTGTGCCTGGCTTATTTTGCTCAGCATTATGTCTTTTTTTTTTTTTTTTTTTTTTTAATCTTCATTTTATTGAGATATATTCACATACCACGCAGTCATACAAAACAAATTGTACTTTCGATTGTTCACAGTACCATTACATAGTTGTACATTCATCACCCAAATCAATCCCTGACACCTTCATTAGCACACACACAAGAATAACAAGAATAATAATTAGAGTGAAAAAGAGCAATTGAAGTAAAAAAGAACACTGGGTACCTTTGTCTGTTTGTTTCCTTCCCCTATTTTTCTACTCATCCATCCATAAACTAGACAAAGTGGAGTGTGGTCCTTATGGCTTCCCCAATCCCCTTGTCACCCCTCATAAGCTACATTTTTATACAACTGTCTTCGAGATTCATGGGTTCTGGGTTGTAGTTTGATAGTTTCAGGTATCCACCACCAGCTACCCCAATTCTTTAGAACCTAAAAAGGGTTGTCTAAAGTGTGCGTAAGAGTGCCCACCAGAGTGACCTCTCGGCTCCTTTTGGATTCTCTCTGCCACTGAAGCTTATTTCATTTCCTTTCACATCCCCCTTTTGGTCAAGATGTTCTCCGTCCCACGATGCCAGGTCTACATTCCTCCCCGGGAGTCATATTCCACGTTGCCAGGGAGATTCACTCCCCTGGGTGTCTGATCCCACGTAGGGGGGAGGGCAGTGATTTCACCTTTCAAGTTGACTTAGCTAGAGAGACAGGGCCACATCTGAGCAACAAAGAGGCATTCGGGAGGAGGCTCTTAGGCACAACCATAGGGAGGCCTAGCCTCTCCTTTGCAGCAACCGTCTTCCCAAGGGTAAAACCTGTGGTAGAGGGCTCAACCCATCAAACCACCAGTCCCCTATGTCTGTGGTCATGTTAGCAACCATGGAGGTGGGGTAGGCGAATACCCCTGCCTTCTCCACAGGCTCCTCAAAGGGGCACTGCATCTTTTTTTTTTCCTTTTTTTTTTTTTTTGTTTTTTGTTTTTTAACTTTCCCTTCTTTTTTAAATCAACTGTATGAAAAAAAAGTTAAAAAGAAAACAAACATACAATAAAAGAACATTTTAAAGAGACCATAACAAGGGAGTAAGAAAAAGACAACTAACCTAAGATAACTGCTTAACTTCCAACATGTTCCTACTTTACCCCAAGAAAGTTACCTAATATAGCAACATTTCTGTGAACTTGCTCCTACCATATCCATCAGAAACCAACAGACCATAGTCATTCCTGGGCATCCCCAGAACGTTAAACAGCCCATCTGCTCTTCTTGGATTATTGTTCCCCCTTCCTTAATTGCTCTCTATTGCTAGTTCCCCTACATTCTACTTTATAAGCCATTTGTTTTACATTTTTCAAAGTTCACATTAGTGGTAGCATATAATATTTCTCTTTTTGTGCCTGGCTTATTTCGCTTAGCATTATGTCTTCAAGGTTCATCCATGTTGTCATATGTTTCACGAGATCGTTCCTTTTTACTGCCGCATAGTATTCCATCGTGTGTATATACCACATTTTATTTATCCACTCATCTGCTGAAGGACATTTGGGTTGTTTCCATCTTTTGGCAATTGTGAATAATGCTGCTATGAACATTGGCGTGCAGATATCTGTTCGTGTCACTGCTTTCCGATCTTCCGGGTATATACCGAGAAGTGCAATCGCTGGATCGAATGGTAACTCTATATCTAGTTTTCTAAGGAACTGCCAGACTGACTTCCAGAGTGGCTGAACCATTATACAGTCCCACCAACAGTGAATAAGAGTTCCAATTTCTCCACATCCCCTCCAGCATTTGTAGTTTCCTGTTTGTTTAATGGCAGCCATTCTAACCGGTGTTAGATGGTATCTCATTGTGGTCTTAATTTGCATCTCTCTAATAGCTAGTGAAGCTGAACATTTTTTCATGTGTTTCTTGGCCATTTGTATTTCCTCTTCAGAGAACTGTCTTTTCATATCTTTTGCCCATTTTATAATTGGGCCGACTGTACTATTGTCATTGAGTTGTAGGATTTCTTTATATATGCAAGATATCAGTCTTTTGTCAGATACATGGTTTCCAAAAATTTTTTCCCATTGAGTTGGCTGCCTCTTTACCTTTTTGAGAAATTCCTTTGAGGTGCAGAAACTTCTAAGCTTGAGGAGTTCCCATTTATCTATTTTTTCTTTTGTTGCTTGTGCTTTGGGTGTAAAGTCTAGGAAGTGGCCGCCTAATACAAGGTCTTGAAGATGTTTTCCTACATTATCTTCTAGGAGTTTTATGGTATTTTCTTTTATATTGAGATCTTTGGTCCATTTTGAGTTAATTTTTGTGTAGGGGGTGAGGTAGGGGTCCTCTTTCATTCTTTTGGATATGGATATCCAACTCTCCCAGCCCCATTTGTTGAAAAGACCATTATGACTCAGTTCAGTGACTTTGGGGGCCTTATTAAAGATCAGTCGGCCATAGATCTGAGGGTCTATCTCCGAATTCTCAATTCGATTCCATTGATCTATATGTCTGTCTTTGTGCCAGTACCATGCTGTTTTGGTAACTGTGGCTTTATAATAAGCTTCAAAGTCAGGGAGTGTAAGTCCTCCCACTTCGTTTTTCTTTTTTAGAGTGTCTTTAGCAATTCGAGGCATCTTCCCTTTCCAAATAAATTTGATAACTAGCTTTTCCAAGTCTGCAAAGTAGGTTGTTGGAATTTTGATTGGGATTGCGTTGAATCTGTAGATGAGTTTGGGTAGAATTGACATCTTAATGACATTTAGTCTTCCTATCCATGAACATGGAATATTTTTCCATCTTTTAAGGTCCCCTTCTATTTCTTTTAGTAGAGTTATGTAGTTTTCTTTGTATAGGTCTTTTACATCTTTGGTTAAGTTGATTCCTAGGTACTTGATTTTTTTAGTTGCTATTGAAAATGGTATCTTTTTCTTGAGTGTCTCTTCAGTTTGTTCATTTCTAGCATATAGAAACATTACTGACTTATGTGCATTAACCTTGTATCCCGCTACTTTGCTAAATTTGTTTATTAGCTCTAGTAGCTGTATCGTCGATTTCTCAGGGTTTTCTAGATATAAGATCATATCATCTGCAAACAATGACAGTTTTACTTCTTCTTTTCCAATTTGGATGCCTTTTATTTCTTTGTCTTGCCGGATTGCCCTGGCTAGCACTTCCAGCACAATGTTGAATAACAGTGGTGATAGCAGGCATCCTTGTCTTGTTCCTGATCTTAGAGGGAAGGCTTTCAGTCTCTCTCCATTGAGTACTATGCTGGCTGTGGGTTTTTCATATATGCTCTTTATCATGTTGAGGAAGTTTCCTTCAATTCCTACCTTTTGAAGTGTTTTTATCAAAAAGGGATGTTGGATTTTGTCAAATGCTTTTTCAGCATCTATTGAGATGATTAATTGATTTTTCCCTTTTGACTTGTTAATGTGTTGTAATACATTGATTGATTTTCTTATGTTGAACCATCCTTGCATGCCTGGAATAAACCCCACTTGGTCATGGTGTATGATTTTTTTAATGTGTCTTTGGATTCGATTTGCAAGTATTTTGTTGAGGATTTTTGCATCTATATTCATTAGGGAGATTGGCCGGTAGTTTTCCTTTTTTGTAACATCTTTGCCTGGTTTTGGTATTAGATTGATGTTAGCTTCATAAAATGAGTTAGGTAGTGTTCCATTTTCTTCAATGTTTTGAAAGAGTTTGAGTAAGATTGGTGTCAGTTCTTTCTGGAAAGTTTGGTAGAATTCCCCTGTGAAGCCATCTGGCCCTGGGCATTTATTTGTGGGAAGATTTTTGATGACTGATTGGATCTCTTTGCTTGTGATGGGTTGGTTGAGGTCTTCTATTTGTTCTCTGGTCAGTCTAGGTTGTTCATATGATTCCAGGAAATTGTCCATTTCCTCTACATTATCCAGTTTGTTGCCATACAGTTGTTCATAGTATCCTCTTATAATTTTTTTAATTTCTTCAGGATCTGCAGTTATGTCACCTTTTTCATTCATTATTTTGTTTATATGGGTCTTCTCTCTTTTTGATTTTGTCAGTCTAGCTAGGGGCTTATCAATCTTGTTGATCTTCTCAAAGAGCCAACTTTTGGTGATATTTATCCTCTCTATTGTTTTTTTGTTCTCTATGTCATTTATTTCTGCTTTAATCCTTGTTATTTCTTTTCTTGTACTTGGTTTAGGATTGGTTTGCTGTTCATTTTCTAGCTTCTTCAGTTGATCCATTAGTTCTTTGATTTTGGCTCTTTCTTCCTTTTTAATATATGTGTTTAGTGCTATAAATTTCCCCCTTAGCACTGCTTTTGCTGCATCCCATAGGTTTTGGTATGTTGTGTTCTCATTTTCATTCGTCTCTATATATTTAGCAATTTCTCTTGCTATTTCTTCTTTAACCCACTGATTGTTTAGGAGTGTGTTGTTTAACCTCCAGGTATTTGTGAATTTTCTAAGTCTCTGATGGTTATTGACTTCTAATTGTATTCCATTGTGGTCAGAGAATGTGCTTTGAATAATTTCAATCTTTTTAAATTTATTGAGGCTTGTTTTATGTCCCAGCATATGATCTATTCTGGAGAAAGTTCCATGAGCACTAGAAAAGTATGTGTATCCTGGTGATTTGGCATGTAATGTCCTGTATATGTCTGTTAAATCTAATTCATTTATCAGATTGTTTAGGTTTTCAATTTCCTTATTGGTCTTCTGTCTGGTTGATCTATCTATAGGAGAGAGTGATGTGTTGAAGTCTCCTACAATTATTGTGGAAACATCAATTGCTTCCTTTAGTTTTGCCAGTGTTTCTCTCATGTATTTTGTGGCACCTTGGTTGGGTGCATAGACATTTACGATTGTTATTTCTTCTTGCTGAATTGCCGCTTTTATTAGTACGTAGTGGCCTTCTTTGTCTCTCAAAACATCCCTGCATTTGAAGTCTATTTTATCTGAGATTAATATTGCTACACCTGCTTTCTTTTGGCTGTAGCTTGCATGAAATATTTTTTTCCATCCTTTCACTTTCAGTTTCTTTGTGTCCCTGTGTCTAAGATGAGTCTCTTGTATGCAACATATTGATGGTTCATTTTTTTTGATCCATTCTGCGAATCTATATCTTTTAATTGGGGAGTTTAATCCATTTACATTCAACGTTATAACCGTGAAGGCATTTCTTGAATCAGCCATCTTATCCTTTGGTTTATGTTTGTCATATTTTTCCCCTCTGTCTATTAATATCCTTTATTGTACCCATACCGAATCTCTTTAGTACTGAACCTTTCTCCAAGTCTCTCTGTCCTGTCTTTGTTTCTCTGTGTGTAGGGCTCCCTTTAGTATCTCCAGTAGGGCAGGTCTCTTGTTAGCAAATTCTCTCAGCATTTGTTTGTCTGTGAAAAATTTAAGCTCTCCCTCAAATTTGAAGGAGAGCTTTGCTGGATAAAGTATTCTTGGCTGGAAATTTTTCTCACTCAGAATTTTAAATATATCGTGCCACTGCCTTCTCGCCTCCATGGTGGCTGCTGAGTAGTCACTACTTAGTCTTATGCTGTTTCCTTTGTATGTGGTGAATTGCTTTTCTCTTGCTGCTTTCAGAACTTGCTCCTTCTCTTCTGTGTTTGACAGTGTGATCAGTATATGTCTCGGAGTGGGTTTATTTGGATTTATTCTATTTGGAGTTCGCTGAGCATTTATGATTTGTGTATTTATGTTGTTTAGAAGATTTGGGAAGTTTTCCCCAACAATTTCTTTGAATACTCTTCCTAGACCTTTACCCTTTTCTTCCCCTTCTGGGACACCAATGAGTCTTATATTCGGACGTTTCATATTATCTATCATATCCCTGAGGTCCATTTTGATTTTTTCAATTTTTTTCCCCATTCTTTCTTTTATGCTTTCATTTTCCATTCTGTCATCTTCGAGGTCACTGATTCGTTGTTCAACTTCCTCTAGTCTTGTACTATGAGTGTCCAGAATCTTTTTAATTTGGTCAACAGTTTCTTTAATTTCCATAAGATCATCCATTTTTTTATTTAGTCTTGCAATGTCTTCTTTATGCTCTTCTAGGGTCTTCTTGATTTCCTTTATCTCCCGTACTATGGTCTCATTGTTCATCTTTAGTTCTTTGAGTAGCTGCTCTAGGTGCTGTGTCTCTTCTGGTCTTTTGATTTGGGTGCTTGGGCTTGGGTTATCCATATCGTCTGGTTTTTTCATATGCTTTATAATTTTCTGTTGTTTTTGGCCTCGTGGCATTTGCTGAACTTGATAGGGTTCTTTTAGGATTTGTAGACCAGTTGAAGTCCTTATCTCTAATTTATCAGATCTACAGCTTCGTGGAGTACACTTTCTCTAACTAACCAGCAGGTGGCGTCCACGAGCCACCTGTTCTCCACAAGCCAGTTCTCCCCTGCTTAGCCTTTTTGGTGAGTGGGGGAGTGAGTCTTGTGGGGTCCAATTGGTGTACCAAGCTTGCATGTGTAGTTGGTGTTGCCTGCCCTGTATGTGGGGCGTGTTTCTGGGCAGTCGGGGAGGGGGGTGGCCCTAACAATCAAATCTCCCTGGTGATCCTAGAGTTTTAAAGCTGCTGCAATAGTCTAATCCTTCAGTTCAGTCCTGCCACAGTTTGTCTCTGCCACTGACCCACAAGTCCTTGGTATTGGCGTATGGCTCCTGAGACTTGCAAGTGGGCCCCTCTTCCAGGCCGTGCACCCCGGGTCCTCTGTTGAGGGATGACTGTGCTATGTCACAGGTGAGTGCCATCCCCCCAGGGCAGTTCTGGGCTGCTGGGCTGTGTAGGGAGGCTCCCAGTCTGCTGAAATGATGGCTGAATGGGGCTTTGTTAATTCACACTGCTCTACCTTCCCAACTCTGGGACAATCAGCTGAGGTTGCAGGGAAGGCTAATGTCCACGCCCAGTTTTGTGGTGTGTGCCTGTTATCTGAAGCACTTCCGTCACACTGGGTTGTCTGGGGCAGTTCTGGGCTATGGGGCTGGCGATGGGCAGGAGTGTTTCCTGTCCACCAGGATGATGGCTGTGAGCGGACACCCCCCTTTTCTTGGGAAGTTGTGGTGTTTAGTGAATTTTCTCAGCCACTGGATTATTGCGTTTTGTCTCAGAGCTCTCCTAGTTCTGCTCTTGACTTGACCTGCCCAAATAGCAAGTCTTTGAAGCTTTCTGTATTGGGCTTCTTAGAGTAATTGTTTTAGAAAAAGAAAAAAGGATTAAAAAAAAAACAAAAAAAAAATGGGCCCTCCTCAGAGATCTAATGGGTTATTGAAATGCTAAGAGACAAAGCAACCAGGGCCATTGAGGAAAGGTCCACAGGGCAGAGAGATCAGCTTTTCTTTGGGATTTGCATATGCGCCTCAGGGCCCTTCCCCTTTCTATGTTCACCAGAACTCCAAAAATCCTCCGCTTTTATTTTGGAGTTTTTCGTGTTGTTTTTTTTCTATGCCTGTCTCCTCTCTGCTGGGCTGGCTGCTCTCAGATTCTCTGGTGTCTGGTCTCAGTCTATCTATGGTTGGAGTTTGAATCAGTAGAATGAGTTTCCGATAAGGGCAGCCACTGCAGTTCTCCCTTCTCCTTCCCGGAGCTGACAGCCCCTCCTCCCCCGGGACTGAGCCTGGCAGGGAGGGTCGCGGGTCCCCTGGCCGCAAAAACTTACAGATTTCGCTGATCTCAGTAGTTCCACGTTTTCATGAGTGTTGTATGAAGTATGCCCAAAGTCAGATTGCTCTGTGGTGTCCAGTCCACGCAGTTCCTGGCTTTCTACCTACTTTCCTGGAGGAGTAACTAAAACATACAGCTCACCAGTCTGCCATCTTGCCCCGCCCTCGCCTTCATTTTTGAAAGACAGTTTTTAGAATTCTTCAGTGGCAATTTTTTGCTTTCAGCACTTTAAACATATCATTCTGTTGCCTTCTTATCTCCGTGGTTTCCAATGAGAAGCTGGCACTTAATATTATTGAGGTTTCTTTGTACATTGCTTCTCTCTTGAAGCTTTCAGAATTCTCTCTTTGTATTTGGCCTTTGACAGTCTGATTATAACATGCCATGGAGTGGGTCTATATCCTGTTTGGAGTTCATTGAGCATCTTGGATATATATATATTCATGTCTTTTTTAAATTTGGTGTTCTGGTTTGCTAATGCTGCCATTATGCAAAATACCAGAAACAGATTGGCTTTTATAAAGGGTATTGATTAAGTTAAAAATTTACAGTTCTAAGGCTATAAAAGTGTCCAAACTAAGGCAGCAACAAGATGATTTCACTGGAGAAATGGCCAATGGTGTTCGGAACACCTCTGTCAGCTGGGAAGGCACATGGCTGGTGTCTGCTGGTCCTTTGCTCCCTGGTTGCATTTCAAAATGGCTTTCTCAAAAATGTCTCTGAGCTTCTGTCTCTCTTAGCTTCTCTGGAGCAAACTCTGGGCTAGCATCTCTTAGACAAGCATCTCCAAACATCCTTCTATCCACATCTCCAAGCATCGCTAGGCATCAGCAAGTGTCTCTCCAAAAGTCTCTCTCAGCTGCTCTGTGTGTAAACTCCCTTTAAAGGACTCCAGTAAACTAATCAAGACCTACCTTGAATGGGCAGGGTCAAATCTCCATGGAAACATTCAACCAAGAGGTCACACCCTAATCATAAAGATTAATAACTATGCGCCCACAAGATTGCATTAAAGAATACAGCTCTTTGGGGGACAATATATTCAAACCAGCATATTTGGGAAGATTTTAGGCATTATTTCCTTGAATATTCTCTCTGCCCCTTTCTCTCTTTCTTCTTCTTCTGGGACCCCCACAATGTATGTATTGATATGCTTGATGGTGTCCCACAGGTTCCTCAGGCTCTGTTCACTTTTCTTTATTCCTTCTTCTTTCTGCTTCTCAGACTGAATGATTTCAATTGTCTTATCTTCAAACTCACTGATTCTTTCTTCTGCCAGCTCCAGTCTGCTGTTGAACCCCTCTAGGGAATTTTTAATTTCCATTACTGCAAACTTCAGCTCGTTTGGTTCCTTTTATTTTTTTTAATGCATTTTTATTGTAAACTTTAACATATATACATAACAGTGATAACATTCAAAGTACAATTTAACAAGCAGTTAAAGAGTAAATTTCAAAGAATATCATGGATCACAGTTCCACAACTTCAGCTACTTCCATTATTGTAAAATACGACATACATACAGAAAGGTGTTAACTTTTGATGTACAGCTCAACAAGAAGTTATATAGGTAATTTCAAAAATTATTATGGGTTGCAGTACCACAGTTTCAGTTCTTTCCTTATTATGCAATATAGGGTAAATACAGAAAGGTGAAAATTTTCAAAACACAATTCAATGAGTAGCTATAGAGAAAATTTCAAAGGATGCTATACGTTCCAGTTCCATCATGTCATTTACCTCCTTCCAGCTATTACAACACCCTAGCATATATATATATATATATATAAAGTTTCAGTATTCATAGGCCTTTGTTAAATCTTGTCTTGTTTGTTGTTACCCCTTTACCCCTTCCTCTCACTTAATTTCTTTCTCCATCTTCAGGGGTGAGAAGCAGTGAGCAACCTAACTCGTTCATATTGAAAGGTGGTGTTGACAGTATGGGGATAGGAGCTGCATCTGATTGTTGTTCTTATAGAGGCTGTTGCCTCTGGGTTTTAGGCCTTGTCTGGCATAGGAACACTCTGGTGGATTTAAGTTTCTGAGAGATAAAACTTAGTGAGTAGATCTTTTATAGAATCTCAGGTAAGGACCTAGGTTTTTGGGAACTAATTTTGTTAAAGGAATAAAAAGAAAATGTTTTTCCCAGTTTTTGCAGATTGACCTGTGCAACTGCTTTCCTTCAGGGCTTATCCATACAATGGGTTGCATGAGAATAGCTCCAGGCTAAAGTATAGGGGACTCCCTGATGCTTTCTGTGTAAATCTCTTATCTGGGGCATGAACCATGTCTGGGGCATGCATGTGTGGCCCTAGGAATCCCCACTTTATATGGTTACATATGTCCTCTCTTCCCTAGTCAACGGTTTTCTCAGGGTCTTGGGCACTGCACTGCGTGTCCTACAGCCAGTAATCCCCTGCCCCAGGAAGCCACCTGACTGCTCTCCCTCAGCGTTCTGTAGGGGAGCTCAGTGAGCTGTCTTCTACATGCAGGGTAAGTTCTGGGACAGCGAGTCCCTCAGGCCACCACCAGACAGATTGGGCCAGAGATATATGCTCTCAGAATGTGCCCAAGTGTCATTCTGCTCCCTCTGGAACTGGGATCTGGTACCCGCACTGGGAGCACGCCCCGCTCTGCACCGAGCTGGTGAGGGAGTGGGGGTGGGTTCGGCCAGGGTACCTTGAGATCTGACTCCTTTTAATTAACCTTTATCTTGATTCAGCGCTTTCCCTGTAACTGCAGTCCTTTAACTGTTTTCTGGAGCCCTGAGAAAGATGTTTCTACCAGTTCTTGCTGCTTAAAGTGTCTCCCTCCACCATCTCGATCAAGTTGGGACCCCAGAGTCACATTTTCATGGTGATATTTTTTAAAGGGTTTAAGGTAAGTATGCTCATAAAATCTCTACAGTGAAGAGAGTTTGTAGTGTAAAGTAAGTTTGTCTTCCATCCCTACTCCCCTCTTTGCCATCCCTAGAGGTAACCGAATCTCCTACCATCTTCTTGTATTGACTTGTGAGCTCTTTCAGGACTCAAGTGTGTGTGCCTGTGTGTGTGAGTGCATGCGTATGTGTGTGTGTGTGGTATCAGAATGTACCTAATGTTCTATAAAGGCTTTCTTCACTAGTGTCTGTGCTGGTTTGTATATATTGTGTCCTTCAGGAAAATCCGTATTCTTTGGTGTAATCTTGTGGGGGCAGATGTATTACTGTGAATTAGGTTGGAACCTATTGGTTCAGTATTTCCATGGAGGTGTGGCCCTGCCCATTCAGTGTGGACCTTGATCAGTTTACTAGAGCCTTATATAAGCTCAGACATAAGGAGCTCAATGCTGCAGCTGAAAGACACATTTTGAAGATGGCCGTTGGAAGCTGGCACTGACATTTTGGAGAATGCCATTTTGAAATGCAACCTAGGAGCAAGCAGACACCAGCCATGTGCCTTCCCAGACAACAGAGGTTTATGGATGCCATCGGCCATCCTTCAATGAAGGTACCCTGTTACCTTGGACACTTTATGGCCTTAAGACTGTAACTTTGTAACCAAATAAACCCCCTTTATAAAAGCTGATCCATTTCTGGTGTTTTGCATTCCAGCAGCATTAGCAAATTGGAACATCAACCTCTCAGAAATGCTTTCCTATGTCAACAATAAACCCGTCTCTCCAATCTGATTTTTACTGGCCACCTGATATTTTGTTGGATGAATGCACCTTCATTTATTGAACCAATCTCCAATTGTTGAACTTTTCAGTAGTTTCCAGTTGTACGTAATTGTGAACACCTAGTGGTGTGCTGATAAAATGTTTAACAACAGAATCTCTGGGGTGGGGGTGGGAGCCCTGCTTGGCAGTTGTGCTGGTTTGGATGTATTATGTCCCCCAAAACACCATATTCTTTAATGCAATCTTGTAGGGGCAGACGTATTAGTGTTGATTAGGTTAGAATTCTTTGATTGAGTATTTCCATGGAGATGTAACTCAATCAACTGTGAGTGAAACGTTTGATTGGATTATTTCCACGGAGGTGTGCCCCCCCCATTCAGCGGTGGTCTTGATATAATCACTGGAGTCCTAAAAGAGCTCACAAACAGAAGGACCTCAGAGCAGCTGCAGCCAAGAGAGACATTTTGGAGATGGCCATTAAAAGTAGACTTTTGCTAGTCTAGAGTTTGCCTGGAAGAAACTAAGAGAATATCCCCAGATGCTTAGGGAGAAATGTCCTGGGAGAAAGCCATTTTGAAACACAACCTGGGAGCAAAGGAAGAAGATGCCAGCCACGTGCCTTCCCAGATAACAAAGGTGTTCCGGAAGCCATTGGCCATTCTTCTGTGAGGTTACCTTATTGTTGATGCCTTAGCCTGGAAACTTATTATGGCCTTAAGACTGTGACTTTGTAAGCAAATAAATGCCCTTTATAAAAGCCAGTCCATTTCTGATATTTTGCATAACGGCAGCATTAGCAAACTGGAACAGCAGTGTTTGCTGATTTCCTTAGTGTGAACATGGCCAATTCAAGCTATGTGATGTCACTGAACATGAAATTATTCAGTAATGTGTACAGTCCATGCAGAACCTGTGAGCTGGCTCAAGCACACCAAAAGCCCACTGAAGACCTTTTTTGTAACTGCACCTTGGTGTATATCCCTAATTCTTTCCTTAGAACAAATTCCCCAAAGCGAAATTGCTGTGGCAAAGCATATGCACAATTCCAAGGCTTTTTGATGAGCAACTCCAAATTGACCTCTGGAAAGTTGTTATCAATGTATTCTCCCTGCAGAGAGAGATGCCTGCTTACTCACTGCACCTCTCTAACAATAGCTATTATCACGGCTTTTAATCCATGCCCATATGATAGAAAATACCAGCTCATTGCTGTTTTTATTTGTCTTGCTTTTGGGGAATAACATATATATTTTTTTTAATTTCTGCTCCAGTGAAATTTTGTTCGGGTAACTTCAAGGGCATTTCATGAACTCCTGGGGATTATACATGTCCAAAAAGCAAGTTGGGGATTACAGTTTTGATATGTTGCTTTGC
Organism: Choloepus didactylus; assembly: GCF_015220235.1. Lineage (NCBI taxonomy): Eukaryota > Metazoa > Chordata > Mammalia > Pilosa > Megalonychidae > Choloepus > Choloepus didactylus. The sequence goes on from NC_051319.1 coordinate 99,860,846, forward strand.
TCATTGATAAGATCAAACAGAGGATCCATTTACTCAGCAAATAATACCTGTGCTTTTCCTGGAAGGCACCATGCTGTTTTGCTCAACCCCACATTGGTCCCCAGCCCACTTCACCCCCACCCTCACCTGTATCTTAGGCAAATACACCTCACCTGGAAAATGCCAAGACCCAGCATTTACTTAGCACTGACTCCAACTAAGGGCTGTACTTAGGAAAGGCTGCTGGGCAGCACACAGTATGGGAGGTGCCTTACAAATAAAGGAGGTATCCTGCAGAAGTGGGAGGACTCTGCTCCTCAGTACCTGTGTGAGAGCCTCAGTGCCTTCGTCTGCAAAATCAGGCGTGTAGTTTGGTAATAGTATTGCACTTGCAAGATAGTGGTGGGAATAAAGTGAGTGAATGCATTTAAAGTGCTTAGTATAGGGCCCCAGCACATAGTAGGCATGTGATAAATGACAATCACCATCATTGACATCACCTTATAATTACCACCCTGTCAATGTGCTTTGTAAACTGCAGGGTTATATATGATATGAAGTAATGTCTTTACGATCTTGTTTCCCCACCCAGGAAGGTCAGGTTAGAACTCCCTTTTCCAGCTCCAAAGCCAGGCTTCTCTGGGATGAACTGGATTCCCTTTTAATACTTTGACCCTGATGACTTTATTTGACCAGAAATGTTGACTTTTCTCAGAGCAAAGCTAAAGGTTTCCCCCATTAAACACCTTCCTCCAGCAGGTCCTTTCTGGCTTTGTGTCCTTGAGGACACAGACAAAAGTGTCCCCAAGGAGGCCCTCCCTCCTCTCTCTTCCCCAGCCCATTTGTCTTTCCACTGATGTAGTGGACAAGTTACTTCATGCCTCGAAACCTCATTCTTCCCAGTTGTAAAATAGATCCAATATAATCTCTATTACTTAAGATTTTTGAAAAGCTCAAGTGCTTCCTGAGTCTTCCAGGACACAGCCATTCATTCATTCATTCATTCATTCATTCATCCAACAAATGTATTACCTAGGTCTGTTCTCAGCTGCAACACGGAATCACTGAAATGCAGGCACTTGCCAGCAAGTCTAATTTCAAGCAAATTAAAAACAAAAACAAAAATGAAATCCCAAACTCCTTACCCCAGCCTTCATGATCTGGCCCCTGCCCATCTGTTCAACGTCATCTCCTACCACTCTCCCCCGTCCACCATGTTCCAGCAAGCTGCTTGACTTGCAAATTATTTCCCTTCTCAGGGCCTTTACCCACGCCATTCCCTCTGCCTGGAAGGTTTTTATTTCTGTCTTTGCCTGGCCAGTTTCTTTTCACATTTAGTTTCTAGATTAAATGGTATTTCTCTCAAAGTGACTTGCATTACCCCTCTACTACCTAATGTTTGCATACTTTGTTATGCTCCCTTCACAGACCTGTCGTAATATCTAATTATGTAACATAATATTTAATGTTAGTCTCTTCTGCAAGGTTGTAAGCTTGGTGATAGCGGCTGTGTTTGTGGCTGTGGGGCCAGAGCTTAGAACTGTGCCTGGCAATGTGCACCCTCAAGATGAAATGGTTGAACGAATGAGGCAATATTTTGTCAAATCTCAGCTGGGTTGTCTACCTTCCTTTCTAAATCTTCTCCAGTCTACCCCTGGGGCAGCCAGATGGCAACCAGCTGGAAATGGGGACTCTGCAAAGAGACTCGGGCTGCAGAGGGAAAGCACCTGGGTATGGAAGGATGGGAGAAGTACTTGAAAACTCTCCAGTGTCTACTGCAAAAATATTGGTTATTATACTGTGTCCACAATGGTGAGGATCTTAGGGAGAGATTCTGGTCTTAGAACCAAGGATGGGTCACCAGATGGGTAAAAGCCCAGGCTCCAAATTCAGATGATCTTTATTCTAATCCCTGTCCCATGTGGGCAGGTTCAGAACTGTTCTTTTCCCATTAAATGGGGATAATAACAGCACCTCTTTACAGGGGAAGAAGGCATAGTAAGCATGCAATCGATGCTATTATAATTCTCCTGGGTAACTGGTTTGATCAAATGGCATGATCTTTGTGCTTTATGTAACGGATCAACTTTTCCTTTTCACACTGGCCACTAGGAAGCTCAACATCAATTTTGTGTCCCATCCATGGCAAATATCTAGGACTTTGGGTGTGCTGTTTTGTGAATGTACTTTATTTGTGCTCCATTTGTGCCCCCACTATGTTATTTATTCTTTCACTCTACTCTCAATAGGTGCGGTTGTTCTATCTTATGAGTCCTTGGAAACTGCCTTTACTCTTTCCAATAAGAGATCTTGTGTTTTGTATGAGAAGTTTCTACTTGTATGTGGCTACTTTTGTCTCCTTAGTGAGACCATGGGTCCCTTGGAGATAGAGATCACCTCTAAGGCACTTCCCCCAAAGTTGAGTTGTGACCTTGCTCATCATGAGCATTCTAAGCTGAGCGGGTGAGTTGATGAAATGGACAAAAGGTCAAGGAACTCAGAGGAACTCCTTGTGTTGACCATGGGGGAGGAAATAGCTAGGCTAGGAGGTCTCTGCTCTTTCAAGGGTCCATAAAGCTATAAACAACTTCATTTGGGAAAGGTCAATAACCAGTGCTCAAGGTTCCTGTGCTTCAAAGCCATAGAGAACAGAGAGGATGTGTGGGAGAAGGAGTGGACAAGCAGGGGGAGACTTTGGTAGTCCCAGAGCTGCCTCACTGGTCTGCCATCATTTTGACGGTGGACGTAGATGTTCCCTGGGAGGGGCAGAGACTCCAGTGACCAACAGTCACCCTCACTGACATCTCTTTCCTTCTAATCATTCTGAGCATGTGGGACATGGATCACATTTCCTATTTCAGTTAATTGTGGCTAGAGACTGATTTCTGGCCATTGGGAGCTGGGTAAAAGTCATGTGTTTCACTTCTGGGCCTGGCTCCCCAAAATTTCATATTCAATCCTCACACCTCACCCCACCCCCCAATTTACCAGTGGAATGGAGAAGACTCTGAGGTCCTAAGGCTGCAACATGGAAAGAGCCTGAATCCCTGAGTGACTTCATGGAGCAGAGACCCCCTTATGTACATACCATGCTCCGTGCCCTGGCCAATCTGCATTGGAAGATGGTATGAGCAATAAAATAAAATATTATTTCATTAAGGGATATGGGGGTTGTTTGTTAGAGTGGTCTCACTGACAATTACAGGAAGACCTACCAACTGTCAGGAACCATGATGGAACATTTATATACCTTATTCCACTTGAGCTTCTCAACAATCTAAGTGGTAGGGATCATGTCAGGTCTATTTTACAACGGAGAAGAATGAGGTTTTGAGGCATGAAGGAACATGTCCACTAGATCAGTGGAAATGATACTGCATCCTTTAATACCATTTCATTATGTCTTGCTTTGGTTGAACTGTTTTTAGAATCATGTCATCAGCCTGCATCAAAGGACATGAAAAAAACAACTGCAGGAAATTAAAATTCTCTTACTAGCTGTAGAGTTATTGTTTACCACATTATGCAGAGGCCTTTCTAGTGGGAACCAGGAAGTGGTTTTATCTCAGGCCATGTACCAGAAAAGTTTCTTTGAGGGACAATTTGATAAGGAAGATGAACCATGAAACAAGCATATTTCCTTCTTTGCTTTGGCTGCTAGGGACCCCAAGGCAAAGTTTTGAGTCCAACTCTAGCAGTGGTGGAGGGTTGTTAGAGCTGTGCCCTGTAGCTAAAGCTTATCTCTGATTACTAGCCCTCTCTTATTTTTCATAGGGCCTGACTTCCTGCTTGATTAGATTTATTTATATATCATTTTGCATTTTTGAATGCATTCATGGAAAGACCTCAAACACTCTTTGGAATCAGGCAAAGGACAAAGAAATAAGTGACTTGCTTGGGGTTCCACAGCTAGTTTAGCATCACTGTTAGCATTCAGACCTAAGGCTGAATGCAGAAGGTGAGGCCTGTCCACTTTGACAGGAATTTGGGGATTCAGTTGTATTCAAGGGGGACTGATGGTTCCCCTGGGAGGAAGGACCTCTGCGAGACCTCAGGGGTGGTGCCTGCTGTCTCCTGGACACTGGGTTTAGGTGGATCCTGCCATGCCCTGGTCCTTCGGGATAAACCAGAGATAACAGCTTGTGGCCACAGACCCCATGTCCTGCAGATGCGTTTAGTTTGACGTGTCAATTTTTAAAGAAGTGACTAAGTTGCCATCATATAAAAATAAGGGTTGACATCTTTAAAAGTCTGTATTTCCTAATTTCTTAAGAAAACTGGACAATCAGGCAACTTTGGGCCCCAGGCTCACCTGGCAACCATCCATGACCCCTTCTGGTGAGTCACAAGCCCTTGTGTTTCATTCCAGTCTCCACCAACCAGCCGGCCTCACCAACCCACATTCTCAGTCTGCCCTTTTCACCTTCCTTGCCTCCTTGGGGACCCTCTGCCGCCACTCCTGGTGGGACCTTGTCTTCTTGTGCAACTTCAGTCTGCCTGTTTGTAATTTGCAGTCCCCTCTGCAAGAACTCCACCCCCTTGGGACACCCATCTCCCACCAGACTCTGGGTTCTTCATCTCTTTGTGCACAGATGTGGCACTTACTAGGGGCTCAACAAATACTTGGTGAATGAATGAATGAGTCAGGGAATGAGCCAGTGCATGAGTGACAGAACCCAAGTAGCAGCATGCACATTCAAACCCAGGACTCAGAATCCTGTGCTCTCCTGCAATGTCACTTTGGCAAAGAAAGTCCTAGCACGGATCCCTGCTCCACCTTCTGGACCCCTGACCAGCTCTCCAAGGCCAGGCTTTGCTAATTGGTCCACCATCAGCCCCAGGTACCAGGGGAGAAAGATGTCACAGTGACAGTCACACACGCAGCCCCGTGCACGGCAGGTCCCCTTTGCAGAGAAGAGCAGACCTGATAAGGAAGTTTTCTTTTCTCCTCTATCCCCCATCCTCTCCCCTTTCTCACCCTTCCAAGGCCCCCTCCCCCAGTCCTTTCTCTTTAACTGCTGTTCCAGTGAGCAGGAAAAATGTCGTAGATGCATCTGTTTTTCTGGAAGGCTGTGAAGTTGGATTAAAATATGCACTCTGTGGGCGTTTGATAGGCTGGGGCCTCTCTTGCAGCTTAATAAATGGGGGGGGGTGCTGAGGAAAGGGAAAAATGAAGGAGGGGAGACAGATGGAAACAGAGAGACACTGGAGACAAGGAACACAGAGAGCAACTGAGAGAGAGACAGACAGAGAGAGAGAGAGAGAGAGAGAGAGAGAGAGAGAGAGAGAGAGAGAGAGAGAGAGAGAGAGAGAGAGAGAGGAGCAGAGGTAGGGAGAAAGCACCAGATAAAAAAAGACATTATGGAAAGAGAACGAGAGTGTGAGCCTGTGGCCATTGCCATGTTGCTTTGTCTTCAAGGATTTTTCTAACAGCCCTGACGGAGATTTACCAAGGTTTACCCTAAGCACCTGCAGCAGGAGGTTGACAAGACCAGTGCTGCGGTGATTTTCAAGGGCAGCAGCAGACTCTGCTGGTGGAAACCCTAGCTGGCTGGGACCCGAGGCTGCTGGCCCAGGGCCTGTCTGCCTGTCCCCTCATCCGCTCCCCAAGGCCTCTTTCCCTGGCAGGAGGCAAGACCTGGACTCCTTCCCAAATTCATCGGTCCCTGAGTTTCCTGGGCTCAGGAGAGCCTGTGTAGGGGCCAGGCTGGTGGGTGAGGGCAGCCTGGTGGCCAAGGAGGGGGAAAGTGTGCAAAGTCGTGGAGAGTCGGTAACTGCTGCCGTGTCAGCCCAGCAGCTCTGGGAGGGCAGGGAGGGGAGAGCCATGTTTGGTGAGCTCAGCATCTGTAGGTTTAGTCATCATCACCACCACCATCCCCGCTCCATTCTCCCCATTTCACAGGTGGAGAAATGGAGGCTCAGAGAGGTGAAGGGACTTGCCCAAGGCCACACAGCCAGGGAGCCTTGGGAGATGACACCCTCAGCCACTATTTTCAGCAGCCGCTGTTTCTGTTTGGCAAAATGAGTGGTTTGGGGGATGCTGACTCCATTCGGGGTCCTGGAGGAGCCCGTGATCCAGGCTAGACATGGGGGTGGGAGGTGGGGGGGGGGTTGGTTCCTCTTTCTTCCCCTCTGGTGATGTTGGCTGGGAGTAATATGTGGGTAGGAGGCAGGGCCCCAGGGTCTTGATACCCAGCTTAGGGCTTGGACTGGGCCCTACAGGGGCAAAGATGTCACTGGGGGATCTTAAACAAGGGCAGGAGAGGGTCAGAGGGGGTCAGACCAGGAGAGCAAAGGCAAATATTCAAATAACAATCAATCCAGCTACCCACGTGGTGTCAGAAGCCAGGTGTGACTAATTAAAAAATAATAATAATAATACTAGATATAAAGCCCTTACAGGAAGCCTAGTTGAGATTCTCACCCACTTTACAGATGGGAAAACTGAGGAATAACTCCACTCAATGCAATGGGTTCAGAATTACTGTAGTTCACTAAGAAAAGAAGAATGGTTTGTACCCCAGTGTTCACAGCAGCATTATTCACAATGGCCAAAATGGGGAAGCAAACCAAGTGTGCATCAAGAGAGAAATGGATAAGCAAAGTATGGTCTATCCACACAGTGGACTATTATCCAGCTTCATAAAGGAATGAAGTTCTGATACACGTGGCAACAAGGATGAACCTCAAAGACATCATATTGAGTAAAATAAGCCAGACATGAAAGGACAGGTACAGTATGATTCCACTTATATGAAATAACTAGAATAAGCAAATGCATAGAGACAGAAAGTAGTTTACAGTTTACCAGGGGCTGGGAGGGGCTTTAGGGGTGGGGTGGGGAGTTATTGCTTAATGGGTACAGAGTTTCTGTTTGGGGTGACGAATAAGTTTTGGTCATGGGTGGTAGTGATGGTAGCACAATATTATAAATTTAATCAATACCATTGAATCATACATATGAAAGTGGTCAAAATGAGAACATTTGTGCTGTGCGCATATTATAAAAAAAAAATTAAAAGGAAGAGTGGGATGGGGACTTTGATGATTACCTACACAGCATGCCCATGCCCCCTCCCTTTCTTAGTTTTTGCTCAGCAACCGCAGAGACCCCCACATTTCTTGCACCCCATGGGAGGCTGACCTTCTCCCCAGCTTTGATTGCCTTTGGGTTGGTTCAGGGGGATGAGTGACCTAAACCCACGCATCACAATGAATCTCAAGAATCTTGTTTGCAATGCTGGGGCAGAACACTCTTATTATCTCCTTAGACTCATTCAAGGATGCATGAAGTTCCCCCAGTAGATGTTAGAAGACATCTTGCTATTATGAGAGAATTCAGCTCAAGAATGCAGTTTACAGACACACAAAGGAGGGTAAACCTGAAAGAACAACTGTAAAAAAGGAGCTAGAGCCCTGATCAAGCTTCACCTGATGCCCATACATTCTGGGCTTCTCAGCTAATGTGAATCAGTCAATCTCCTCTATTGTCTGAACCAGCTTGAGATGGGGTTTCTTTGCTTGTACCCAAAGGTATCTTGAATAATGCAAGTGGTATAGCAGACAAAGCATGACACTTGGAGTGAGATAGCCGACCTGAATTTGAGACCCAGCTCCAGGTGTGGGATCTTCAGTGGGTCACTTCCCCTCTCTGAACCTCAGTTTCCCCATCCATAAGATCTGTAAGATAATGATGACGAGCCTTGCTTTACTAGGCTGCTGGGAGAGACTCAATATGACTGGCATCTCTAACATGGCACAAAGCACTGAGAGTTTCGTGTCCTGATATTGCAAGTTCCCTGCCCCTGTCCTTGGGACACAGGCCAGGCCTGTTTCTGGGCTTACAAGAGGAGCCCCCCAAAATCCTGTTCCATGGGCCTGGGCTACCGTGGCTGCTTAGAGCAGGGGTGGAGAGGGGCTTTGATTATGGCCAAAAAAAAAGTCACCTTGCTAGGTTTTTAACAGGAACTCTATTGCAGGCCCAGGGACTTCCTGACCTGTGCTGGTGGACGGGGCAGATCCTAGGAGTTTATGGGGACCCCGTGGCAGCAGGCATTTTCACACCTGCCTTTAGAGCTCCGAGGTCTGCTTCTCAGGGAGAAAAGGCCCAGCCCAGAGCAGAGCCGCAAGTGGCAGGGCTGGGCTCCTGTTTGTTTTTATCATAAAAGTTACACACACAATGAAAAATTGACCCATCACACTTCTGTGTGAGAGGCGGTTCTCAATCTCATGCTCCACCCCCAGTGCCTCTCAGAGCATCTACAGCAAGCAGTTTCTTGGCGACATCTTTCCAGGGATACTGAACTCCTGTACCAGCATATATGCATGTGTCTTTTAAAAAACAGAATTGTACTATAGAATCGGGAGAGAGAACCCGATTGTAAAAACACCTTTTTTTTGCACACCATACAGGTCAGCCATTGGAAGGATACCACTCATTGGTTTTTAGTGTATTCACAGATACGTGCAACCACCACCACAATCAGTTTTAGAACACTTTCATTAACCCCAGAAGAAGCTCTGCACCCCCTAGCAGTCAGTTCCCCACGTGCCCCCATCCCCTAGAAACAACTAACTAATCCACTTTCTGTTTCTATGGATTTGCTTATTCTGGACATTTCATATCAATGGGATCATCCAGGATGTGGTCTTTGTGGCTGGTTTCTTTCATTGACCATAATGTTTCCAATGTTCATCCATGTTGTAGCATGAATCAAAACTTCATTTCTTTTTATTAGCCCAATAGCTATCCATTGTATTGTGGTTTGGAGCTCTACGTACCCCAAAAAACATTCTTAAACTTCATCCACTCCTGTGGGTGGGAACCCATTGAAATAGGACTTGTTGATGAGGTTTCTTCAGTTAAGATGTGGCCCACCTCAATCAGGATGGGCCATTACTGTATTATTGGAGTCCTTTGTAAGTACAATGAAGTTCAGACAGAGAGAAAGACACAGAGAGCAGCCGGAAGCTGGAAGTCAAGGTTACCCTGACGAGAAGGGAGAGGCCAGGAGAGGCTGCCACGTGACTTGCCCTGTGGCAGAGGAGCCAGGACCGGGGATCCCCGGCATCCAGCCCCAGAGTGCCACAGTCTTTGGGGAGAAAGCATCGCCTTGATGACGCCTTGATTTGGATTTCTCCCAGCCTCGGAAACCATGAGCCAATAAATTCCTATTGTTTCAGCCAGCCCATTACATGGTATTAGCTTTACTAATGAGGAAACCGAAACACATTGTATGGCTATAACAGATTTTATTTATCCGTTCAGCAGTTGATGGACATCTGGGTTGTTTCCACTTCTGGCTATTGTGAATAGTGCTGCTATGGACGTTTGTGTACAAGTTTTTGTGTGGACACAGGTTTCGTTTCTCTTGGGTCTATATCTAGGAATGGAGCTGCTGGGTCACATGGTGATTCCGTGTTTAACCGTTTGAGGAGCTGCCAGAATTTTTCCTAAAGTGGCTGCACCATTTTGCATTCCCACCAGCAGAGTAGGAGGGTTCTAATTTCTGCACAGCCTCATCAACAATTATTGTATACCTTTTGTTATTAGAGCTATCCTAGTGTGTGTAAAGTGGCATCTCATTGTGGTTTTGAGTTGCAACTTGCTATTTTTTAACTTGTATCTTGGTGGTTGTTCCATGTGATAGACTATTTCAGCCTTTTTAAGACCTGCATAATATTCCACCATAAGGCCATATCCTATTTACTCATTCCCTTATTGATGGACACAAAATCTTTGCCATCTTGGGCTACAATAAACAGCCACAGTGGGGAGCAGGGGTCCTGAGAGGTTCTGCCCAGCCCCCTGGGAGCATATTTGGAGAGGCCTTGTAGCCCCTAGCTGGGATACCCCCAGCAGCGGAGAGGGCTCTCTGCCCAGTTCTAGCCCAGGCTCTGCCCTTGACCAAATGACCTTGGGGAAATTCATGGAACTTCTCTAGGCCTCCATTTTTGTAAAAAGCAAGACTTGGCCTCAGTTCCCAACTCCCTGCTTTCCCATCCCATCCTTTTGTTATTCTAGTAATCACCCCCTTTACCTGTCACAGAACCTCTGCTATGGTTTCATGATCTCATTAGCCCCTTCCAGAAATCTTGAGACAAAGGCCTGGTTCATCTGCCCGGAAGCTCAGATAGGGTAAGTGACCGGCCCATAGTCTCCCAGCAGTTGTGCAGGCTTCAAACCTGGTCCTGCAGCCTCTCTGGTAAGTGACCTTGGGCTGGGGACAATGTGTAGCTCAACCTCAGGGTTCTCCTCCATAAAGACAGGACTACAGCGGTGCTGGGAATTTTGTTTCTTTCTCCAGACCCACTGTCCACTCTTCCCCACCCTGAGCAGAGCCCCCCAGAGTCCCACCTCCACGGGTGATATGGCCCAGGCTCCAGCACCCTCTGACCTGGTGGGGTTGGCTGATGGGATCTGCTCTGACTGTGAGCAGAGGGTGGGGAGAGGGAAAAACTGGGAGTTTATCCCCCTGGATCCCACCTTGCTGGGTCATCAGGAGTTGTCGGTGGCTGCGTTTCTTTAACAAAGGGCACAGCTTCTGATGGGCTCTTGCCAGTTTCTGAAACAGCCTCCCCTCCTGGCATCTCTGGGCCTAGAAAGGTAACAGCTCCCCACAATTGGTAGACCCTCGGGGTCCTCTTCAACCTCCCTCTTGTTTTCTGCTAAGTCCCTGCCTAATTCAGTGGCCCTTCGCTACAGGGTGACAGAGGGGGTTAAATGAGAAAATGCCGGAAGGCACTTGAGACACTTTGGTCAGTGTCCCACTGCCCCCACCCAGAGGGTCCCCTTCATCTGACACCCTTCCTCTCCCGGGGGCCCAAAGGAAGATGTTCCTATTGTTCTCTGCCTCTCTCATCGCCCATGAAGGACTTGCTTACCGGAAATCTCCAACACAGAAGGATCACGCCAGCCTTGGAACTTGGCACCACACAGATCTTAGCAATTGGAAATAAACTGGACTGAAGGTTGTGGCTTGATTCTGGGGGAAGAAATGCTCCTAGGCCTGGGCAGGCTGTCCATGTGTGCTCCAGGGTCCCTGCTGGGGGCACACAAGGCCCCACCCACAAATGACACACACACACACCTCAAACCCACAGGCAGCATGCCTGCCACCCCCACCAACACCACACGCATGTGAAAACACTGAAGTTCCTACACAAACTACACCCCAACATACACACCACTCACTCCTCAAAAATGCCACACAAAGCATACCTCCTCTCTATAAGCCCCACAGAGCTGGGTGACCATTGTCCCCACCCCCCACCCCCACATACACACCCACCCTGGGCATCCCACCATGGGCACAAGCCGAGGGTTGTCTGGAAAATCAAGCTCGGGACACCAGCCTAGCATACAGGGCTGACCTGTGCACACGTGTGTGATGTGTGTGTGTATGTCTTACATGTATGTGTGCACATGAACAGGTTTGTCTGTCGTGAGTGTGTCTGATGTACGTGTGTGTATACCTGCTATGTCGTTGTGAAGTATGTATGTGTATGTGTGTCTGTTGAGTGTGGGTCTGAGTACTTGTGGGGGTGTGTGTGTGGTGGGTGTTTGTGTGCTTAGGGGTCACCCTTATACCCTGCTTGGTAAGGGCAGAGAGAGGCTGCAGAGGACCCCATAGGACCAGAGCTGCTATCTCCAGCCCACCCAGGACAAACGGCCCCATGCTGCAGGGAAAGAGCAGTCTCAGCATGAAGGCTCAGATTTACCCATGCTCTCGCCCTGGAAGAGAAGCAGAGGGGACAGCAGACCTGGCCTAAAGCCCATCTGTCCTGCTGGCTGACAGACAGCCCAGAGCACACAGCCTGGTCAAGGGTCTGGGCTGGAATTCACTCCACTTGCCTTTGCATCTAGGTGATTTTGTGCAGTGCACAACCTGCATAGCCATGCACAGCGGCCCTGACAGCCCTGCTATGTGACAGTGGGCAAGTCATTTTACTCTGGGCCACAGTCTCCAGTCTTGTGGGGATGCAGTTTAAAGAGGCGATGCCTGTGGAGGCCCCTGTTCCACTGCAGGGGCTGGGGAATTTAGGGCTGGCTTTCTCCAGCACTCCTCCACCAGGAGACTGGGTGGCACAGGGAAGGGAGCTCTGAAGGGACTCGGTCTTGCAGTAAGAATGAAGGACTTGAGGATGCTGCCCACAGGCCCAGAACCAGGGGCCAAAGCAGAGGACCCTTCATCAAGGGGCACCAGATGCACTAGCTAGGGGGCTGGAGGAACCCACCAGGAACCAGGACTCTACTAACCCTTAGCAGACCCCATCAGTAGCTCCACAGTAACCCTCAGAAAAGGTATCATCACTCCCATTTTAAATGAAGAAGTTGAGCAAAAGAGAAGGCAGCTCAGTTGCTGGCCACTCGGCTTGGGCATAGCTGAGCAGGGGTTGGGACACTGCAAGGGCTGATTTCCAAGATCTCACGTGTAACCACCTCTCCCCACGGCCTGAGTTCACTTGCCAGGACAGTGCTGACAGTGCCGGGGGACTTCGCCTTGCCGTGGGTGTCAACAGCTTCCGGCAGCTCTGTCTTGTCTCTCATGGGCTGGACATCTGTGCCCCCCCACCCCGATCTTCTGGGGGAGCCTTGATTCATGGCTGTCTCCTCCACAGACCCCAAGCACCATGAGGGAGGGTCAGGGCTGGGCTGCTCCCCTGGTGCCCAGCACCCTGCCTGGAACGTCACAGTGGCTTAAGAAGCCCCTGAGCTACCGATGAGCCCATTCTCTCATCTGACGCCCCCACCAAGGGCCCCCCTGAGGTAGGCAGGTATGGACTCTTGCATCCTTTTTGCAGAGAGAAACAGGCCTAGACTAGAAGTGAAATGACCGCCCCATGGCCCTATGGTGGGTCAGCGCTGGAGCAGGGCTCTGAATTCAGGCCCCATGTTTCCAAAGCTGGAGAACGTTTTCTGGGGGCCTGCAGAGCACTGTCCTGTGTTCTGGCCTATTCACCGCAGGGGACAGGTTTGTACTCGGCAGTTCTAACACGATGAAAGTGAGAAGCCAACCGGTCCCCAGAGAGGGATAAGGACAGCAGGCTGGGGCTGGGCACACTGGGTGGAGGCGCATGCACAAGTCTTTGAAATGAAGTTGAAAAGAAGACCTGATTTTGAAAAAGAAAAAAAAAATCCCAAGTAAAAAAAAATTGTCCTGGTTTTTTTTTGTTTGTTTGTTTTGTTTTTTTGGTAGCAATCTGGTGGGGGTGGGATGTGCAGGCAACTTTGGGGGGTTTCTTACACTGCCGCTGTTCCCCAGCCAGCCAGGGGGCTGAGCAGTTGCTGGTCCCCCAGCTTCTCCCTGGACTCTATCCTCAGGGCCCAGACACCCACAGTGCCTTGCAGGGCGAGTTCTGCAATAGCCTCCTTGGCTTCCTCCCTCTGGAGTCTTCCCCTGGATATCTGAGGACATGCATGAATGGATGAGCAGACCAAAGGACAGACGGACAGGTTTTTTCCTAAGCCTCCCTTTCAGTGAGATGTCCTGGTCACTCTGGGTAAAATTGCCACCCCTTCCTTATCCCCGCTTACCCCACCCCCAACCCCCAGCCTCTGCTCTTTTTCTCCATAGCACTTTCCCCATCCCGACAGACTTTGCGGTTTCCTTATTCAGTCATGGTTGCGTTTTTCCCGCTGCTTCCCCAGGACGGTGCTCTGTCTTTCGATCACCTGCTGTGCCTGGTCCACTGGGGGCCACACTTGTTGAATGGGTAAGTGAGTGGGGGAACTGTGGCCCACGAGGTCCCCTTCCTGGGCTCTGGATAGTACCTGACCATCCCCACCAAGTGTCCACAGACACCCACCTGCCCGTGCCACAGGTCACAAGCCCCTATCGCCCCTTTGAGCAGGAAGCTGGCTGTCCCTCCACCTTCCTCATCCTCACTTCCGTGTCCAATCCAGCTTCTGACCTCTCAGACCCTCCTCCTCTCTGCATCCCACTCTGGCCTCAGTTGCCACAGGAGCCTCCTCCCTGGTCTCCCTTCTCCCCCAAATCCATCCTCCACCCAGCAGCCAGAGGGCTCTTCCTAAAACACAGATCTGACTTTGTCGGTCCTCCGATCCCTTCTCCCAGCCTCCAGAAGGAAGCCCAGGTCCCTTAGCCTTTTTGCAAAGCTCTCCAGGATCTGGCCCTGCGGAGCCTCTATGGTGGGTCCTTTCCCAGCCCACCACCCCTGGGTTCAGTCCAGCCCCATCCTGGTGGGTGCTTCATCTTGGCTTCCAAGCTTCTTCCTTGGGGTCTGTGCCCCTGTTCTTCCTCCTGCTCCAAGATGCCTTCCTCCATCCCCAAGATTCAGTTAAATGCCTCCAGGGGCTCCCAGAAATTCGCAGCCATTCATTTCCCTCTGGTATAGGTGTGGGTGCCCAGGGGGCAGAGCCCATGCGTGCGCTGCTCCCTTCAGAAGCCCCAGCACCCGGCTCATGCTTGGCACCCTGCAGGGGCTCAGGGCACTGCCACAATTTGAATCAAGCTGAAATAAATGGAAACGAACCGAATGAATCAAATCCACATGACTGGCCTCGCCAGGAATTCAAGATGAGGCAGAGAAGGTAGGTTTTAATCCTAGAATGTCAGAGATGGAAGCCTCCTCGGGAATTACATCACCCAAGCCCCTCATTCACAGATGGGGAAACTGAGGCCCAGAAACTGCGTAAGTGTCAGAGTTGGAACCAACTCCCAGAACTTATTTCTTCCAGTCCAGGACTTCTTTTTCCTCTCTTGTTGAGACCATGGCTGTAAGGATCCACTGCTCTGCCAAGCCTCCTGGCCTTGGGAAGACCCTGGGACAGCATGGTGGGTGGTGGGTGGGTGAAGCTCAGAGAGGTGAAGTGACTTACTCAAAGTCACACAGCTAGGAAAGAGCAAATTAGGGATTGAAACCCAGGTCTGTTTGATTCCAAGCCCAGGATTCTTTGCAGAGTCCCTCCATGGGATATAAAATAATGCTCATATCAGGAGATAGGAGGTTGACCTAAAATAGTATTGTTCAAAGAGTCTGCTTTTGGTCTGTGGTTCCTTTGTAGCCCCAGCTTCATCCAGGTGTGGTAATGGGGTGAGAGGCTGCTACCTGCTTGCCCACCTGTCAGCTCCCACCCCTTAAACCTGGGCTCAGGCAGCTTCTCAAGCCACCTGCCTGTGCACGAGGCAGCCGATATTTGTCTGGTGTCCAAGCTAGCCTAATATAGGGCAGGGATACTTTTATTTTTCCCTTTTTAAACTTTAAAAGAATAAAGAGCTCCTACAGTCCAATAGAAAATGGAGCAAAGAACATGAACAGGCAAGCCACAAAATAAGATGTACCTAATGGCTAACAAAAGCATGAAGACAGGCTCAATTGCAACAGACAATCAGGAAATGCTAATTAAAGAAACAATCAGCTGTCAATTATTAATATGTTAAAACCATCAAATCAGCTACGATTAAAATCAAAGTTGCAAACTGAGCATACAAGAGCCAGTCAGGTCTCACAAATAGGGGACAGGGCCAAGCGAGACTTGCAAGGTGCCAGCTTGCCACCAGCACACAGGGACAGGGTTCTGGACTGCAGGGCTGGGGGCCTGGCTGCCAGATTACCCCATCTGCTCACTGCCATCAGAAATCAGGCCTCCATGAGAAATGTGATTTTTTATTGTTGGCTCTGAAATGTGACCAAGTCAATTCCACCCTCAGAAGTAATGGATGAATACACAAAGATGCATGTTTAAGAATATTCATAGCCGCACTAGTTATAATAGGAAAAGACCAGAAGCAACTAAAAGCCAAGCAGTGGGACATTGGTTAAATGAAAGGAGACACTTCCCCACAATAGAAGACTAAGAAGCTTCTAAAAAAGGCTGACGTGTCCCATCAGGCCAGTGTAAATCAGGGTAGATGAGAAAGATCAGTTGTCATTTCAGTAGCCAAAAACTTTAGATTTACCCAAATCAAACCAGTCTCTATTCACAAAAAGCAGTTACAAAATAAAACCTCCCGGGGTTGTCTAGTATAATGAAGGGAGGACATTCAGGAGAAACCATTGCCAAGCAGCCTCCAGACCAGGTGGACTCTGCAGGTAAAGCGTTCAGAACAGACAATTGCAAAGAAGGCGCTGTCAGGCTGCCCAGCAGTGATAAGATACAGTGAGGCTGTGAGAAAACCTAAATGCATCAGCTTTTCAGGGGCAATAAAGGGGACACTTCCAAACACAATGGACAGAGTGCACAGGATCCTGGAAAGGGGTGTATCCGGCAACGTAATGACAGAAAGAAGCACCCGAGACTTATGCATCTGTATTCTGAGTCATCTGCCCTTGAACTGTATCTGCAAACTCAGCTAGTGTGAGAAGAAAAACCTCAATTCTCTGATCAGGTAAGTAAAATCATTGCCCCAGGAAGAAACAAGAAATAGGAAAAGATAGCAAATGCCAATAAGCATAGAGCTAATAAAGAAACAAATTTAAATGCCTGGTGTTGGCACTCATGTCACTGATTATGCTGTGAACGTGCCGACTGGCTTTATCATTGTATACTTGCTTACTTTTTCAGGCTCATGGAAATTGATATGATAGACTTGTGAAAAGTAAATTTGATATAATTGATATGTTAAAAAGTTAAAAATTAAATTTATTTGGTTAAGATTGCAATCAAAACCTTCAACGCATTGGAGGCAGAACTAATTTATTAAATTCAGAAGTTTAAAAACTCCACTTTAGTAGTATTAAATGTTTTGAAGAATATTCATTATTTAAGATGAAAAATACTAGGCACTGGGCAATGTGCAGATTGTGGTAACTGTTCCTTTCCATGCACAAGAGTCCCCTTGGACACTAAAGAAAAGGTGGGGGGAAAATCAATAGCCGGAAAAGATGCAAAAAATTAACAGTACTTCATGCTGGGAAGCGTGTGGGGAATTGGCACTGTTTTGCTTTGTTGGGAGGAGTGGAACTGATACAGCATTGCTCAATGTTTGATCATAAGTGTCAAACCCCAAAAGGACCACACACTCTGTACCAACCATTGCACTTCCAGAAATGTGTCAATAGTTACACATGCAAAACAATGATATATAGGCCAAAAAGATGTTGACAGCAATATTGTAATAACAAAACAAATGGATATGACCTAAATGCTCATTAATGGAAGATTGGTTAGACAGTGTTTCTTAACCCTGGCACTACTGAAACCTTGGACTGGATCTTTCCTCTCTGTGGGGGCTGTCCTGTGCATTGCTGGATGTTTAGTGGCATTCTTCGCCTCTGCTTACTGAATGCCAGTAGCACCCCCAACCCAGGGTGTGACATTGGCAAATGTCCCCTACAGGGGCAAAATCTTCCCCTGTTGAGATCCACTGTACTAGAGAAACTAAGAGGCAGCCACACAAGGGGATGCTGCGTAGCCTTTAAAAAGAATGATGTATAAAATGACTTGGGGAGAGTTGCATGACATTTTCCAGTGTGTGTGTGTGAAACGGGTGGCAAAACTGGATGTGCCACAAGATCCCAATTTTACATCTCTGTGTGTTTCCATGCACACATGAAGAGGAAAGAGAAGGCGGGAGAGAAAGATGAAAGCTTTTCTGTTTTCCCACTGCATGTGCATGTCCAAGCCTCTGCACCACTTGAGATGTGGACTTGAGGTCTGTGAACACCTCCTGCCCTGGACTCAGGCTCCTGCTGAGAAAGGTTTGGGGTCTGGAGGCAGACCCTGCTCCTCTGGGTGCTCCTAGCAGCTCCCTATGACCTTTGCTTGCCCACCCCCCTCTTCCCCTTTGACTTGCTGTGCCCTGCGTACCCTTGGCCGGTGGTTCTTCCTCAGAGACGGGGGCTCTACTACCAGTTCCCACTTGGCTGGGATGCTGACCCTCTGCTCAGCTGGGGCCAGCGCTGTCCCTCAGGAACAGGACCTTTCTCCCCACTGCCAGCCCTAACCAGGGTTATGCTCAATAGCCCCAAAGCCTCAGCACCCTGCTAAGCTTCCATTGGCTCCCCCCACTGGCTGAGGGACCGACTTTCCCCCATACACAAGCAGAGCTCCTCATCCCCATCTCCTGGGGCTTGAGTGTGAATCAGCCCAGCCACACCCCCAGTGGACAGCAGCTGCAGCAGAGAGTGCATCCTCTTCTATCCTCTCCAGCCTCAACTTCCTCTAGCTGCCCCCCTCAGACCTTGGGGGCTCTGGAACTAGACAAGCCTGGCTTTGACTCCTGCCTTGGGTACCTACGCTTGGCGTGACATCGAGCCTCATTCTCCCCATCTTCTGCAAGCTCTGAGGAGGGTTTGATGAGCTGAGGAGTGTGAAGCACGGTGCTGGGCGCATAGTGGGTCCCCAATAAGTGGAAGCTCTACAGAGTTTCCATTTGGAGTGATGAAAACATTCTGAACTGGATAGTGGTGACGGTTGCCTAACACCGTGACTGTACTTGATGCCACCAAGTGCACACTTTAAAGCGGTTAAGATGGCAAATTTTATGCCATCTAACACGAGCAGTCAATCAACCCATAAATGATGGCTCCCTTCCAGCCACCATTGCAGGGTTCTTTGTGCTCTGGCCTGTCTGGGTTTAATATGTGGACACCTTTGCATCCTCAGCGCCTCCAGATACTCCCTAGAAAACTTTCCTGAACTTGAAGCTGACTAAGACGTCCTGTTTTTCCTCTTCTTGGAAGGCCCGGCCCCTGGGAGCCCATCCACAGGGTGGGTCCAGCTAAGGAAGGGACCAGAAGAGAAGAGGCATAGCTGACCATCACCCATGTGTCCAGCCTGTAGAGGCAACGACCTCACTCAACAGAGAAGTTTGGAAGGAGTCCTTTTCTCTCTGGGATTGTGGTGGTAGGCAGCTGGGGGTCCTTCCCCTGCTCTGTAGCTAAGCCTGGGCTGGTGAACCACCCCAGCCCACTCCCAAAGTCTCCTCTGGCCACACACCCCTCAAGGCCACCCTCCTAGATGAATCATCATCTCCCCCCAACCCCACTGTCCCCTCCTCTTTCCCAGGTTCCCATGTTCCAGAGTGGGAATTCAGCTGCCCAAGCCAGAGACCCAGAGCCGACACCACCCTTCTGATCTCACTTTGAATACCCAGGACCCTACAATTCTCTAGCCAAATGTCCAGAGCCTGCACATGTGGCTTGAGTTCATCCTCAGGGTGGTATCCCTGAGGCCTGTGCATCCCAAGGCCCGAGGAGTGGGTGAAGGTAGCTGGCTGTGCTGGGGTCAAATGTTGCTTAGAAATTGGAAGTGCAGGCTACATCCCCTACATGGGGTGGGGGTGGGGCGCAGATGCAGGGGTGCAAAAAGAAGGGAGCAGCAGGCTCCCCAAAAGGTAAGGAGGGACAACCCTTTATTCCCAGCTGCCTGTCCTTCCAGGGCAGAAGGTAGGGCCTCTCAAGGAATGCTTTGTGTCCTCTCCTAGGGGGGTTTAATGCTGTGTTTTCAGGTTGTCCACCACACCATTTATCTCTGTGCCATCCTGTGTCAGGGAGTACAGGATTGCAACCAACCAAAGCCAGAGGCTTAGCTTGATGCCACCTGAAAGGTCTCCTGCCAAGAAAGAGAAGACCGGAGGGCAGGGATTCACATCTGGGCAGCTGCCAGCAGGGCTGATGTGGACCTTCTCCGCTCCAAGGCATGGCTCACACCTCCACTTTCTCCCAAGACTTAGGAGAGCAGCTCTTGGGCCTGGGGGCCTCACCCTGACCTCCCCACCATGCCTACGTCCCCACATATGTTGGCCAACCCGCCCCTTCTCCCGGCTCTCCATGCTCCAGCCAGCCTCTCCCTTCCACCCGCCACTCCAAAACACACGGTCTCTCCCTGCTTACCCATTTTCAGCAGCAAACAATTGCTCTCTGAGTAATGCCCAGACTCCCACAGGACATGGCCCCAGCTGACCTCTTCCTGCCTCATGCATGACCCTACAGCCTACAGCTGGGGTCATCTTTCCCAGGTCCGTGCTTTGGGGCCCTTGCACACAGCCCTCCGCCTTCTTCTCCACCTGTCAAATTATGCCGCACACACACCCAAGACCTTCGAGATGAATCTCAATAGCATCCTGTGTCAGTTTGAATGTATTATGTCCCCCAAAATGCCATTATCTTTGATGCAATCTTGTGTGGGCAGATGTGTTAATGTTGATTAGATTGTAATTCTTTGGTTGAGTGTTTCCATGGAGATGTGACCCACTCAACTGTAGGTGATAACTCTGATTAGATAATTTCCATGGAGGTGTGGCCCCACCTATTCAGCGTGGGCCTTGACAGAAGGAGTGAGCTTGCTATAGCCAAAGGGGACACTTTGAAGAACACACAGGAGCTGAGTGAGGAGCTGCAGTTTACAGAGACATTTTGGAGACGGCCTTTGAAAGCAGACTTTTGCTCCAGAAAAGCTAAGAGAAGACAAAACGCCCCAAGAACAACATTTTGGAGAACGCCATTTTGAAAAGCAACCTAGGAGCCAGCAGACACCAGCCATGTGCCTTCCCAGCTAACAGAGGTTTTTCCGGACACCATTGGCCATTCTCCAGTGAAGGTGCCAGATTGCTGATGTGTTACCTTGGACAATTTATGGCCTTAAGACTGTAACCGTGTAACCAAATAAACCCCGTTTTATAAAAGCCAATCCATTTCTGGTGTTTTGCATTCCTGCAGCATTAGCAAACTGGAACACATCCCAGAGCAGTGGCTCCATTAAAGGTGGCAATTTCAAGTATTGGTGAAGAGAACTGACTCTGCAGTCAGACGGTGCTGGGTGCAAATCTCGCGTGCTGATGATTGGCTGTGTGACCTGGGGAAGTGACTTAATCCCTCTACATTAGTCGGTTCTCCAGCGAAACAGAATCAACAGGAGATATCTGTAAATATGAGATTTTTTTATTAGTGATATAGAATGTTTATTAATTTTTCCACAAAACATTCAAAGTTTAAGTCAGGGGAAATAATTTTAATCAAAGAATTGTACATTTTTTTTCCAACAAATCCTGCTTTATATTAGGAAATGACATTGTGATCCATTTCACTACAAGTAAAATATTACAGAATATTTACAAGAAAATATTTAAAATAACTTGAACACAAAAGCCAAAGTGGGGTAAAATAAACCAGTTCCTCAGCAATCTCTATTCCAGTGCCCATAGCACACAAGAGAGGAGAGTAAAAACAAGTAAGTGACTGAGATCCACCTGATCACAAGTTTCAACAGAACTGAAGAAGGAAAAGAAATGGGATGGAAACAGTGATATGAAAGGGAATGGATGTTAGCAGCATTGCTTCAATAATCAATCTATTCTGAATGAAATGCCCCCTCTCATATGCAATAAATTCTGACCAAGGCTAAATCTTAGGATATTCTTTGCACTGAAATTAGAAAATACCCTGACAGTGGAACTAGCTCTTTCACCTAACCCTAATAAGAGCCTCTTTCCCCATGAATCACTGATGTGAACAGAAACCTGTTATAGCATCCAAAGCTGTCACAGTAGCCTTTCCATCTCTTTCATGAATGCTTCATACACATCATCCTTAGTTTGTACTGAGAAAGAAAGAGAAGGACCAGATTTGGGGGCTGCTTCGGCAAGAGGCACAGCAGAATCATCCTCGACTTTCTCTGGGGAGCAGGAGTGGCCCCTTTATTCTCCCGATGTACCCTCAGTGCAGTGGACACAAATCGAATGTTCTCCACCTTGGGATGAGTGATCTGTGGCTTGGCACTGATGATTGCTGTGGCTTTCTTCTCAACGGTGGCTGCCCTCGTATCGTCTGCCTTGGGAGGCTGAATTGCGTTGGGTGGGGCACTTCAAAGCCCTGGGTTCGGCAAGGGAGCTGGTGGGAAGAGCCCAGGTGGGGCATGTCCAAGTGGAGGCACCAAAGGTGGGCACATCATGCTAGGACTGGGTGGGGGGATAACCAAGTAGCCTTGGTGGAGGTCCCTGAGGAGGAGGGTCAGAAGGCAGACCTGGATGTGGACCTGGGGGAGGGCCGGGGGTCAGCCTGGTGGTGGTCCTAGAGGTAAAAGCTGGGATAAAGGTCCTCAGAATCCTGGCATTCCAGAGGGCTTCAGGAGGTGGCCCAGGAGGAAGGCCTGTAGGTGGTTCACGTGGCCGTAAAGGTGGTACAGGTGGTGGTCCAAGAGGAGGTGGTCCTGGCATGGAAGGTGCTTGTATCTGAGATAGAGGAATAGCCTGCTGCAAAGAAGCAGCTGTGGATGTGCCATCAGAAAGAGATTCTTCTTTATGCCATTTTTCTGCTTTCCTGCTTCAGAATCATCATCATCATCTGAAAATTGCTCTACGTCTTGTACCTCCTCTGGGATTTCCTGACCTGCCATTCGAAACATCAGGGCTTGAAGAAGAGTCAGTTCCTTCATGTACTTTTTTTTCCTTGATTTTCCAGGCATATCCGCAAATCATACTGTTCCGGTTTGCTAATGCTGCCATTATGCAAAATACCACAAATGGATTGGCTTTTATAAAGTGGGTTTATTTGGTTACAAAGTTACAGTCTTAAGGCCATAAAGTGTCCAAGGTAAGGCATCAGCAATAGAGTACCTTCATTGAAGAATGGGTGATGGCATCTGGAAAACCTCTGTTAGCTGGGAAGGCATGTGGCTGGCATCTGCTCTGGGGTTCTGGTTTCAAAATGGTTTTCTCCCAGGATGTTACTCTCTAGGTGTCTGGGGGTGTTCTCTTAGTTTCTCCCAGGCAAACTCTGGGCTATCAAAAGTCTGCTTTCGACAGCAGTCTCCAAAATGTCTTTCTTGGCTGCAGCAGTGAGCTCCTTATGACTGAGCTCTTATAGGACTCCAGTGATTTAATTAAGACCCAAGCTGATGGGCGGGGCCACACGTCCACGGAAATAATCCAATCAGTGCTATCACCTAGAGTTGGGTGGGTCACATCGCCATGGAAACAATCCAATCTAAAGTTTCCAACCTAATCAACACTAATACGTCTGCCCCCACAAGATTGCATTAAAGAACATGGTGTTTGGGGGGACATAATACATCCAAACCAGCACACGTACACTCAGACCTGACTCTTTTTCTTCATTGTTGTCTCTCTCACTATCATCACAGCTGCGCAAACTCATCCCCTCACTTCCTCCATCTGATCTGTCAGCGTCGCTGTCATCATGCGTATCCTGACCCATATCCTCAGGATGGCCATCATCCTCTTTGGTGCTTGAAACGTCATCATCATGACCTTGCCGAGCAAGTTCAGGACTATATGACATGTCTTCATCTCACTTGCGAGGAAGAAGATCCAGGGCAGAGCCCACTTTACAGCCCTACATCTGCAAGACTTGAGGAGGAGGTAGGCCAGGTTTTCTGCCAGGAGGCAGACGTGGAACACCACATCCAAGAAGAGGAGGTATGGAAACTGCCCGAGATGGACGTCCATAGGCTGGAGTCTTTTTAAGGATGGAAGGTGGCTGCACACCAGGAAGTGGAATATCCTGGATCAAGATGTGGGAAGGAGCATAAGGCATATCTGGTAAAGGAATACTCTGAACTTCCATGTGCTGAGCATTCCCGATGGCATCGAAATATTGACTAAGTTGAGCCCTCTTCAGTTCATATTCTACTTCTAGCTTTCTCAATTCTTTGTAAATATCTGGATTCTCTTTTCATAAAGTCGTAGGATACATTCCAAGGTTTTGCTCAGCTTTTGATGTTTGTCTTTCAGCACCTTCTCATTTAACTGGGACTGTTGCAAGGGATTAAATTTCTTTTCATCCAATTTCTCCATGTCACGGATAATCTGCTTGGGATCCTTCATCTTCAAAACTGCTGTTTTTTGTTCTTCTTTAATTCTCTCTTCCAGGCTTCCTTTCAGGCCTGGTCTGTGGGTTTGTAAATTTTCCACTCTTGGTGGATGATGTAGATCTCCGTCCCATGTTTAAAATCTGTATTGTTTACTTGTTCATTAAAAAAAAAGTGGGGTGTGGGCGATTCCTGGACTTTTTTACTTTGTAGGGGTCTTCACTTCAGTCCTGTGGTCAGCCAGTCAGCCACTTGAAACCTCGCACCCCTCCAAAATCCTTACGTTACTTCCTACGTCTTCTGACAATGGTCTCTTAGCGTTTCTCTCAATATGAGATTTTATGAAAGGGTCTCACGCAACTGTGGAGATGCAAGAGTCCAAATTCCACAGGGCAGGCAGTGAACTGGCAACTCCAATGAAGGTCTGTGATGAACTCCCCAGGAGAAGCTGGCTAGCTGAAGAAAAAGTAAGTTCTCTCTCTTCTCCCTTAAAAGTCTTTAACTGATTAGATTAAATACAGCTAATTGCATTCTCTCATTGTGGAAGACATGCCCTTTTTTGATGTAATCAGTCACAGATGCAGTCAATTGACTGATGATTTAATAAACCAGCCTTCTGGTTTATTAACCAGCCACAAATGTCCTTGCAGTAACGGTTAGGCCAGTGCTTGCTTGACCAGACACCTGGGCACCATCACCTGGCCAGGTGGACACATGAACCTCACCATCACACGCTCTGAATTTGTTTCCTCATCTACAAAGTGGGGCTGATAATATTGACCCCTCCAGGATTGTCATGAGGTTCACACTAAGGTGAGATATGTGTGGAGTTGACCTTTAGTCTCTGGTAATAGTCCAACAAGCTGTAGCTATGACCACCATTGTCATTATTTTCTGCATCCCCAAGCACACGTAGACAGACAGAAGATTCCCAGATAGAATGGGGACGATCTAATCCAGGATGCTGAAAACCATGATTAAAACAGTTGCTATATAACATTGGGTGAAACACAGGTCCCAGTGGTGTGTACAGGAGAACTGAATGTTTGCAAAAATCAACAATATATTTTTTATGTAGATGGAAGGACATCTAAAAAGAGATGCCCCAAAATGTTTCATGTGGTATCTCTGGGTGATACAAGTTTTTAGTGATTCTAATTTTTTTCTTTCTGCACATCTACACTTTCTATATTTTTTTACTATAGAAAATATATTATGTATATTTGAATATAATGAATGAGTGCTACTTGTGTACTAGAAAGGGCCAAAACCAAAAGAAGGAGAGGGAGAAGAAAAAGGAGGAGGGGGAGGAAAGAAAGAAACACAAAATAAGAGCTTAGAGATATCCCAAAGCCTGACAATATGGAAGAGCAGACAGGCCTGGCTCCCTGCAGAGCCTGAAGTGTCCGGTCAGGGCTCGGTCCAGCTGTGCAGGGAGTGTTTGTTGAATGAATAAATATGTCTGCCTGCATGTGAAGTTGTCCTTCCCTCTACCCTTCTCCTCAACCATCTCCTGCTCC
Source organism: Choloepus didactylus (assembly GCF_015220235.1). NCBI lineage: Eukaryota > Metazoa > Chordata > Mammalia > Pilosa > Megalonychidae > Choloepus > Choloepus didactylus. The sequence goes on from NC_051319.1 coordinate 99,886,079, forward strand.
AGCCCAGTGCTCACCTGCCCTCCTTGGCCAGGTGGGATCATGAGCACCTCCCTGGCCAGGGCAGCCACCCAGCTCCAACCCCACCTGCAGGTCCACACCTGCCTGAGGTGCTGGAGTGGGGAGGGAGGAGTTGCTGAAGGAGCTCTAGGTCAGCAGCTCCATCACTGCTGATCTCACTGGGGTCCTGGTGTGAGTTCATTCCCTCCACTTCATAAGGGCTTCTTCTTGTTTGTGAGCAAGCCCACCTTGTCGGTGGTCAGTCACTCACGCTGCTTCCAGAACAGCCTTCCTAAAACCCAAATCCAATCATGCCACGCCCATCTTAAAAAATAACCTCCAGTTATCCCCATTCCTTGACATGGCAATCAAGGCCTCTGTCCATCCGAGCCATTTGCCAGGCTCACCCGCCAACATCCAGCGAGCCTGGCTGCCCCTCCTCCAATGTTCTCCCGCACTCCCTCCTCTGTGCCTGCGCCCAGGCTGTTCCGCGGCCTGGCTGCCCTTCCACTTCTTCAACCATCGACACTGCTGGGTCCTCCCAGCACTGGGCAAGAGCTGCTCAGAGAGCTTGTGGAGAGCACAATTTCTTGCTCAGTTCTCCTTCCAGGAACAGGGAACACACTGTGTGTGTGTGTGTGTGTGTGTGTTGGGGGGGGCTCTTAGGGGGGAGGTTTTTTCCGGAATGTTTCAGGCCTTCCTCCTTAGCTGGATGGGGACTCAGTCTCCAGTGGGGAGAGAAACAGCAGATGTCTTCTCTCGGTGACCCCATCAGCTTTGAGGAATCACAGGAAACTGCTCTCCGGACCTGCTAATTAGCTTTGGACATCTTCCCTCAGCCCCTGGCAGAGGTTTGGGCTGGGAGAGCTTTGGGGTCTTCTTGTTTAGATATCTTGGCCTTTCTTTTAACTTCCAAATGCCTCCTTCCTTTTCCTTCTCCAAAAGCAGGGAAGCGTGATGACAGGGCTCCAGGTGGTTACAGGAAACTCCTTTGTTCTCTAGTCTAGATGTGCTGTAAACAGCTTTTCTTTTCCCTGATTAGATCTCCATTTTAAAAAAAAATTTTTGCTGTGATTTTATATAGCATAAAATTTGCCATTTTAACCATTTTTGAAGTGCACGATTCAGTAGCATTACTTATATTCACATTGTTGTGCTACCATCACCGCTATCCATTACCAAAACTTTTCATCACCCCAAACATAAACTTTGCACCCGTGAAGCAATAACTCCCCGTTCTCCCCTTCCCCTAGCCCCTGGTAACCTCTAATCTACTCCCTCCATCACTTAGCTTATCTAGAGATTTCATCTCAGTGGAATCATACAGTATTTGTCCTTTTGTGTCTGATTTCACTCAGTATAATGTCATTATTTTTTATTTTTTAAATTAAAGCTGTTGCAGATTTATGGAAAATCATGTCGATAGTACAGGGTTCCCAAATACTGCCTCCCTCAACACACAGTTTTCCCCATTATTAACATTTTCCCTAAGTTTTTTAATTACAGAAAGATTTTTATTTTAATCAGCATAATGTTTTCAAGGTTCCCCCATGTTGTATAAGGTCTACATTTTTGATCTGGGTTCTCAGGGCACCTGGCTTGGTCAGGGATTTCCTGGAACAAAAAAGTCCAGGAATTCAGTGCGAAGCCAGAGAACATCATGGAACCCAAGGACCAGGGGGTCACCAGAAACAAACTGCCAGGCACAAAGTAAGAGGAAAGCTTCAGACCCATAGGCAGCCACCCTCTCCTCTCCATCTAGACCCACCTCTTTCTGCATCATTTTCCTAATGCATTTGGGAGATGAGCTCCCTCCGTTTACTCATCAGGATCCCCAAATGGCAGCCTTTGTTCTCAGACTGTAGAAATGCCCCAGCCCCGGCCAACTGACAGGGCTCCAAGTGAGAATAACCATCATCCCTTGACAACAAACACTTACACAGCAGACTGGGTATAAGGTCTTTACATGGATTTTCTCATTTAATTCTCAGAGTAACCCTACAAAGCAGTTTGTATTATTATCCTTGTTTACAGATGGCGAAAGAGAAACTCAGAGTGATTAAGTAACTTGCCCGGGATCACACAGCTCGGAGTGGTGTCGACAGAATTTGAAACCCGGCAGCTGGGCTCCGAGGCCTGATCCTGCACGTGATCGGCCCAGCTCGGCTTCTGGGTTGGCTCTCCCTGGATCAGGAAAGAGGTGTACCCGCCACACTCCAGGGCTGTTGGAGGGAAAGGGGACAGGGCTCCCACCTAAAACAGAAGCTCCCTGAGGGCAGGGATCTGCATCTGTTTTATTTGTGCCCTGTGTGCATAAAGATGACATTTGCAGCAATAACATAAAGGGGGAGGGACAGAACTGTATAGGAGCAGAGTTTCTATATTCTCAAAGCTAAGTTGGTATTAAATCAAACTAGATGGTTATATGATGTTAATTGCAATTCCCGGGGTAATCACTAAAACAATGACTGAAAAATATATAGATGTATCCCGGGTGCCTAGAACAGTAGGGGCTCAGCAGAGGGTTTGCTGAATGAATGAACCCCCAGCATCTTGACCTTGCCCCCACCCAGTGAAGGGGGAGGAACAAGATGTAGCCTTATTCAAACCACAATCTCACCTTATAAAAAAAAGGATTTTTTTTTTGTAGGTAAAATTACAATTTACTGGTGTTTAGCTTTTGGGGAACAAGAGGGTCAGCCCTGGGCTCTCCTTCCTCCGCAGGGGAGCTCCTTGTCAGCAGCTGAATCCAGAAGCTCCCACTCAGAAGTTCTGGCTATGCTGTAGGACACTAATAACCATAAAAGGCAAAAGGATCTGTGCTCAATTCGGCGCCGAATCTCTCAGTTAAATACAACCAGACCTGCATTTTTTTTTTTTCTCAGCGTCTCCAACAGGCTATAAGCCCTGAGGCTTGCCTGCAATTCTTCCCAAAGTTATTTTACCATGAAACTCCCTTTTCTAAAGGCATCTCGTGGGACAAGGAGGATGACAATACATTTTGAGAAATGAAATTCCAATCAATTTCACTGCCCTTATTTCACTTGCCCATTTGAACAGTATTTTTTTGAGCTCCTGTTGTGCACCAGATGATACAGTCTTTGGTTCCCCTGTTTTTCGGGCTCCTTCTGAAGGGTTTTGAAGGTCTTTGGGAGTGAGACCCTCTCCCCCCCACCTTCACCAACCTCACCTCTAAGAAATCATCCTGGTTCCCAGGAAGGAGCTTTCCTTCCCACACTTAGGCTGTCCCGCCCCAGCCCCTTTCTTTCAGGTTGTGGTTTAAAATGCAATTACATTTTTGCGCGCAGGTTCTCAGCAGAATAAAAAGCTCGAAAACAATTGCAGTAGATTGCACTAATTATTTTCATTTTGTTTCATGAATCCGAGGTTGCGACCTTAGATTTAGATATGTAAATGCGTGAAATTAGACAACATCTTGTCAGTTAATTGGTTTCTTCAGTGCCAAGTAGGTGCCGCTGCTCAGGAGGCTTACATTCTCAAAGCCCCTCTGGGTTCCTCTCACCCACCTGAAACCAGAATAATCTTCCAGATCCTTCTGGAATGTTCTTAGACTTGGGGTTTTTTTTTTTTTTCCTTTGTTTTTTTTAAATGAAGGCATGCATTATGATTATTTAATAAGGAATTACTAAAAATTCTTTTTTTATATTTGTGTTGCTCTTAACCGTTTGTACCAAACAAAAGTGATTAAGGCCTAAGTGTCCCAGCCTTTCCCTTCTCCAGCCCCTAAAGAGGGTCCTGGCTTTGATGGCTTGCCCTTGTCTCTCCTTCCCCACCCTGCTTGGTGACACATTGCACCAGTCTCTATGGACCATGTCGAAGGGCATTCACATCCTTTGCCTTCCAGTTGGGTGGTCCATGCACAGGGCTGGTAGGAGAAAGTCAGAGTTTTCTCCCTTGACTCCCTTCCGAGTGAAGGTCACTGCTCCCTCCTGCCGGGCGTCCCTCTCCCCAGGGCTGTCTGTCCCTGGGTTCCTGTCCGTCCATGGCTCCCTTCCCTCTTCCCTGCAGGACTAGGAGTGGTAGCTGCATCTGCTCTCTGCATCTACCTTTGCAAATAGTTCCTGAAGCACCTTCTCCTCTACTGGGCGGCCTGCTTTCTGTCTATCATCCATTTCCTGTGGGTCCTGTTCTGATACAGCCTCTCAGCCCTTTTTCTCTCCCCTCCCCTCCTATATAGGATCTGTCACTGTTGGATCTGTTCTTTGGGGGTGTTTATGATGCAGACTGGGGGAAAGAAGGGGGAGAGACAGAACTTTGGAGGGTTCATAGGGTACAGAGGATGCAGATGGGAGAGGAAAAGAGGATTTTTGACTAGGAACTCCCTTCGCAGTGTTTGAGAATTGCAAGTCTAGAAGTTGAGGCACTCTGACCATCCTGGCTGGGGCTGGTCTGGGCTCCTGGGTTACAGCCTCAGTGTGCAAATTTCCACGCTTAGCTTATCTTGAGGCCTCTTTAGAGTGGCTGGATCTCTAAAGCTTGCATCTATTTATCCTACCACTACCAAAATAGAAACCCCGAAACTAAACTTGGCCCTCCAAAGAGGACCCAAGACAAATTCCCAGGCTTCAAGGCATCTCAGCGAGAGCTTGGCAAAGGAAACTGCTCACAGCTTCCGTGCTGAAAAGAGAAAATCTCCAAACTCTGTAGCCAGGGGAGGATGCATTTGGTGTCCCCTTGCAGAGAACTAGTGTGGAGGAATAGCTGGAGGCCAGACTGTGCCCCAAGCCCTACCCCAGGCTCTGGGGGATAAGACAGCTCAGACACAGATCCTGCTCTCCAGAAGCAGTGCAGGTGGGCCCCCCACTTCCCACTTCCAAACAACTGTAACACAGCAGTAAGCACAGCAGTGAGGTGGTACACGGGGTAATAGGGGAGCACCCACGGAGGGGTCTGGTTGGCTTCCTGGAGGAGGCAATGCCTATGCTAAGTCTTCAAAGATAAACAAGAGTTGGTATTGGCAGGGATGGAGAAGTGGACAGGTCATTCCAGGCAGAAGGAACAGCAAAAAATATAAAAGCTGGAGGCTCGAAACAGCAGGGTGCATGGTGAAAGCAAAGCAGCTCATTGTGGCTGGATCATTAAGTTGGAGCCCAAGGTTATAGAGGTGGGAAGCTGGAGACCCAGGCAAGGCCAGGTACCAGAGGACCTTGACTATCATTCATAGGGCCTTGGCTGTTAACCAGTGGGCTCCTGGGAGAGAGCTACTGGAAGTGGTTAGTCAAGGCACTGACAAGGTATGTATCGGAAAGCTCTCTCTGGGGCTGGGAGGAGGGGACGTTGGAGGGGACACCTGGAAGCAGGAGGATGAGCTGGAAGGCTGTCAGCACATGCCTGGGCAGAGGTGGCCTGGGGAATGGAAATGAGTGTGAGAAGTAGTCTCCAAGGCTCCAGGTGAGCGTCTGTTCCAGGGGGCCCGAGGATGCCAACCAGCCTGTGCCAAGAGCAGGTGGTGTCATTGTGATGCTCAGAGCGGGGCTCTTTAACCCCCCAGCCCCACTCAGGGATGGAGGCAGAGTGCAATGGCCAGAGGCAGTTTCCTTTTCATGCTCTGCCTGTGGGTGACCTCTTCCCCTGGTATTAGCATCCTCTGGGTTGGGTGGTTGTTGGCTCAGAGGACAGGGAGGGTATAGAGACCTCTCTCTGTTTTTCACATGTTCTACCTGTTAAGTGGGGTTTTTGGCTCATGGGAACATGAAACAAACATATTCATGGGGTTCAGCTCTGGTTATTTCATTTGGGAGAGGGTGGACTGGAAATGTTAGACACTGCCGCACAGTGTTTTTCTCCCTCACCTCCCCCCAGGTCACAACAAGGACTGATGGGAGGGCTTACCTGATCAGAACTCTCCAGACCTGGGATTGGAAATAGAGAGACTGGAGCTGGAAACGTCATGGGCAGGGGCATAAAGTTCTGGAGTCAGAGAAAGGCCAGAGGGCCTCAGTGGACCACAAGTGAGCCATGAGAATGTTGGAGCCATAAGAAAAAAAGGGACACAGTGTAGCTGAGAATGACCCAGAGTCCCAGACAGGCAGGGCTCAGCCTCATGGGTGGGGCACAAGAGGGAAGATCTAATCCAGAAGCCCCTCAAAGCCAACCCCTTCCTTGAGGGAGGCCCAGTCACCCTAGACTGAACTTGCACAATATGTGAGCTTCCCTGTTAAGCCCTGTATATTTATAACAATCCACCCCCCTCCCATTGCCATCCCCCTGTAACCAACAGAGCCAAACCAGAAGGAAGTGGGGGTCCTTCCTGCCTTCAGATCCCAGGCCCTGCCTCTGCCTCTGTGGGTGGGTTCGCCCCCTCCCCATCCCCACCTCAGCTCCATTTATGCCTTGTCCCCAGACTTGAGGGATTGTGGAGCCCTCAGCGGTCCTCTAGGATAGTGCTTCCCAAGTATGGGCCACTGTGACTGCAGGAGACGATTTCAGGAGACACAGAAGAGCTTATCTAGAAAATTTTAATATTCATGTGTTAATTTTAATATGCATTAGAAAATAGCATAACTAGACAATCATCTATGTGTGATTCAGTGATACAGCTTAGACTGAGGATAAATTTAATTAGCTAAAATGCAGGAGATGATGAAAAAGATAAATGGTAAGTCTCAATGCAACTGTGACTATTGAGCTTGAGAGACTGACAAGTTTAGGGAAAACTGCTACTGGCCAGTCCTTTCCTTTCATGCATGATCCACTTACCTCCATTTGAATACTTCTCAAAACAGGGAGCTCACTACTTAACAAGGCAGCTGCAACCCTATCTACATCTAGGAGTCAGCATGATGGGGTGGGGGGGTGGGGGGAGGGAATTGGACAACCCGGCCACCCAGTTTAGTTCGATAAACATGCACTGATGACCTATTATGTACTTCCTGCTGGGCTAGATGCTGGGACTATGACACAGCTCTGCCTCTTTGCCCAAGCTTGCCCAAGTGCCTTTGCCTCTCTGAGCCTTGCATTTCCCTGTCTGTAAAGTGGGTACAATTCCCAATACTTTGCTCAGTAAATGTTAGTTTCCTTTTCCTTGACCCCCTTACCAAGTTCTTTCTTGTATTGCACTGAAACCTAGCCCCTTGTAGCTTTCAACTATTTTGGCTTAGTTTACCCTACAGGTATGGGGTGTAACAGAAAGAGCACAGACTTAGGGGCTTCCCAGATGTGGATTTGAAATCTGGGTCTGTTCCTGCCTAGCTATGTGACCTTGGGCAGGTCACTCAACCTCTCTGAGCCTCAGATTTCCCCATCCGTAAAATGGGGATAGCAATGCCATCCATTGTGCTGCTCTGTGGAGAAAATGTGATAATGCATTCAGAGTACCCAGCACAGTGTTGGTTCAAACTGCCTCTTAACTAACTTTGCTTGTTCTGAATCAAACCCACCACTCCAGCTTTCTCTGAGTGCCAAGCTGTGGGCGTGGGCAGGCAGCACAGCACAGCACCAGGGGAGGCTGACCCCACCTTCCTCTCTCTTCTTTTCCTCTTGTAACCCCCAGTCCTCTCTTGCTCATTCTGTCCCCACTGAGTCCCACCCAGTCTCTGGTTTCCACCCCATCCTCTCAGCTACCGCCCAGTCATAAAGATGGTAAGTCCCCCATGGCCGGGGCTAAAGCTGGTGCACCCAAGCCCTTCTTGGCTCCTCAGCCATCATCCCACCTTCTCCCTCCTTCTCCAGGCCTTCCGGACCCTGCTTCCCAGGTGTCACCTCCAGACAACAGTCATTTTTGATATGCCTTGCCCTGTCCTGCCTACAGAACTCCCAAGGTCTTGTTAAATCACTAGGACCACAAACCCACAATCCATAAAACAGACAACATCTGTGCCCCAGAGGCTGTAGGAGTTCCTGCTTCCCTTTGGCCTTTGGATGTCCTTGGAGATGAATTCTCCAAGCACGTGGGCCTCTCGGATCCCCGGCTCACAGTACCTTGTTCTGTTTATTCTGCCTATTCAGCCAGCAAAGGAGCGTGGTCAGCTCAGTTTCTTGAGCCCTGGAATTGTGTCTAGCTTTTGGGACACCATCAGGAAAGGTTTGTGGAAGGGAAGGGGAAGGTCTGGTGACTATGGCATTTGTAGAGGGATCAGTCTTCTCTCACTGCCAGTTGAGATTTGCTTTCTTTGCAAGGGGTTCCTTTGGGTAGGGCAATCTGGTCAGTCCCAGAAATGCACATGAGGGCCCGTGGCTTGGGGCCTGTGTTCCGGCTGCGAGGGACGCCTTTTGCTTGGCCGATGTGGAGCCCCCTCCCCTTAGACATTCATGCACAATATTCAAGCCTCCCAAGGCATCCCTGGGGCATGTGATTGTGGGGAGCTGCCTCTGTGGAGCAGGAGCCAGTGCCAGGGGCTACCCCCAGCCGATGCAGGGCTTTTCTCTGAATCATAACTACAGCTGCCAGTTCTTTGATGTGTCCAGAAGACACACACACCTTCTCACATGTTCCACTGCAATCCATTGAGGGAGATCTGGGCCTCTATTTTTTTTAGGAGGAAATGGGAGCTCAGAGAGGTGGGTGACAGGCCACAAGGGGCAGGGCTGGATTTGAACTCGCACCTGCCTGGCTCTCCAGTCTGCCCCTGCACAAGCAGGCTGACGGAGGAGGGATGAGGCACGTCTACAGTGCACAGCAGACAGCTAGGGGTTGGTGTTCGGTGTCCTCGGGTGCCCAAATCACCTGAGAGAGGTTGGAGATTCCACTTTGGGGGTGTACGGTTCTCCTAGGGCTGCTGTAACTACTTACCACAAACCTGGGGGCTTTGAACAACAGGAACTTGTGCTTTCACAATTCTGGAAGCCCGGAGAGGAAATCAAGGGGTCGGCAGTCTGTAATCCCTCTGATGGCTCCCAGGAAAGATCCCTCCCTCCCTCCCTTCCTTCTTTCCTTTCTTCCTTCCCCTCTTCCTTCCTTCCCCCTTCCCTCCCTCCCTGCTCTCCCTTTACACCTCTCTCTTCCTTTCTTTATCTTCTCCCTCCCCATCCCCCTTTCTTAGAAACTTCTCTTCAGGGGCTCTGCAGAGACCCAGCCCCCTCTCCCGGGCAGATCCCAGTGGCTCTTAGGACACCCAATGGAGAGCGTTTGGAGGGATTTGGGGTGGGTGGGGGTGGTGGGGCGGTGCTCTGGGGGCCCCCCCAGGTGCTCTGTGCTGCCACAAAGGTCTCCTTTCAGCAGGGCCAGGAAAAGCAGGGCTCCCAGTCCCCCACAGACAGAACCTAGCAACAGTCAGGGTTCCCATGGCAACCCGAGATTTATTTTTAGTCGTACTTTAACATTAACATGATGTGAGGGGATCTGAGACTTATATTAGTCTCTTTTAAACAGTACCAAAAAAAAAAAAAGACCCAAAGAAAGAAACTCTCTTTGTAAGGCGTTGTCAACCACTGGGACTAAACAACCAAGACCCGGTGGTGGCGTGTGCAGGGACCCGATCTCAGGAAAGCCAGCCTCTCCCTTTCTCCCGGGTGGGGAGGTGTTCCCGCCAGCCTGGGCTCCAGGAGGTGCATCCAAAAGGAGGGAGGAGAGGCCGAGGGGGCTGTGATCGGGGTCAGCCAAACCCCGGGGGATTGGCTGTCATCCTTCCCCCCACGTTTCCATGGCCAGAGATGGGGGAAATGGACAGAAACACCCCAGCCACTTTGGGAAGGGTGACTGAGCTGATAATTTAATAAGCTACATGGAAGATCATCGGGGGGCTGGAGAACCGTGTGACCTCCCACACAGGGCTGCCGGCTGTTGGGGATTCTGGCCAGTTCTGCAGGGGACTCTGAGGGAAGGACAAGATGGGCATTTGTTACCCATCCAGAGGACACGGGCCCCAGGAGCAGGCAGGGCATGGGCGGGCAGAGCAGGGTTCAGGGTTCAGCAGGAGGTGGAAAAGACCATGGATTCAAGCTGTGAAGAAGTCGGTGCTCTGCTCTGGGCCTAGCCCCATGCCAGACCCCAAAGCCATGGAGGTGCAGAAGTCCAGCCTTGGGGAGCCTGCCTGCCGTTGGGGCAGACTGTATGGAAATAATTCCCACCCAGTGGGGAAGGTGCTGTATGGAGCAAGGGGCAACAGGAGAAAGAAGCACCTGAGCTGGGTCCTGAAGGTTGAATTGGAGTTGCCCAGCTGCATAAAGCAGGAAAGTCTCCTAGGTTTTCATCTGCATAGCCTGGGCTCCTCCCTTGCAAAATGATCCTGTATTTGGTTGTTTTTTTCTGTCCCCAGAGGGGGTTCCTTATTGCTGTGTCATAGATTCTGCTCCCAGCCAGAACACTGAGCACTTAAAATACCCCATCCCTGGCCTGGGGCCAAGGAGTAGGCACATGACCCAAGCACAGCCAATCAGAGCCCTTCCCTGGGACTGAGTTACAGGAAGCAGTTGAAGCAGCTCCACCTCTGCTGGGTGGCTGAGCTGGGGTCTTTAGTCTCGTGGAGTCTTGGCCTCATGGAGATGGCCAGCAGGCAGGGAAAACAAGGCTCACAGGCAAAGAGAAGCAGAGACAGACAGTGTTGGCCAGCCTGCACCCACATTGCTTCCTTCAGTGCTGGGCTGTTGGCAGTGGCCTCCACAGTTTTCCCTTAAGCCAACTTGAGTTGGTTTCTGTCCCTGACTAATTCCCTTCAGTTCTGATAAACACAAGGTGGGGCAGATTCACCTTGTTGAGGGAAAAGGAAAACAACTATGTTTCTTGCACCTGCTACATCTCAGGCACTGTGCCAGGTGACTTGTGTGTCTTCCCAGATCTAATTCTCATAACCACCTCTGAAATTAGGTATTTTTATTACCTGCAAGGAGCCCGGGGCACAGAGAGGCCAAGTACCTTGCCCAAAGGCACACAGCCAGTAAATGCCAGAGTTGGACTTGCCCCTGGGTCTCTCTGACTCATGGCACAGAGAGGCCAAGTACCTTGCCCAAAGGCACACAGCCAGTAAATGCCAGAGTTGGACTTCCCCTGGGTCTCTCTGACTCAGCTATTCCACCTTCCTTCCCCAACTCCTCAGCAGTGCCCAAGGTCTGGATGTCCAACATAGCCCGTGTTTCCCAAATTGTAGCTGGGAAAAAAAATTCAGACTCCTGGACTCGAGCCCAAATGTCTTGGATCAGAAACCAGTCTCTCCAGGCTCCCATCTGACCCCTCCTCACCCTCACCCCCATGCTCCTGGCAGCCTGTGCTACAACTGTTCCCTAAACACACTCTGAGCCCCAGGGTGGACATGCCTTGGCTCATTCTGTTCCTTCTGCCTGGAGTGCCCTACCCTCTTTGTCCACCAATTCACCTCACAGTTTACCTTCCTCACCTTAGCTTTCATGGAACCCCAACAGGTCCCCTCACTGACCCACTCCTGAACTGGGCACAAGTCATGGCTCCCCATCCTGGCCTCCTGCAGCACCCCTGTCCTTGGTCCCCCAGCTGTGGTTGGCTGTCCTCAGTCCCATCTCCCCCACAAACTGGGAGCTGCAGGAGGGCGGGTCCTAGCACGGGGCCTGGCAGACAGCAGGTTTCCACACCTGCCTGCCGTGGACTGAGCCACCCATGGCTCCATTTTTTGGAATGCGCTGATCTCCTCTACTCTTGATGTTGCGTCTTTAAGGGGTCAACCTCATTCACATTTTATTTTAACAAATCACCAGTGGGGCAAGAAGACAGCTTGTGGGGCTAAAAGTGTGGATAAATTGTTAGAAAAACCAGGCCTCTGCCTGGCACAAGTTATGTGATCCTTGGGCAAATGACCCTCCCTTTCTGGGCCTCAGTTTTAAAATCTGTAAAATGGGGAGAACAAGAGCCCCTCCGAGGGCTGAGGTGAGGACGAAGCAAGATAATGTCAGCGTTCATCGCCATCACCTCATGGCAGCCAAGTGTGGGGCAGCAGCCCCCAGCCCCCCCAATGAACACGCCTTTAGCAGTCACCTCTTTTCATCCCCTCAATGAGCTTAAAGGGCAGTCCTATTACTATCACCATTTCACAGCTGAAGAAATAGAAGCACCAATTGCCTAAGTCCACACAGCATATAAAGGGCAGCATGTGGTGTGAACACAGGTTTATGGTCGAGTGCAAACTGTGACATTTCACAGATGTGCCTTCAGGTCCTAGCTTTGTCACTCGCTAGTTTGTGACTGCAGACAACTCATTTCCGCTTTATCGTGATTGTTGAGATCTGCAAAAAGGGGATTATTGTCTCTGACTTGAGTGTAAATACTGGTTCAGTGATGCTTGCTTTGCACAGCAGCATATCTCTCAGCTGCTGGACGTGCAGTGATGAACTGCACCCCTTCTCCTGGGACTCCAGGGATGCTGGGGCTTCCCATATGTTCCAGTTTGCTAAAGCTGTCATTATGCAAAATACCAGAAATGGATTGGCTTTTATAAAGGGGACTCATTAGGCTACATATTTACAGTTCTAAGGACATAGAAGCATCCAAACTCAGGCATTAGTAAGAGGATACCTTCACTGAAGAAAGGCTGATGGCTTTTGGAACACCTCTGTCAGCTGGGAGGGCACATGGCTGGCGTCTGCTGGTCCTTTGCTCCTGGATTCTGGTTTCAAAGTGCTTTCTCCAAAGTCTCTGGGCTTCTGTCTCTCTTAGTTTCTCTCAGCTCTCGGCTTGGTTCTCCTGGGGTGTTTCTCTCTAAGCGTCTGGGAGTCCTCTGTTAGTTTCTCTGGGGCAAACTCAGGGCTTTATCTCTTAGCTTAGCATCTTCAAACATCCTTCTGTCTGCATCTCCAAGTGTTTGCAAGCATCTGGGTCTGTTGGCTCTTAGCTTCTCCGAGGGGCAAACTCTGGATTACATATCTTAGCTTCTCTCCAAGATCTCTCTCATAGTTTCTTCCTTAAAAGTCTCCAACTGATTGGATTAAATCCAGCTGATTGGATTCTCCCACTGCGGAAGACACTCCCTTCATTGATGTAATCAGCCACAGATGCAATCAATTGGCTGATGATTTAATAAACCAGCCACAAATGCCCTTGCAGTAATGGTTAGGCTAGTGTTTGCTCCACCAGACACCTGGGCACCATCACCTGGCCAAGTTGACACATGAACCTAACCATCACATCATGCATTCTCCTCAGGATCTGAGCACCTGAAGCAAAAAGAACTGGGGGGCCAGGAAGAGGTGCCTTCCCTTAACTGAGCCTCAGTTTCCTCATCTATAGAATGTGGATGGCAAGAGCACCCTCCCAGCAGGTGTAAAACTTGGCACAGTGCCACTTAGCAAGACACCCAGGACAAAGTGTCCAGAAGCCAGGCCTCCAAGCAGACACACTGTCTGCACCCTGGAGATGCAGCCCAGAATGCATTTTGCAGTGAAAAGGGAGGAGGAGAGATAACAGGGGGAGAAGAAATGGAGGGAGGGTACCCAGAGGCAAAGGGTGAGCTGGGGACCCAGGGCTGCAGGGCTACAACCCCAGCAGTGGCCAGTCTCACGTGGCTGTCTGGAGAGGACCCTGGTGCTGTATTGTGTCCGTATTTCCATGAGCAAAATCCTTGTCATCTCTATCCCTAAATGATTAGGTAATGTCCCTCTCCCACAAATGCCCTAATGCACCCCAGAGATCCCCAGCTCTGACCAGAAGGGGCTTCCCCTTTCCACTTCCCCGTAAATGGGCTCTCTCTCTTACAAATAAATCCTTCTTGTGGAGCACACCTGCCCTTGACACTTTACCCCTTCTAGAGCAACAGGGCAAACTCCCTGCTGTGGGATCTTTTCTTCTCTTTTTTTTAACAGGGAAGAGAGAAGCAAATGCATCGCCTTAACATTCCCCTTGAAAATTTTCATCTCTATTTTTAAAGATCAGGAGACTCAGAGGGACTCAGAAGCAGACAGTTAAGAAGATGCAAAGCTAGAACCAGGTCACCCATGTTTGTAATTACCGTATCCTACAGTCTCCCTGGATGTGACAGGTCAAAGGTGCTGACTCTAAAGAACCATGCTGAGCTAATGTGGCGATTAATTTACCATATATTTTCCTGCCCCTGCCTGTGATCCCACCATTGGGGTCCCCACGGGGACCCCTCTCCAGCTCCTAGTCAGGACCCCAGGTCCCTGTGATACCCAGCTACACAGCCACTGAGAAAGATGACGTGACAGAGTCACTCTCATCTTTGCCTTTAAAGGAAGTGCCTGCTCAACAACCCTTTCTGCTCTGAATCGAGTGCCAAGGGTGGCAATTTAGCCACTCAAGAGGGGGATGTCTTCAGGATGGGGTGCCTCTGAGAAGTCTCCCCAATCACTCTCCAAGGTGGCAGGGCACCCATAAATGATCACACCCACCCCACCCTCCACCCCCAAGAGGAAGGGGCAGGGGCCTTGGCCTCATGTCTGGCTCCAGCTGTTTTTGACAAGACAGGTGGGATGGGGCCAAGGTTGGGGGGCAGGAGAGAAAACAGACTCTCCATAGCCCGGGGAGGGTTTCCAGCAGGCTCCGGCTATAGGACACCTGCCTCACATAGTTCCCCAGCAAGGAGCTTGTCAGCCAAGAGCTGGGGGACTTTTCCATCTGGACAACATCAGATTCTTGTCTAATTCGGGCTTGATGTAAAGGTGGTGGGGGTGGGACAGAGAGCTCTGGCTGATGATTCAGGAGCGGGGGGCCGGCTAGCTTCAATCCCACCCCCACTCCCTGGGAACCACAAGCGTGGCCTCCCCATCCGTAAGAGCCGGAGAACCAGAAGCTCTGGAAAGTGTCTCCCAGCCTTCTTTGTTCAAGGTAGTGTGAAGAGGGTAACCACATTGCATGGGGAGGGGGTGGGAGGAGGGGATGTCCATCAAATTTCCCCAGAATCTGAGTACTGACCAATCAACAAGCAAGGATTTTAGGAGCCAGGTACCCCTGGTTTGAATCCCAGCTCAGACACCCAGATGCTGTGGGACCCAGGTATGAGCCTCGGTTTCCATAATTCACCCCATGGTTTGCTCATGCTCTCTCCTGGGTTGGGTCAGGGCTGCACTGTGACTTTTTTTTTTTTCAGTGCTTTTGCCTTACCCATAAAAACAGAGTAAAATTTATATTTTATGAATGAATTGGTATAAAGACAGAAATAAACCAGTGTAGACTGGTTTAACCTGTTTCTTATGATTTTACAAAAAAATTAGAACCCAGGGTGCCTTGTGGGTAAGTTCGCCCTGGGCCCTGTGATATTTCTTGTGTGTTCACAACTCTGAAATTTCACATCGGTCATTGAATCAAGCCTAACACACCTGAGTAAAACTGAGTAAACTCTCTCCTAGGAATTATTGGGAAACAGAGTTGCCCCAGAGCAGGATAGGGATTTGAGGCTAGGAAGCTCTGGGAGTGTGGGTGGGGCTGGATGAGGCCAGGGCAACTGATTTTCAACCAGTCAGATCCAGGAAGCAGAGCAGTTTGAATTCCCAAGAAAGGAGTGTCTAACTAGGGTCATGTGGAGACAGGTTGGGGGCCTAGGGACTGACACGGCTGGTTTCAGCTCTCGTTTATTTGTCACCTTCCACAGACAAGGGCTACACGGTGCCAAGTGCCTCATGTGTATGATCTCAAATGGTGAGGCCGAGAGTAATAGCCTCAATTTCCAGATGGGGAAACTAAGGCTCAGAAAAGGTATACCTCTCCTTCCAACTTTATCTCTATGGCTTTTCCTTCAGTCCAACATGTCTATTCAGTGGCGTCCAATACATCTTGAAATTCCACCTCTCCACTTTGCACGTGCCATTCCCCCTGTTGGGAATTCCCTCACTTGTCCTTTCCATCCTCTGCTTCAAGGCCCAAGTCAAGTCCCACCTTCTCCAGGAAGCCCTCCCTGACTGCTTTGATCCCCTGGGACCATCCTTTCCTTTGCGCTCCCTGGACGCCTGCCATCTGAACATGCATTTAACCCAATAAATGTTTATGATGCACCCTCTCTGGGCCAAGGCCCGTGGCTAGCTCAGGGAACATGAGGGTGACTCAGTCCTAGGCTGAACTGGAAGGAGCTTCTGTTCTGTTGGTGGAGACAGAGGTATCCACAGATCGTGACAGTGCAGAGTTCCAGGCTTTAATGGTGAAGGGATGCCAATGCTGAGGGAGCGGAGGGGAGAGAGAGCCCTCTCAGCTCTTAAGGGGCTGGCATTTGAGCTGGGGGTGGAAGGATGAGTTGGGGTGCCCCTGGCCCAGAGAGGAAAGTTGGGGGAACAGCTTCAGGGAAGGAAATGGCCTAGCTCTTTGTGAAGGTCGCACTGGCCTTTGTTGCTCAGACTCCCCGAGCTCGCCCCTTTTAACTTGCTTGGTGTTCTCCCTCCCCCACCCCCAGCCGGGTTTCCCATTGTCAGCCTAAGTGTCACCTCCTCCCGGAGGCCTTCCTGACACATGTCAACAGCACCCTTCCTGGCCCACTTGGCTCTCTGGCCCGTGCCTCTGCTTTCTTTCTTCTTAGCAGTCACCACTCTCTGAAACAGAATTATCTGTTTGCAGGTTTGTAATCTGTCTCCCCCACTATAATGTAAACTCCACAGGGACAGGGATCTTGTCGGCTCACTGCGGGACTGCTAGAATGGATACCGGCACCTAGTAGATGCTCAGTAAATACTCGTTGAGGAAGAGGAAAAAGGAAGGGAGGATGGAGGGAGGGTAGCAGGGAGGCAAAGAAAAAGGAAGAAAAAGGAAGGGAGTGAGGGAGGGAGAAGGGAAGGAAGGAAGAGAGGAAGAGAGGAAGGAAGGAAGGGAGAGAGGAAGGATGGAGGAAAGAGGGAAGGAGGGAAGGAAGGAAGGAGGGAAGGAAAGAAGGAAGGAAGGGGGAAGGAAGGGGGGAAGGCGGTAGGAAGGAGGAAAGGAGAGAGGGAAGGAAGGAAGGAAGGAAGGAAGGAAGGAAGGAAGGAAATGGCAAATGAAAGTAGCATAACAGACCAAATCCAGAAGGACACCTAAGGGACACTCAAGCTAATTTGAAGGGCCGCCTTCAAAGGCGTGAGCAGGGTTTAGGGAAATCAAGAGGGCATAGTGCCTTCCCCAGAAGGCAACCAGGTACACCCCTGGGCTGAAGGGGTGAGAGAAGGGGGTTTCCTGCATGGCGGCTGTGCAGGGAGGTAGCTGGGGAAGCAGCACCCTGACCCCCAGAGGCTCCCGCCGTCAGGATCCAACTAGCAGCCCTTGTGCAAGGAAGCTGCTGATAGAGTCCAGGCGGTCAGCATCCCGGGGCCCAGTCAGGGAGCATTTGGGGGCAGGGGGGACGGATCCGGAGCAGCAGAGTCGAGTCGGAGCCAGCAGGTGAGCCTGGAGGAGGCCCGATCCTGATTGTCCAGCCAGGACCAGCTCAGGCCGTGCCCGGGGCCCGGGACCCCCCCCCCCCCAGGCCATCAGGGCTCAGTTATCTCAGTGGGTCCTATCTCTCTCCAGCACTGTCAAGATGTCACTGAGTGTCATCTGAAAATAGAAACCCTGCCTTGCCCTGCATGCAAACCCTGGGAAATGCGGTAGAGACTGACTGTTCTCCTCAAACGCTTCTTATTTGCGGAGAGAGAGGCAGCATTTCCTCGCCCGTGTGCCAGGCACCGGGTTGAGCCCATTCTGGTTGTGATCGGGCTGTTTTGTTCTTGCACCACGTCTCAGGGGTGGCCTCTTCTTCTCCCCATTTCACAGATGGAAAGCTGAGGGCCAGGGAGATAAGAATTTGCTTGTGATTGTGGGCTAGTGAGTGATAGGGGGGCTGGTGTTTGAACCCAGAACTGACCCCTGAGTCCTTCACCACAGAACAGATTCTGTTGTTTTGCAAAGCGGGGAGAGACCAGGAAACCAACCAACTTAACTTTTTCCCTTCATCCATCCATTCAGCCAAATAATTAATTATAAGAAGGGCCAGCATTTCCTGAGTGTTACTGTACACCCAGCTGTCTTCTGAGCCTTTCTCACATAATCTCTTCAGCTAATCTTTATGATAACATTGGAAAGTAGTAGGGACGAGTCTTACCTCCATTTTATCAGTCCTAAAACTGAGGTTCAGAGAGGTTAGGCAACTTACCCAAGGCCACACAGCAATGAAGAGGTAGGGCCAGGATTCAAAGGCCAGTGCACCTCACCACAGTGCCACCCATTCTGAATTCAAATTCAGACCTAAAGCGTTCCTCTCCCAGGCACACAGATAATATCATCACACCCTGTGGCCTCTCCCGGGAAGAAAACAAGTGCAGTAGAGGCATGGCTGCCCTCATCACCTGGGTGGGTGGCCACTTGCAGCTAGTCCATCATCCCCACAGGGACTTCCAGGGCAGGGTACAGACTTGGAAAGACACCAGCCACCACCAGTTTAGTGGGGCCTAATGGGCTCAGACCACCCCCCTGTCCCATCCCCCAGGTTTCCACTTCCCACACAGCACTTGGGCCATGAGTGACGTGTGCCCTGTCCCTCTGTCTTCAGCCTGCTCTGCAGCCCTGCTTCTCCCATTGCTCCCCTCACCAGCTCTCCCCACCGAAGCCCAGTCCCTGAGGTGCAGTTGGGCACAAAATCTGGTGCCCACAGAGCTGGGTTCAAATCCTGATTCTGCTCCTCTAGCTGGGAGACCTGCCTAAGTCACCCCCACCTTGTTCCCCGTTACCTCATTGGTGCAGTGGGGGTAATAATAGCTCCCACCCTATAAGCCTGGGTAGGGGAGTAACTCATTCAAGGCATGTGACACAGTGCCTGGCAAATAATGGGTGCTCAGTAGGTTATTATTATTATTATTAATTATAGTCAGTACCCACCCAGGTGGCAAAAACAGATGGAAAAGAGCACCATCCCAAACTTGGGTTCAAATGCCAGCTCCGCTGTCACTCGCTGTGTGACTCAGGACCAGTCCCCGCCCTCTCTGAGCCTCGATGTCCTTATTGGTTCAACAGGGAAAACAATCCTCACCTCTGAGAGCTGTTGGATGAATTGAATGAGGTGACGTGTACGAAGCTGCCTGGTACCTGGTTGGAATTAAAAAACAAACAAAGAGCATCTCTGCCCCAAGCTGCTTTCCTACCTGCATGGAGCACATCAAACAAGGTGATGCCCATGAAAGCCCCGGGCACAGACAGGTGCTCCGTCCATGTCTGAACCTGAACGAACAAGCCGCGGGTTTGCCCAAGACCACACTTGTGTGCGTGCATCTTTGCCCAGCGACCCTCAGTTTACATGCCTGTGCCTATGTGATGCTATTGCTCAGGTGACAGATTAGGGAAGGGGCCCAGCTGATCTCCCAGGGGGGTGACGGGGGCCCCTCCCAGGTCTTGTCTTGCAGGGACAGAGCCTACCTGCCGGCAGCAGCCCAAAAACAAACTGCAGAGGACCCCTTTGGTGGCACCGTGAGGGCTGGGTATACACAGCTTGTGGGTTTTCTTTTCTTGTATATTTGGTTTGTAACCTCTTGGGATGCTTGCGGGTTGGTCTGTCTTCCCTCCCCATGTGTGATGGGAGAAGAGAAGGGAGCAGGTTTGTCATCAGCTCGTCCCTGACCCCGGCTCTCTGGAAACTTCCTCGGTGGCTGGATGCTGAAGGTAACTGGGGTCCCATTGCTGAAGGGGGTCTGGGACCAAGAAGTTCCCTTAGTTTAATAGATGGGCAAACTGAGGTCTGTGGGAAGCAGTCGCTCGAGGGAGCAGAAGTAGTGTGCCGATTCCAAGCCCAGTTCTCTTTCCTCTGCACTCCCTGCCTCTACCAAGAGAGGGCACCCTGGAGATCAGAGGTAGAGGCTCCGTTTCCACCTGCCATAGTTCACTTCTAGTGGCAATGCCATTGCCTGCGGTGGGGAAAACCTAAAAAATGAGTGCTTTCTTAGTAATCTTAAGTCCAAAGAATGATGCTATCTCAGGCCCAAGAAGCACTGAAGGCCACGGTGGGGGTTTATGGCAACGGGAAGTTTCTGGCCAGATGCTCTCTTCCTCCCAGGGAATTGAGTGGGAGCCCCTGGGCTTTAGTCAGGAGGCAACCAGAGACCTGTCACCTCTCCACCGCCACCATCCTGGTCTGAGCCCCATCACCTCTTGCACGGATGACTGCCGGAGCCTCCTCACTGGTCTCCCTGCTGCCACCTGCCCCTCACCCTCTTATAGTTGATCCTCCACCCAGCAGCTGGAGGAACCCTTTGGAAAACAATCAGCAAATAGCCCTCCTCTGCTCAGAACCCTGCGATGGCTCCCGGCCCAAGCAGAGGAAAAGCCCAGATCTCTACGAGTCCCCTCTCTGAACACCACCCCCTCTCCCTCAACTCTGTCCCTGCCACACTGGCCCGTTTGCTACTCCTTGGATCTGCCAAACACACTCCTGCCCCAGGGCATTTGCTCCAGCTGCTGGCTGAGGCTGGACCACCCTTTCCCAGATGTGGGCAGGGATCCTCCGTCCCCTCCTTCACATCTTTGCCCTGAGCCCTCCCTGACCTCCTTATTTAATTCCACCACTCATAAGCCTGATCCCCCTTTCCCTGCTCTTCTTTTTCTTTTCTCCTTCGCACTTATCTCCTACAACACTAGATAACTTACTTATCTTTACTGTTCATCGTCTGTCTCCAACCTGCCCCTCACTGGATTGTCAGCTCCAGGGGGCAGGGATGTTTGTCTGTTCTGTTTACTGATGTATCCCAAGCATCCAGAATGGTGCCTAGGATTTAATAAGGTGCTCAATAAATAATTGCCCAAGTCATCAATGAATCACAGTAAGAATGTGGATGGATGGAAAGAAGGACTTACTGACTATGAGACTTGAGGTGAGGTTTGCACAGAGTCCTCTAGGGGTGTCTCAGCAGGGTTCACAACAAGAGCTTCTGGCTGGGGACCCTCTCGAGAGACCCTCTGGAAGAAACCACTTTCCACCTCAAGAGGTCATGTCCCCCAAGAGGTTGGCCTTGGGGTGAGCAGGTGGAGTGGAAAGAACTCTGGGTTCAAATCCAGCTTCCTGATTGATTTACTGTAGCTTGCACCTCGCAGCTCCTCATCTGTGAAATGGCGATGCTGGCTCTAGTTCAGAAGGTGTTGGGGTGAAACAGTGTAAGGACAGAGCACACACATTTTCATCGTCATTGTTTGCTAATGTTCACTGAGCACTTATTATGTGCCGGGGCCAGGACATGCATTATTTGGCAGCTTGGAAGATGTGGGGGACTTTTGTTATCCTCATGCTGCAGCTGAGGAAACTGAGAACCAGAGAGATGGAGCCACTTGCCCAAGGTCACACAGCGGTTAAGGGATGGAGCCCCGCAAGGCCCCAAACAGGCCCCCCCAAGTGGTAATGCAGAATGGATCCATATGTTTGGCAAGTGCAAATTGCCTGCTGCTTCTTGTACACAATATCCTCTAAAATCCTTCTCTGCCTCGCTGTGGCTTTAAGTGATGTTATCTCCATTTTAGACAGAGCTTCAAGAATCTAGAACCTGGTTGCTCAATAAATATTTGCTAAATTGTTCCGTGAGTCACCACAACAGAGAAAGTGGAAGGACTTACTGACTGACCCAAGGCAAAATTTGAACAGAGATCTCTAGGGGAGTTGAACAGGATTCTTTGGTGACTAGAGACTCAGTTTTCTCACTGAGACTGAGAAAACTGAGAAGTTGGGTGATTTGTCCAGGGTCCCGCGGTTGCTACATGGTAGGGAGCAGTCTCACGGGCAGGTTTTTCCTGTATCACCACTATATGACGTGGCCTCCCCTGGAATGTGCTGATATGGGAGGGAGGTTCCCTGTGCTGGCCAGAGGCTTTCCCTTTGGAAAGCCAAGTGAGGGCATGTGTGGCTGACTGGTGGGACCCACGTGGGTTGAGCTCATGCCCACCCTTGCCTGGCACTGGGTCTACATAGTCAGCCCCTTCCCACAGGACTTCGACACTGCTCCTGGAGCCTCCTTGCTTGCTTTTGAGTCCATCCCCTTTCCTTCAGGTTCCTTGGACCAAACCATGACCTGAAGGCCACCACCTCCTTCCCCAACAATGCTAACAGGCTCACCACCATCTTCTAAGTGTGAAGATTCCCCTTGCTCTTGCTGCCTGAGACATAAATCCACTTAACTAGCAGAGGATGAACTGACGTTCTCTATCCCAATGGCAGAGATTGGCACCCAATAGGTTCTCAGTGGATGTTAGCCCCTACAGGACCTGGCCCTGTTGAACTTTATGCCTTCATCTCCTACCTTTCTTCCCTGTGCTCCCTGGGTCTCAGCCTTACTAGCTTCCTCCCTTGTCCTCGGCAACCCCAGCTTGTTCCCGCCCCAGGGCCTTTGCATTGCTGCTTGCTCAGCCAGCTACGGCTTCCCTCACATCTTCACCTCGTTGTCTCCTTCTCATCACTGAGGGCTCAGCTCAAATGTCACCTCTTCAAAGATGCCTTCCCCACCTTACAGGTCTAAGGTAGCAGCCCCCATCCCAGGTTGTTTTTGATTGCATTGGCCTCTTTAATTTTCCTCAGAGTATCTATCACTTTCTGAAATCACACTGTTAATATTTATAGGCTCTTTCCTCTTTCTAAATGTTTAGCTTCAAGAAAGGTGGGACCTTGACTTTCACATCCAACGTTATGTCCCCAACACCAGGAACTATGCCTGGTACAGAGGAAGCAATCTCTAAGTATTAGTTGGCCACACAAATGAACAAATACAGATATTCTAAGGGTACAATGTCAAGTATGAAGTAGCTGACCTGGCTAGCAAGCCATTTCTTGAAATCTCATGTTTTTTCTTAAAACTTCATATACATTTTTCATTGTATCTGTGTTTGCTTTAATTTTTTTTAAATGGGGTTTTGTCCCTCAAAAAGATGAGAAAAGTTAAGGCTCTGGGGAAATGCAGGTTGTTTCTCCTGTATCTTTGTGAGTCCTTGTACTGTGTTGGAGAATCACAGATCTAGCCCAACCACAGCTCAACTGGATTCTGGAGGTGAGGCTGTTAGGAAATGGGCCCCCTTGCTCCTGTAGCTGGGGATGTAGACTGGACCAACAATTCCAGAGGACAATTTGCAATTTGGCTTCATCCAACAAAATGGCAAGTGTACATACTCAGCAACTGTGGTAATTGATTGCAAAAATGTCCCATCCCCGCCCCCCCCCCCCAATTCTTCCCCATCCCAACTGGCTACCCCTCCCATCAAGAAATGGGTTCTAATGTAAACCATGGACTGTAGTTAACAGTACAATCATACTAATATTCTTTTATCAATTACAACACACTAACAAATGTACCACACTAATGCAAGGTGTTAATAATAGGGAGGTATATTGGAAATCTGTATTTTCTGCATGATTTTTCTAAAACTTTTTTAATAATAATACAAAAAGAGAGACGGATTCTGTCTCTCCTTCTCTTGAGCCTGGTGGCCTGGTTACTTATTTAGCCAAGAGAATGGAGCAGAAGTGTTGGCATGACGGTTCTGAGCCTAGACCTCCAGAGGCCCTGCATTCTCTTGGACGCCTGCCTCCACCATGAGACCAAGCCCAGGCTAATCTGCTCAAGGAAGAGAGAGCACATAAAGCAGAGATGAGTTGTCCCAGCTAAGGCCATCCAAGACCAGCCAGCTCCCAACTGACCTGCTGGTCGACCTCATCCACGTACGAGAGCATAGCCAAATTCAGCCCAGCTAGGACCAGCTCAGTGCAACTGCCCCAGCAAACTGTCAGCGGGGTGAGAAATAATAAATGACTGTTGTTTTCAGCCTTTAAGTCTTGGATTGTTTGTTATGCAGCATTATTGTGGCAACAGACACCCGATTCAACAACTCAATGGTTCCATTCCTTGGAGTCTGCCTTGAGAAACACACACCATGTCAGCAAAGAAGATGAGGCCAAGGTTGTTTGAATTAGCAAAACTCTACAAACAAACCTAAATATCCAGCAATAGGGGAATTGATTCCTAAACTATGAAACATCCTTACAATGGAATTCTAAGCAACTAAAAAAAAAAAACCAATAAAAAGGAACAGACTACCAATGCACTCAAAAACATAGATGAATCTCAGAAACATGTGCTGTGCAAAAGAAGTCTGATACAAAAGAATGCATGTTATGTGATTCCATTTACACGCAATTTTAGAATAGTCAAAGCTAACATGTAGTGACAGAAAGCACATTAGTGGTTGCTTAGGGCAGGGGTGGGGTATTGACAGGTGGGGGCTGGAAGGAGATGGATATGGTCTGTATCTTGGTTGGGGTGGTAGTTAAACACATGTACACATTTTTCACAACTAATGGACCCGTTCTCTTAAAATTCATGCATTTTATTGCATGTAGATTATATCTCAGTAACGTTGATTTAAAAAAAAATCCATGAGAGAGCACACACAAAAAAAGTTAACTTCTTCGGTCAGGTCCATTCCAGCACTGCTGCCTCCGTAACGTGCAAAACAGCAATGAGCACTTCCCGACCTCCTTTCTCAGGCTCCAGGGCCAATCTCCCAAGACAATGAGTAATTAGCCGTGGAGAAGTCGTGGGTGCAGAGCCAAAAACAGCAGCAGTGTCACATCAGATGCCAGGACATCTCCCGGTGAGAGTGAGCTCAGCCGAGGAGCCGCCGCCTGCCCTGCCCCACCCACGCAGCCACAGCCCCTCGCAGCAGGAAAAGCGCCCCGTGGAGCCACGGCGCAATCGGGGATGCTTTTTTCCACCGTTTGGGGGCCGTTCTGGGCCCCGTCCTCTGGACAGGGTCGCTAGTTGATTACGATGCTGCTGCTGCTGCTGATGGCTCCTACCCACGACGAGAGTCCTCGGAGCAAGCGCCCGGGATGACCCAGGCGCAGTGCAGGGGCCTCCTGGACTCCGCCTTATTCTCTCCTCTCACTGTGCTTCAGAGGAGGACCCCCTTGTCCCCAAGGTACAGGAGAGGAAACTGAGTCTCCGAGATGGGACTGGCTGAAGGAGCAGAAACCTTGGGCTGCCTGTACAAAAACGCTCCCCCTGCCCCCAGCCCAACTTGTCCCAACAATCTGTAAGCTCCCTCATATCTTCCTGCTCCTCGAAACCTCCCTGGCCTCTGTCCCCCATTTTCTGTGTGCGGAAGGGTTTCCAGGCTGGATAAAACTGGCCGGCTGCACCCCCTCCCCTTCCCCTCTGCATCTCTGGCCAACCTGCCATCCTTCCTAAGCAGCATTGTTCTTCTCTCACGCAAATACCCCTCCTGAGGCAGGCCCTTGAGGAGGAAGGAAAGGATGGGGGGCTGGGGGGGTGGGAGGAGGCTCTCCAGAGTCCCTGATGCCACCTGCTGCTCCCTCTCAAAAGCCCTGGGTGTGGAGTTGGTGAGCAGGGCAGGGTGTGGGGTTGTGGGCTGGGAAAGCTGGGCTTCCTAGCAAGGAAGCCTCCACAGGGGTCGTTCTAGAGTCTATCTGCCTTTGCATGCCTTGCTTAAAACTCCTCGATTTAATCTCAAGTCCAGGCTACTTTGCACAGCTTGCAGGGCACTAAACCTTCTGGGCCAGACTTCCTGGCATCTGAGAACAGAAAGAGCCCCAGAGGAAGTATTATCTAGTATCTCCTGTGCATCCTTGGGTAACTCACTCAACCTCTCTGATCTCTGGAAATGGGCACAATAATAAGACTGAAGGTGGTTATGAGTATTCAATAGAACTGTACATGCCTTTCTTGGCCTGCACTGATCCTTCTGCCTGGAATAACTTTCCACCTATCAAACACCCTTCATTCCAACGAGGCTCGATCAAGAATATACATCTGACCCCAGGCAACAAGGTCATGTCCCACTCTGGATCCCATGGTCCTCCTGGGGTTGTCTGGAGTCCTTGCCCTGTGGCAATCTGAAACACACCCCTACCATGTTGGGTTGCTCTGAGCTTTAAATGTATTAATTCTAATTGGAACAGCTCCTGGCTCACAGCAAGTTGTCAGGGAAATGTGGCCTCTCCTTGTCATGACTCGAGTAACTTCTGTCCTGGATTAAAGTTGTCAGTTCTTCCCATTGGCCAGCAAGCCCTACTAAGGCCCGAGCCCAGGGCTTTCTTCCCATCTGCATCCTGCAGAAGGTATCTTTACAGGAAGGAAAAGCAGCTTGCCTTCAGGACTAGGATAACGCAGCTCAGCAGCCTGTGGAGGTTGAATGATTTAGCCCGTGTCATTTTTGTGTGTCAACCTAACCCTGGCTTGACTCAGGCCTGTCAAACTCTGGGGGATAAGAAAAGCAGGCCGTGATCCTGAAAAGAGGCCCCAAGCCCAAACCATTCCTATTTCCAGTTCACACACGGGACAGGCTGAGATAAATACTGGTGGTTTATCACAGGAAGGCTCATTTTGGCTCGGGGAGGGTAAGCGTGTGTACGCACGCAGCTGACTGATTTATCGTGACCTGAGCCAATTGCCAGACACAGCGAGGCCATCTATCTACTTCGCTGGAGAAGAGGTCAAGAGAGAGAAGCAGAGATGAAGCTGAATATGTGACGAGTGGAGACAGGAGCTGGGGCCTTTGTTAAGTCCTGGGGTGTCTTCGGCTCATGAGTTCTGCAGGGAACGCTCCCATGAGCCCCTCAGTGAACAAAACCCACATGTCCTGGGGAGAGCTGGACTCTCCTTGGGGAGAAAGGCCCGGCCCCAAGCAGCAGCCAGGACCGAGGACATTCTCAGGCCTCTGGGGTTTGCCAAAAGGAAGCACAGCCGGTAGGCGGGAGGTCGAGGGGCTGGGAAGAAGAATCCATAATAAAACAAGAACTACTATCAAAATAGAGCCACAGTGCAGCCCCTTCCCACCACTGCCACCTCAGTCAGCCATCAGCTGGAGGAAATCCCCGAGGCTGGCTCCCTGTTTCCACCCCTTGCTTGCCCAGAGTAAATTCCCCCCATGGCATGCCCACGGCAATGAAAACTTAGTATTACTTAACTGAGTACTGGTTCCCCTACTCAACCCAGCCTCTTTCATGCCTTTACATAGCGCAATCTAGTATTTTTATGTGACTGAATACCTTGGATCCCACTTACAGTATATGACAGGGTTTTAAAGTATTCGTCCTCTCCCCTCTACTCATTGCTTTTTTCCTTAATGCTCTAGACATGTTCCTACCTCGGGGCCTTTGCATATGCTGTTCCCGTTGCTAAAGATGCTCTTTCAGACAGATAGGCTGGCTTTCTTCCCTCCTGAAGGTCTCTGTTCAAATATCATATTATCATTGAGGACAATCCTAGTTAGAATAATTTCTTCCCATGCCCCCATCACACTCTATCCTCCCCTTTATTTTTCCCCATAGCATTAACCACCTGATATGCCTATGCATTTATTTGTTTACTTATTGCCTGGGTCCGTTGTGCATTAACTGCTGTACTCCTAATGTGTAGTTCCATGTGTGGCATCAAAAAATATCCATTCAGTGCATGACTAGTGATAGCTGATATTTAGTGACTGCTTAATAGATGCCTAGCTAAGCATTGGATATCTAATTTTAACACCCACAATACAGCAATGGCATAGATACTATTATTGGGCTCAGAAAAGGGATGTGACTTGCCCATAGTCTCACACAGCTGGAAGCGGGATTCAAACCCACCGGGGGCAGAGCCTGAGCTCAGAGCCACTCTCCTAGGAAAGGATATGGTCATGGACTTGTTTTGAGAAGAACTGATCATGCTTCAGCCCATGGCATCTCAGGGGAAAAGGACCCTTGATCTGAAAGGAAATGCAAAGAGCAAAGTATAGAAATCGTTTTCCTTGAAGTGAAATGACTTGGGTGATTAAAGAGGAAACTATATATCAAAGGCAAATTCCACCTAAAATGAAACCATTACCATTTATTAAGAACAGTCATATGCCAGGCACCAACTGAGTGCTTTGCACCCATGGCCCCAATTTAATATTCCCAATAACCCCAAGCCGCATGTACTGTTGTTATTACCATTTTACAGTTGAGAAAAGCATGGCTTGGAGAGGTTAAGTGATCTACTGAAGGTCACCAATTGATTGAGCAGCATGTCTGTCTGATTCCAAAGCTGAGGTCATCTCTGCTTTAACCTGCTGTCTCTAATACCTGGTTCTATCAGACATAGGTTGGAAGCTCCTGAATAGTACCATGCACTTGGCAAGGAAAGAGTCAGGGTCTGGTTTATCTTTATAGTCTCAACATCTAGCACAATGCCTGGCATAGGTGACTGCTCAGTAAGGATTTGTTGGCTGTTTGTCTGTCTAGCTGGTTGGCTGGCTGGATGGATGGATGGATGGATGGATGGATGGGTAGATAGATGGATGAATGGACAGATGGATGGTTGGATGTATGGATAGATAAATGGATGGATGGATGGATGGATGGATGGATAGATGGATGGATGGATGAATGGATGGATGGATGGGTGATAAATATATGGATGGGTTGATGGATGGATAAATGGATGGATGGATGGATGGATGGATGTATGGGTGGGTGGATGGATGGATGGATGGGTAGATGGGTGGAGAGTGGTTGGGTGGATGGGTGGATGGATGAGTAGATGGATGAGTGGATAAATGGATGGATGGGTAGATGAGTGGATGAGTGTATGGATAGGTGGATGGATGGATAAATGAATGGATGGATGAATGGATGGGAAAATGAACAAATTATTTCAGTGAAAGGAAGAATGGTTTCCAGATGGGTGGCTTGAACTAAGCCCAGGCCAGTGTCTCTTGAACACCCAGGTGGGCAGAGCTGCTATTTCAGCTCATGTGGGACTTGTTAAATGTCTCCTTGTTCCTGTCTCCTTGGCAGTCCCTGACTCAGAAGACGAACGCCCAGGAAACTATGTTTTTAACACATTTGCCAGGAGAGTCTGACATTTCCCCTAAATTTAAGACCCACAGCTTTAAGCTCACTCAAATAACCCAGTTGAGCTGGGGAACCTTTCCCATATGGCCCCTAGATTCTCCCAGCAAGCATTCACCCACTACACAAACAGAGGCCAGCTGGTGGCAGTCCAGGGAACATGAGAGAGATTACCAAGGGCACGGAAGATGACTTATTAGGAAAGATGGAAAGAACTGAGGGGGTGGCTCTCCTGGGAGGCAAAGCAGGGGCCACACATAAATCTTGGGGGACAGACAGCAGCCCAGGATGAGAAGCATTATGTATCCTGCTGTGCAGACATTACTGGGCCTAATGGGGGAAGGAATCATACATGGGAAACACAAACTCTGTGCCAGAGAGACATTTATAACAGACGGCTAAAACTGCTAGCGCATTATGGCTTTGGAACAAGATTCATCAACTCTGGAGCTGGAGAGGCCCTTAGAGGACATCTAATCCATTTGTATTTAAAAGTCTTAAAATTTTATTAGAGCAATGGATTCCTTTGTTCAAATGAAATCTTATGCATAATCCTACGTATAAAACAAATGAAAGTAAAGCTATCCCTCTACCCAAAAGTGGCCACAGAACCCCCAGCATTCCAAGGAAACCAGTTTGAAAACCACTGATGTGAAACTCGTTTTGCAGAAGGAGAAGCCAGAGTTCCAAACAGAGAAGGGACTTGCCCGAGGGCACAGAGTAGAATCCAGAGGAAAATACAGTCTTTCATTCAGGGAGCATAGTTCACAGAGCATCTGTCTGATCCAGGCTGCTAGACACACAGGGCTGAACAAACACGGCTCCTGCTCTGGAGAAGCACCCAGGCAAGTGGCCCAGGCAACAAAATAACAACAAATATAGCTAACCTGCATTGAGTGCTTTCTCTGTGCAGGGCTCCAACTTCCGTCCTTTACTTGCACAATCTCATTTCATCCTTACCGTGATCAGTGGCAGGTGATTATGACTCCCTTTGTATAGATGAGGGAACCAGGCATAGAGAGGTGGAGCACTTTAACCAAAGTCACACAGCTAATGAGAAGAGGAGGTGGAATTTGAACAAGACAGTGGGACTCCAGATCATGTGCTTTCAGCACCACCACCCCACCCTGCTACCTCCACAAGAGCACTGAAGTTGCAATGAAGTAAATTGGAGCTGCACTTCCCAACTTTCCATCATTCTTCCCAGGGAAGCAGGCTGACTTTATTGTCGTTGCTGTAGTTGTTTGTTTTAATTAATAGACTTTCTTTTTAGAACATTTTTAGGTTTACAGAAAAATTGAGCAGATAGTACAGAGAACTTCCATGGGACACCCCCCACTACACACAGTTTCCCCATTATCAACATCTTGCATTAATGTTGTATGATGTGTTTTAATTAATGAACCAAGACTGATGCATTATTATTAATTCAAAGTCTATAGTTTACATTCAGGCTCACAATTGGTGTTACACAGTTCTATGGGTTTTGACAAATATCAAATACCATGTTTCCCTCATTACAGTATCATGCAAAATAGTCTTCCCCACCCTAAAAATGCCCTGTGCTCTATCTCTTCATTTCCCACCTGCCTGAACCCCTGACAGCCACTGATCTTTTTACTGTTCTATAGTTTTGCCATATAGTTGGAATCCTACAGCATATAGCCAGGCTGATATTTTTAAAATGCAAATCTGATTGAGGTCCTCCCCTGCTCAGACACCTTCAGTGGCTCCCTACTGTCCCTCAAGATATGCCTACAACCTCATGTTAATGCACTGCCCTCTTCTTTCTGGACTCCAGCCACACTGGCCTCCCTGCTCTTTCCAGCCTCCCTGCCTTTGTATTTATACAGTGGTCTCCACACTTTGTTGGCATGTACCCAACCATAATGTATTTTTCAGCACACCCCAGATACCTGTACACTTCTTATTTTAAAAATTATTTACAATGCATCTGTACTAATATATTATGTGCGTTAAAAATATACATAAAATAAAATCAATAAAAGACAAGGAAAAAGTAAGTATCAAAAGGAATTTTGATATTGTCTTGCAGCTTACATCCTTTCTGGAGGCAGAGAGCTGCAGTCTCATTTCAGACTCCTGGTATACCCTGTCCCTTGGCTTGGAGCCCTCATCTGGAGCCTGCCTGCTTCCCTGCCTGGATAACTATGTCTCTTCCTTCAGATGGAGGCAGCAACATTGTTTCTTTTGAGCGACCCTCGCTGCTCCCAAGACCTCCCATGCCTCTTTCTTAGAGCACTGGGCTTACTTGCAACCTTTTAATGGATTGTTTTTAATCAACCGTTGTCCCGTCCTTCCCCTTGTCCTATGCATTCCAGGAGGGCAAGGCCTGAGTCTGTTTTGTGGGTGACCCCATCACCCACACTCAGTAGATGCTTGTATCATGTGTTGACCCATCAGCACAGGACCTGGCTCCTTATGGGTGCTCGAGGCTCTAGTCCAGTGCTTCTCACGCTTGGGTGCACATCAGAATCTTCCAAGAGTTCCTTAAAACACAGACTGCCGGGCCCCAACCCAGAGCTCCTGGTTCAGACTTTAGCATTTCTGACAAACACCCAGGTGATGCTGATGGACCCACACGTGGAGAAAGGCTGCTGTCAACTGTGAGTGGTGAGTGAGAGAAGGAGTGGCAGGGGATGGGGGAGGGAGGGGAAGGCCTGAGGGACGGAGGGGAAGTCGCCCGCCAAGAATGCCGCCCTGGCGTTTCCTGGGCTCTGGGAGCGGGCTCTCCCCCGCGGGTGTGAGTCTGGGAACGAACGGACCGCCGTGTTCTGTGCTGTTACTCACACTCCCTGCCCTTGGCTGGGGATACTGGGAAGGAACAGGCTGGGGTAGGGGGGAAGGGGGAGCAAGGGGCGGGGTCCCCTCAGATCTATCAGATCTCCCAGGAAGGGATCCTGGGACCTGGTCAGGAGGACGCGGCTCAGCCCAGGCCCTTTCCAGCAAGTTGAGCAGAACTGGGCAAGCGGAGATCAGTGTGTGGGTGGGCGGGTGGCCCATCAGGTTGATGAGGCTCATTGGAGAGGCCCCTGGCTGCGGCTCCCTCATCCCCACTCCAGCAGGGGGCTCTGGGTTGGGAATCCAGGCTCTGAGAACTTCCCTTCATGGAAGCATCTGGAGAATGAGGCCATCCACATGGGCCTGGAACCTTCTCTGAGCCTTGGTTTCCTCATTGATCAAAGGGGCATAACAACACCTACCCCAAAGGATGGCGGTCAGGATTGAGTAATAAAAAATAATAAGTAGTTGGCTTTTATCATGTGTGTATCACGTGGGACTCAATTTTATTTAAGCCTTACAACAACCATCAGGCAAGTGTAAGTCCCATTTTACAGATGTGGAAACTGAGACTCAAAGAAGTGAAGTAACTTACTCAAGGTCTCAGGGCCAGAGACCACTGTTAACCGTTCATATTCTGACCCTCAGGTAATATCTTGATGACGGTTTGCTCCACTGGCTTAGCTTAAATCCCACCCCCCACCCCCAGTTAATCCCTCTGTCAATTCTGGAAAGTAGTTTATTCCTCTCTCCAAACACAAAACCTGAGACAGGGAACTCTGCATCATTCTTTGCCATATCTCCAGCTTGTTAAATTAATGACCAACACTTGTTCTATCTACACAACAGTGAGCACGATCGTTATACCCATTTCACAGACATGGAAAGGGAGGCTCAGAGAAGCTGAGTTGTGAGGTTGCCCAAGCTCTCCCAGCTATGAGATGACGGCTCTGAGGCTGGACCCCAGATCTGTTAAACCCCAAGCCCATGCTGACCCTATATCGCCCACTTGTCCTGCTTCTAGGTCAAGTTACCCCCCAACCCCCACCCCCCGGTCCCTTCCTTGGGACAGAAAGCTCTACCCAAGGTGCAACTTTTTCTCCCAAAGCTGAGTTTTGTTGGTGGACTAAACAGACGAAAATAGGCTCTTGCCCAATTGTCCATACAACACCATTTTGGTTGGTTGAACTCCCTCTGCCCCTGGAGGCACGGCTCAAATTCCCTCCGCTCTAGAAAACTTTTTCTCTAATCCAGCTATGCCAGTTACGCCCTCCTCCTGGTTTGTCATTTCATGGGGCCTCTCTAGTCTCCCACACTAGATGGTACACGTCAGGACTGTTTTGGTTGCATGTGACAGAAGCCCAACTCAAGCTGCCTTCAGCCAAAATGGGCATTTCTTGGCTCCCAAGATTGAAAAGCCCATGGGTAGGGCTGGTTTTAGAGGCTCAAACTATGTCACCTGGAACTGGCTTCTCAGCCTTTGGAGCTCTTCCCTCCTCTGTCTTCAGCCCCAGGAGACCCTCCCCATGGGGGTGGGTTGGCTGCCAGCACCTCAGGCCCCAGCAGAGAGAGCTCCTCTTCCCCAGGCCCCTTCCTGGCCCTGCCTGTCTCAGGTACCCACTCCTGAACCTATCACCGGGGAGTGGGACACTCAGTGGCCAAGCCTGGGGTCCCAGAAGCAGAGGGGAGATTTCCCCAAAGTAAAATGAAGGTCTTGTTTCCAGAAGCAGAGGCTGGGTGGGCCTCCGGGCCCTAGCAAGCAGGGACTTTATTCTATTTCCTGCCTTTCCCTATCTTTGCTGAGTGACCTTGGACAAGTCACTTTCCCTCCTGAACCTCATTTTCCTCATCTGCCAGTGAGGCACATCCATCGCCCAGCCCCATTTCCAGGGCACACTGGAGACCTAAGCCTTGCGGCCCCCACCCTGTCAGTGCACCCCCCTGCCCCGGCGTGGGTGCCCCTGGCTTTAGGAATGAGTGATCCTCATTCAGCACTTGGCAACTGATTTAATTAAACACTTCCCTCCTCATAGGCATCTCCCTGTGTGTGAACTGCTCCATCTGTCTGTTCTCTTAGAAAGCTCTCTTGGGGTTTTAAAGCTCCAAGTGGAGGCCCCCAAAGACAGGCCCTAAGAATAACAATTCATTTACTGCATGTTTATGTAGCCATGTGGTGCTCTCTGGGTGCTGGGGAGATGGAGGAGAACAAGGCAGACTTGCTCCCCTACTTCACGGGCCTTGCAGTCTTACTCAGGGACGGGCCTAGCGCTGTGCTAGGCTTTATATGTCATTTCGCTTAACCCTCCCAAGGAGTAAATGAAATGTCATCTCATCAACCCCCTCAAGCATTATCTTGCTCATTTCGCAGATGTGGAAACTGACATTCAGGGGCGTGCAGTCCCACCTGGTAACTCACTCACTCCTCAAGCGAGGGGCAGAAGCGAGAAACAACTTCGTTGTTCCTTCCTAGCAGAAGCCTGAGTCAGACCCTGTGCAGAGCTCAATGAAGGTTAATTACAGTGACAGCTCCTATAAAAATCAAACGGGCCATCTTCCAGGAAGCTGGAGGAGAGAAAATAAAGACATCCATGTGCAAAGTCAGCCCAGGGTCTGGGATGTGCGGTGTTGAGTCCATACATGGAAATCCACATCCACCAGGATGGGGCCGCTTGCAGGGCGGGCGAGGAGCCCCCCAGCAGGGCTCTGAGGGTCGGGAGGAGTCGGAACTACCACCACCCTGCAGTCTGAAGGTGGCAGGGCTGGGGGACTTAATTGGCTGAGCTGTCGCCAGGCCCAGCCTGCCCCCTGGGAGAGCCCTGTGGCTAGTGGGTAAGGGCCCTGGCAACCATCAGCCTTGATCAACAAGAAGGCTTGGTGGGGGTGGGGGGTGGGTGTCACATCACTTCCCCAGCTCCAGTGATGGAATAGGTTTATGAAGACTGAAAGCTGACCTGGCCAACGTCCAAGGCTGAGATTAGCCATTAGTGCCAGCTTTGGAACCCAGCAGAGCTGATTTTCTGGCTGTGTGACTTTGGGCAACTGACTTTGACTCTCTGAACCTCAGTGTTCTCATCTGCAAAATGGGGGTGGATGATACCTCCTTTATAGAGTTGTAGCTGGGAATAAATGAGTGACAATGCAGTCCCTCTGCATGCATTATGCCACATAGTCGATACAAAGTCAGAACTTGCATTCTCAGCTGCATGCTAGAAATTGAGGCTCAGAGAGGTGAATCCCTTGCCCCGAGTCACACAGCTGATCAGTGGCGGAAGCAGATTTGGAACCCAGGTCTGTCTGACTCCAGAGCGGGGTCCTGCCCACCTCACGACATGCTAAATGCTTTGTCCTTACCCCTCCACTCTGGCAGGTGCCTGTTTAATCCCATATATGTCCCGCTGGGGTATTGGTTCTGAAAGTATTGGCTGGGTTTGCTTCCTCGTATGCCGGAAGACTTGGGAATTCAAATATACTTGTGAAATCCAAACAGATGCATTTATTAATGGCCCACAATTGAGCAGAGCCTGGGCGTCCAACAAACAGACAATACGAGACCCTCCTCGAGCTCAGGGGAAACAAAAGGCTCTTTCTTGCTGCCAGAGGCTGTGCGGGCAGCCAGGCTCTCTGGGGAGACAGAGGTATTCTTTGTGGAGAGCCACAGCACACGCATCTGCTGGAGACACAGGATCCGGATATAGAGGTTCTCACTGCACCCCCGTCCCCGTGCCATCCCTATAGACGCAGACACACTTCAGCGGTTTAAACCACTCAGGTGTGAGGACAGCAGAGGGCCAGAGGGTGCAGCAGCCTTGCAGCTGGCAGGGCCTGGAGAGAGAAGATACCAGGAGAGAAAGAAGAGAGAGGGGCCCAATGCCCCTTTCCAGTCAGTCCCAAAGAACCAAGCCCCTCACCCACTATGCAAAAGGGACCATGCACTAGGTGCTAGGAGGGAGGCAGAGATGGAGCCCACCTGGCCCCAGTTTTCAAGGAATATCTGACTCATGTGCTGCCTCATTTTCCCCAGACTGATCAGCCTTAGGCAAAAGGTTGAGAAATATCAGGCCTTGAGCAGATTCAAGGTTTCCTGGCCACGTGGCTTTTGTCTCCTGCCTGGAGCTTCCTGGCCAACGCTCCCAGCCTAGCGCTGTTAGGAAGGGATGCCATTGCTGCCTGAAGGGTTTGGAGATAATGGCATCTACCCTCCTAGGCTGCAGGGGGAGGGAATTTAACTGGCCAGTCTCCAGCTTAACCCTGGAAGTTTCCCTGGTGTCCCTGTAGACTCTGCACCTTCCTCCCTGATGACGCTGGGCAGGTCACTGCTGCTTGTTGAACTTCCTTCTCCCCATTTGTGTAATATGGTTCATGGTCAACATGGGAACATGCACACAATGTGTGTGACGTGACTGCCACAGCTCCTTAGGATGACCATCGGAGCCCTCCCCGAGACAGACAAGAAGGGCCTGGATGGATGACCCCATGGTTAGATTTCTAGCCTGCAGCCTGGACCTCTTCCATGACAACGACTCACTATCCAACGGTCTCCTGGACATTCTCACATGGCTGGCTAATAAGCGTTTCATGCTTGACATGCACAAATCTCGAATGCTTGATTCTACCCCATCTCCTCCAAACTCGCTCCTCACCAGTCTTCCCCATCTCAGTAAACGGCACGTGCTCTCTTCCAGTGATTCGGCCAAAACTCTTGAAACCAGCCTTTGGCAAGCCTTGATTTCTTTCTGTCCCCTATGGGTATCCAACTTACCTGAAAATCTTCTCAGCGGCACCTTCAAAATATATCCCAAATCCAGCCACTCCTCACCACCTTCACGTCCACCACCCTGGCCTGAGCCCTATTATTTTTAGGCTAGATTCTTTGAAGGGACCTTCTGAATGGTCTTTCTTCTTCCTCTGGTGACGCCCACCCCCACACCATTTAGCTCTTTCTCAGCAGAGGAGCTGGACAGATCTGTATGAGTTTGCTGTGGCTGCTGTAACAAATTACCACAAACCTGATAGTTTAAAACAACGCAGGTTTATTCTCTTACAGTTCTGGGCCAGAAGCTCACATCAGTTTCACTGGGCTAAATACAAAGTGTCGGAAGGGCTGATTCTTTCTGGAGGCTCCAGGGCTTTTCTAACTTCCAGAGGCTGCCTGCTTTCCTTGGCTTGTGGCCCCTTCTTCAAAGTTCATCACTCCTACCTCTTGCTTCCAGTTGTCACCTCTCCTTTTCCTTCTCCTCTTCTGTAGCAATATCTCCCATCCCTCTTATAAGGACTCTTGTGACTACATCAGTGGGACCATCTGGATAATCTGGGGTAATCTCCCCATCACAAGATCCTTAACCTAGTCATAGTTGCAAAGTCCCTTTAGCCATATAAGGTAACATATATACCGGGTCAGAGGATCTTGGGGAAGCTGTCATGCAGCCTACCTCAGGATCCTTTTAAAACGCAAATTGGGGAGGTGGGGCAAGATGGTGGATTGGTGAGCTGTATGTTTTAGTTACTCCTCCAGGAAAGTAGGTAGAAAGCCAGGAACTGCATGGACTGGACACCACAGAGCAATCTGACTTTGGGCATACTTCATACA